>NC_048597.1:41417427-41778677 GCF_003668045.3 Cricetulus griseus | reverse complement strand
CCATCCCAGAGCCCTCATCCAGTGGTTGATGGAAGCAGAGGCAGACACCCACAGATATACACTGAACTGAACTCTGGAAATTAGTTGCAGAGAGGGAGGAATGAAGATCAAAGGGGTCAGTACCAGGCTGGTGAAACCCACAGAATCAGCTGGCCTGAACAAGGGGGACCTCCTGGCCCCCAGTCTGCTGTCTAGGAGGCCAGTACAGGACTGATCCAGACCCCTGAACGTGGATGTCAATGTGGAGGCCTCTGCACTCTAGGGGGCCCCTGGTAGTGCATTGATATTTTCCCCTGGTGTAAGAAGGGACTTTGAGAGCCCATCCCAGGTGAAGGGATGCACTCTTGGCCTGGACACATGGGGGAGAGCCTAAGCCTGCCCTAGGATGATGTGGTGGACTTTGGGGAGCCCCCATTGAGAGCCTTACCCTGCCTGGGGAGTGGAGGGTGGATGGGGTAGGGGATAGGTTGGGGTGGAGGAGGAGGGATGGGGATGAGGGGAGGGAGAGGAAGAAGGGATTGACATGTGAAACAAGCTTGTTCCTAATTTGAACTAATGAAAAAAAAAACATTTGTTGTAGGTTAAGAGAAATACACAATGAAATTTTAAAATAGAAACAATAAAAAAAATTCCAAAGGGACATTGCTAAATGACTACATATGATCAAACAATCTGACTTGTGGGCATATATCCAAAGGAAGTGAGATGAGTCAGTTGAAGACTTTACTGAACCCCCTTGTTTGCAGTGTTGTTCATAATGTTCAAGATACTAAGTCTATCTAAGTGTTTATGAAAGATGAAGTGACAGAAAGAATGTGCTATCTGCTCATGTGTATAGGGACAGTTACTATTCCCCCTTAAAAAGAATTCACAACAATATGGGAGAAGGTAGAGCAATGTATACTCAGTGAAATAAGGTACTGTACAACCCCTACACCATCTCACTGCTTTGGAACCTAAGAGCTCCCTAAGCTCAGGAGATTTGTGACACAGCATGATTATTGTGAGTAATAATTTTCAAATGCTTGAAAATTGCTTAAAAATTGATGAATTGTTTTCTTACTGCAAAAACAATGGTATATAAGGTGTAAGGTGTAGATATATTAATTACCTGGGGTAAGCTGTTCTACTATGCATTCTTAGGTACTTATTGTTTTATATAACACACACACACACACACAAAGAGACAGAGAGAGAGACAGAGAGAGAGTCAGTTTGAAAAATAAGATTTAAAAGACAATTATGTGCTTCATAATTTGTTTGCATTATATTTCTATAACAACATTTACCTTCTGTGGAAATTCCTCTGAGTTAGCTTAGTTTCCTTAATATGTTTTATATAGCATATTATATTACTGACCTAACATAATATGCATGTGTTTGAAGTATAGAATTTATAAATGTTGACAAATGTATATATCAGTAAAACCATTTTAACAGCACTGATTACAACATATTCCCAGGCCCCTTCCCACCAGTCTGAAGCCTCCTGTCTCACCCTGAGTTCTTAGTCAACCACTAATAACCATCCTGTCAGTGTGCACTGGATTGAATTTTCTAGAACTTTGTAATTCAGTTACAGTGCATTCCTTTTTGTGTGACTGATTTTAGTCAGCTTGGTTATTTCGAGAATCATTCTTATTGGGCTACTTCTTATATCTGTTGAAAGCATACACACATGCACACACACATACACACATGCACACACACGTGGGGGGCATGGTTTACTAACCCATTCAACTCCTGATAGATATTTGGCTTATTCCCAGACAGCTGGCATGCATATTTCTATAGCCTGATTTTTTTGCTTCTCACTTTCCTACTTCCACAAAGCAGATCTCCACTTCAGTTAGTGATCAACACAAAGACCAGCTCAAGAAAACGTCTCAGGGAGCAAGTGCTGGGCCATGAGAGGTTAAGTTGGCTGATATGCTGCTGACAGTCCCCTTGGCTTCGCTCTGCTTGCATTTTCTAATGAAGGGTTTCATGTCTGGAGTCTTGGACTCAGCAGAAGCCCGGTGTTAACACTGTAGCTGATTTATGGATCGGTTGAATGATGGACTCAGCCTCCTTCGAGGAATGATGTGAAGTGACAGGACCACAGGGCTAATGTTCCCTGGAACTGACCATAGGTCTGGCTGCTCTCTAGCTGTGAAGCTCAAGTCTTTTCTACTTGTAATTTTACAAAACATGTTTGTCCTCTGTGCCCTAGTCATGAACGGAGGCCAAGGAGTACCTGATTTCAAAGTTTTGTGAACATATATTTTCTGCTTTTAACTCCCCTCACACACAATAATTTAAGCTGTCATAGTTGAATCTGCTTTTGAATTTGGCCAGGCTGGTGATTTCTTGGGATGATGTCATAGTTATGACTTCTATTGCTCTGATGACCAAAGAGCATGACCAAACTAACTGGGAAAGAAAGGTGTTTATTTGACTCATGCTTCCACATCACTGTTCATCATGAAGGAATTCAGGACAGGAACTTAAACAGGTAGGAACTTGGACTCAGGAACTGATGTAGAGGCCACAGAGGGGTGTAAAGGGGTGCTGCTTACTGGCTTGCTCTCCATGGATTATTTAACCTGATTTTTTGTTTGTTTGCTTTCAAGACAGGGTTTCTCTGTGTAATAGCCCTGGTTGTCTTGGAACTCACTCTGTAGATCAAGCTGACCTCGAACTCAGAGATCCACCTGCCTCTACCTCCTGGCCTCAACTGCCTTTTTATAGAACTGGGTACCACCCACAATGGATGGGACCTGCACACATCAATCAGAAGTTAAGAAGCCTTATGGCTTGTCTAAGCACATCTCATGGACGCATTTTCTCAGTCGAAGCTCATTCTTCTCCCAATGACTCTAGCTTGTGCCAAGTTGACTTACACAGACACATTAACATGTGACTGACAAGTTAATGGATGACAAAGAAATTGTGAAAGTTTGGTTCTAGTTTATAGATTTTGCTTCATGTATTCTGCAAAACTATAAGAGTAAAGATTAGACAATTGTTTCCTTAAGCCTATGCTTGTCTCTAAACTATTTCATGGATGCTTTTCCACTGTGGACAAGTTCCTAGTGACTGCAAATCCCCTTGACTTTTCATATGTGTTCCTATGGAGCAGTCATTCTGAGAAGCTTGGATGGAGAATAACTGGCAGCAAAAGGTTTGCTCAGTTGTCAAAGCAAAGCCTAGTGAAGATGATGGGAAGTGAAAGCTACCAGTGTAGGCTCCGTCTTGACAACTGGAGACATGGGTTTGCTCCCATGAGGGCAGCTGCTTCTATCAAAGCACTTCCTGCAAAAGTTTATATAGACTTTGTATATTAAATGTATTCTTGAATATATATTCAAGAAGGGTGGCTTTGGGGCTGAGGAAAAGCAGAAAGAAATTTCAACTCACTGGCAAACTTATTTGGTATGTAGCTGTAAAGTCTTTTATGGTTTTATGCATTTGAGTTACTTGTTTGTTGTCCATGGGAGAAAGTGTTTATTTAGTTCACGGTTCCAGGTTCCTGTTGATTATGGCAGGGAAACTGCAGTGGCAGGAGATTGAAGCAGCTGGTCATATTATGTCCATGGCCAGAGGAAGAATGCAATGCATGCCTGAATGTTAGGGCTCAGCTTATTCTTTCGATCTTAGTACACTGGATTCTCTGCCCAGGGAGTGGTGCCAACCACAGTGAGTGAATCTTTCTACCTCAATTAATGTAATGTTACATTGTAGAATCACCATGGTAGTTTTCTTTCATTTATAATCATGTTGCATATACTGTCTGTCTTACAGACTTTGTATTTTCAATTTCATCTTATAAGCACTTCAGATTTCATCACAAACTCTTCATAAACATTGGAGTAGACACTCAATATCATCTTGAGTGTTTGATTTATTGCTTATTGGTCATTCTCCTCTTAGTCTCAAGAAATGTCCCTTTCACTCCTTCTGGCGAATATCTTTACAAGTACCTTTTCTATTATAAGGTTCAATTTATGTGAGAAAATGATAACTTAAATTGCTAGGCAAATAATAAGAAATTTTTGCCATTTCTTGATGCATATTGTTTAACTTTTTAATATAATGTCTTATTAATTCTTTGAGAATTTCGTACATGGATATAGTGGGTTTTTAGTTATAGCCCTTACTCCTCTCCTTAACTTCTCCCAGATATCCTCCACCCCTTTCCAATTTCAAGATCCTCTATTTTCTTTTGTTGTTTATATTTTTGTCTATAATCTCTAAGCTCAATTTGTGCTACCTTTAAAGTCATGGAATGGGAGCATCATCCAATGTAGTGTGGTTGACTTACATCTTTAAAGAAAACTTCGTCTCCCAAAGAAGCCAATAGCTCCTCAACTAAAGGTGTGTGTGTGTGTGTGTGTGTGTGTGTGTGTGTGTGTGTGTGTGGGCGTGTGTGTGTGTGGTGATAAGCCCCTCCCCCTCCATGTTGGAATGGTGACTGCCTTAATCTTGTGCAGGTCTTGTGCACACAACCACAGCTGCTATGAATTAATGAGTGCAGCGGCACTGTCATATCCAATAAAACACTGTTTTACTGTTGTCCTTACCTAACTGTGGCTCTTACATGCTTTCTCTCCCCTCTTCCATGATGCTCCTGAGCCTTGGGAAAAGGGTGTGATGTAGGCATCCTCTCTATGACTGAACATGCCACAAACACTTCTCTGCATTTTGATCAGTTGTGAATTTCTGTGTTAACTGATGCCAACTGCACAAAGGAACTCTTGTAATATTCTATGAGCTGCATTCATTTATGTGTACAGGTATATAAATTTGGAAGGCAGGCTGATATTGTGTTCATTTAGCAAAATAATAGTAGTAAGTTAATACACTTAATCAATAGAATGATTTTTTTCCTCCTGGCATGTGTAGGGTTACATCTTACCACATGCATAGGTCTCTTGTTCTGTGAAGACACGGGTTTTCTTATACACTTCCTTTCTTTAGCCAAGTGTAGTGCCACAGGACTATAATCATTAACTCCCGAGAGGAAGATTTGCTCCTCTCTTTTCCCTTCCAGCAACAGATTACTAACTGGCTATAGGAGGTTGATCATTTTGTCTTTCATAGTCTTTCATATGAAAGTTAAAGGAAACTTCTAAAACTACTGGACACTAAATAAGCCAAAACCTAAGCCTCCCTAATTTCCCTTTAAAGAACTGAGCAGACTGCAGGTGGCCAAGTGCCAACGGGACTGATTTGCATTGCTTTGAACCCAGCTGGGTCTGGGCCTGTGATATTCTGTCTCTTATTCCTGCAGCCTATAGTCTAGTACAGGCTTGGGTGACACATGGCAGGGTGAGCAGCCTACTAGAGCCATCAGGAAAAAAGAAGATACAGCTAGCCATCTGTTTCTCTTCTTACAGAAAGCCATAGACATCTTGGGATTTCTTCCCGATGAGAAGCTTGGGTGTTATAAGATCATTGGAACCATCATGCACATTGGGACCTTGAAATTTAGACAGAACCCCAGAGAAGAGCAAGGCTGATGGTGCAGAAAGCAAGGCTTACTTTTCAGAGACACAGCTCATCATTCTGTTCAAACCTCTGCTTCCAGGCCTGCCTCTTCTTTGCATTTTGCCTGACTTCTTGCGTTTTGTTCCATGTTGAAGACTACAGCACTCCCTCTCTATTGTTGTTCCTAGAAAGTGTTCTCCCAATCAGTCATCATTCTGGTATAATGAACTCCCATCACAGAACAAGATGCAGTCCTTAAATGATAATTGATGAAGCCAGTGAATTTGCTAAACTTGGGTGAAATGGGATTGACTAAATCATAGTTTGCCTTTAACAGAGATGAGTGGGTACAGTATGAGATAGGAACAAATTACCATTCAATGTGATAAGTAACACAATGGAGGAGTGAACAAAGACCCTTGGAATTTCAAAGGCAAAGTAAGAAACCCCACAGGAATGGAGCCACAAGCTTCTTCACTTCCATTTGTAAAATCTGTGCTCTTCCTTTCATGACAAAACCGGTTTGAGGTGCTTTACTAATAATGGTCTGTCTGCAGTAAACATTAAAGTAGAAATCCATAGTGATGGAAGAGGCTTTCATCAAGTAATTTGGTCACTATATGTGTAAGAGATGAAATTTAGAACTTTTAGCACTGTAAAATGAAATTTAGTGTGACCACCTTATTATGAACTAAGCATCACAGTCGTCCATCTCTAGAGCATTCTCATTTTCCTAAATTGAAACTCTGTATCCATTAAACAAAAAAGCCTCTAATTCTCCTCTCTCTATAGTCACTGGCAACTACTGTTTTACTCTGTGATCCTATGATTGTGTCTGCTCTAGGTGCCTCATGTGTCATATATTTTTTTCCCTTTTTGTCAGACATACTTCACTTAGCATAGTATCTCCAGGGTTCATCCATGTTGTTCATGGATCAGAGTTTCATTCATTTCCAAGATGAATAATGTTTCACTGTATGGACACAAAATGGAACTATGGCTCCTTAAGGGGAGAAAATTATCAGCTTTCCATTCCCTGAATCTATAACCCATTCTCACTGCCTCTTCCTTGTCAACAATGTAAGGAATGTAACTGACTCTCATCACAGAAAGAAGTCCACCCTTGTTGCAGAGCATCATGAAGTGGCCAAGGAGAAAAAGGCCAATAAACTGTATCTGACATGGATAAATCTCTTTAAAACACAAGAAGGAGATTGCACAAAATTACCATTCAAATGATTAATAGAAATGAAGGTCCCCAAACACTCCCACTATCCTCCAGGATGCTTACTTCCTGAAGACTATGTTGTGTGCAACAGGCCACCTGTAAGAAACAGATATGAAGGGCCAAAACTGAACACAAAGAAACTTCAGGACAGACCCAACCCTTCCTTTAGTCTCTATGGGGTTTAGCTCCTTGAAACTGTTTGGCCACCCTTGTAACCCCAGGAGAGACCAAAACCGCCTCCTTAGTCTCCAAAATACTTAGTTCCTGAAAACTATTGGTATCTATGTACAACAGGCCACCTGTGAGAGACAGACAAAACCACAGAAACCACATCTGTAGCCAACCAGTCTAAAGTGTTGACAGACCAGTTGTCCTGTCAAAAATATGACTCTGGAAAAATCCCCTAACTTCTTGTAAATGTCAACCAATCAGGAACTGACCTGCCTCTCCTCTCCCACTGATGTAAGCCTGCAGTTTTTTCCTTTAAAAATCCCAGCAGTAGATAAGGAATTCACTCCCTCTGGTGGCTGGTAACCAGATGAGATTGCCTCCCAAGGTTGAATAGAACAATAAAACCTTGCTTTTGCAGTTTGATGAGTCAGTCTCCCTGGTGGTTTTAGGGGGTCTTCAAGACTTGGACACAACAAGAAAGTTGTTAGCACTCATATATACTTAGAGTAACAACAGGATAAAAGGCCTATTCATTGCTCTGTGGGTGGATAGCCTTAATTTCCCACAGTTAGTGTTGTCCCCTTTTGTTGCCCCCTTTTTTTTACAATTAAAACTTTTGTCTCAGACTTCTTGCTCTAAGTATGTCATTATTTCTATAATTACTGGTACTAGAGTTCCCTGATATTGGATATCAAATACACTGCATTTTGCTTACTCATTCATCAGTTGATGGGCATGGATGCTGTGACTGTTGGTATATAATACCTGTTTAAGTGTCTTATTTCAGTTCTTTCTGGATTGAGTGGCTATTCTGTGTTACACTGAAGAACTACTGTTTCATTTCCAGAGCCTGTGCCTTGATTTCCTTCATTTTCAACAGCACTTAGATTTCTGTTTTTTTTTACCTCCATGACAATTCTTTTGTTTTGGTTTTATAATTGTAACACCATTTGTGAGAGGCACATAAGTTTAGAAAAGTCATTATTAAAAAAAAAAAATACCCCGTGGTGGTTTGAATGAGAATAGCCCCCAAAGGCTTGTGTGTTGTTGGTTTTTACTCATTTGGGGGCCTGCCACCCAGCTCCCAAATAAACCACACAGAGGTTTATTATTTCTTATAAATGCCTAGCCTTAGCTTGGGTTGCTTCTTAAATTATCCCAACTACCATTTGCCTCTGGGTTTTTATCTTTCTCTGTTCTGTATATATTTCTTTACTTCCTATTCTGTGGCTGGCTGTGTAGTTGTGTCTGTCCCCTGATGTCTTCCTCTCCTTTTCTTTCTCCTTGATCCTTTTCCCCCAGATTTCTCCTATTTATTCTCTTTGCCTGCCAGCCCTGCCTATCCTTTTTCCTGCCTTGCTATTGGCTGTTCAGCTCTTTATTAGACCAATCAGGTGTTTTAGGTAGGCACAGTAACACAGCTTCACAGAGTTAAACAAATGTAACATAAAATAATACAATACATCTTTGTGTCATTAAAATAAATCTTCCACACCATAAACAAATGTAACACACCTTAAAATAACATTCTACAACACTAGTGTGTTTGCATACATGATCCTTAGGTGCTGGAACTCTTTTGAAAGGATTGGGAGGTGTGGCCTTGTTGGATGAGGTGAGGTCACTGCAATTCCCAGTGTGCACTCTGCCTTGTGGTGTGGATCAGGATGTGAACTCTTATCTGTTCTTTTGCTACCATGCTTTTGCTCTATCATCATGGACTCCAACTCTTAAGCCCAAATGTGTGTGTGTGTGTGTGTGTGTGTGTGTGTGTGTGTGTGTGTGTGTGTGTGTATCACCTTGGTCATAGTGGTTTTTTTCACACCAATATAAAAGCAATTAAGATATGCTCCAAAGTGGAAGCTTAATAATTTTGTGGGACATGAGATGTATGAAGAACGGCAGCAAGAGAAAACATATTTTTTTTTGTGGTTGCCAGTCAGTACCAGAGAGCATTCATCTGCAGAGAACATATCTGAAAATAGGATCCTATCCCTGGTTTGCTTAGTATGGAGTAAAGACAATAAGCAAACTAATGTGTTTAAAGCATATTGAGCAGAAAACAAAGCAGTGTCAATGAACAGAGTCATATGATGGGGGATTATTCTAGATTGTGTAATTGGGGTCTCATATCAAAGAAAAGGGCATATTAATACAAAATAAAGTGAGGGGAATGATGGGAAGAGCATGTGTATGAGTCAGAGTTCTCTAGAATAACAGAACTTACAGAATGAATCTCTATCTATCTATCATCTATCTATTTATCTATCATCTATCATCTATGTGAGTATGTGTGTATGTAAGTATCTATCTATCTGAAGGGTATTTATTAGAATGACATAAGCCTGCAGTCCAGCTAATCCAACAATAGCTGGCTGTGAATGGAGAGTCCAAGAATCCAGTAGCTGCTCAGTCCATACAGTTGGATGTCTCAGCTGGTCTTCGGTATAGAGTGGAATCCTGAAGAAGTAGGTTCTAATACCAGTGAAGAAATTGATATGCTATCAGGGTGAGGGCACACAGGCAAAGAACAAAAGCTACCTTCTTCCATGTCCATATATAGGCTTCTAGCAGAACATGTGGCCCAGATTAAACATGTGTCTTGTAGTCTCAAATGTCCGGAGTAGAAATGGAGCCACCTACTTCAAACCAAGCAAAAAAATCTCACAGGTGTGTCCTCTATTTCTGGAAAGTATTAATTTCAGATGTAGTCAAGTTGACAACCAAGAATAGCCATCACACCATGCAAACATCTCTGGTGGCAGCATATTACCATATACTTGTACAGCAACTGTTTTGTTCCTTTTTACTTTTTGTTTTATTGCTTCTCCATTTGTAAAGAACTGCTTTTACTACAAAAGTCAGGCATGCTTGCTTATTTCTCACCCTTTTGTGCAATATTCAAAAGAAGCATGTCTTAGGTTTCATACAATTTCACTTGTAAATATTTTAGTACAAGTTTATGGGGAAAAAACCTCATGTTTTCAAAATGATTGTAGCAACATCATCTCATATTTAAATGAAAAATTACTTAATGTCAACTATCAAGTCACTACTCTCATTTTTAATTGTCTCAGACTTTTAAATATCAGTTTAAATCTGGAACCAGTTAAGGTTTTTATAATATAGTTGCTAATGTATGCCTCAATTGGTGTGTGTGTGTGTGTGTGCGTGCGCTTGCGCACATATGTGTATATAGATATACATAAGTTTTTGGTCAGAGGACAATCTTGGCATTTTCAATTCCGAGAGACAAGGTATCACTTTGGCTAGTAATTCATGATGCAGATTAGCCTGGCTTTCCAGGGATCCAGCTCATCTTCCCAACTTTTAGGATTATGAGTGTATGCCTCCCATACCTGACATTTTTCATAAAGACTTCAAGGGTCAAACTCAATGTTTGTGCTTGTAAAGAAAATATGAACTGACATATCTCCCCAGCCATCTCAACTGATTTTAATTGACATAAAATTCCTTATCATTTTCCCCTTGATAGTTAATCACTGAAGACAAAATCCTCAGTGTTTTCCTTATTTCACCAAGAAATAAATAAACTTGGTGATGGATCTTGAAACTTTGTCTCAAGTTTGAGTTTTCAGCAAGAATGGCCATACTTTGGTTGTCTCTCTGTAATGTTGGCAAGCATCTGTGGATAATGAGTATGCCATTAATTCAATATGGTTACAAATGGTGACACTATAACGCTATAACTCATTCTTCATTTCATAGTTGGAGTAGTGTTGGTTACACAGTGGTAGCATTTGTGGAAAAGAGGAATGAGAAATACTTGATTCTGCTTTTTTGATTTTGAAATCAAATATGCTGGGTAAGCAGCATATTCCCATAGTGAACAATTTGTAATTTGCTTCTATATTGTAGAATCTCATTTAGTAAGCATGCTTTATGCATTCTGGCTTTTTGCCATCGTTATTTGTATTGATGCTGAAGTTGTACCATTTTTTGCTCTGTGTTAGCTTGCTTCTTCGAAGCTTTTGATATGATCATGCAGTCATAGATAGCCACTTGTCATGTAGGATGACAAATGTTCTATGTTCATCTTTTACCCCTTCCCCCAAATTAATGCCTTCTAAGTTTCCTTTGTTTCTCTCAATGGGTATGATATCTCAAAATCACATTTGGGTTATGTTTTTAATTATCAATTTTAGAGAATTTTTTCAGATAGAGTTAGGAAATGTAATTTTAAAGATAGAAGGATTAATTTTTCCCAATTAACTAGTATAGAATTTTACCTCTTTTCTATTTAAATTGTTTCTTTTTTCTATCTCAGTTCTCAATGATACAAGTATGAGAATACTTGAATAGCATAAAATTGGCTATTTGTTTTGTACCAAGTTGTATACATGTGAATTTCAGATAATAATGATAGGAATTCCAGCAATTTAAAGATTCTTTGTTACTTTATTTTTTATTTCTTTTTATGTCCTGATCAGAAGTTGTCATACTACCATGTTTTTAGATCATTCATAAAAGTTCCTCAGTTGTGACAAAATCACTAACTATTATCTGTCTGTCTATTATCTATCCATGTCTTTCTTTTCTTTTGTCTCAAATTGACATATTTACTTGCCTACATATTTATGAAATCAACATGATTTGGTACATGTATAAAATACATAATAAGTCAGGATAACTAACATTTTCATCTCTTCCAATAATTACAATTTCTGTGTTTTAAGAGAAATTGGGCTCTTTGGAGTTATTTTGACATATTTTACAATTTTTTTTACTGTAATTATTTTGTTTCTTTGTTTGTTTTGAGTCAGGGTTGCAATAAGTAGCTATGGTTGTCCTGGAACTCACTATGTAGATCAGGCTGACCTTGAACTCATAGAGATCCCCATGTCTCTGCCTTAGGACTGCTGAAATCAAAATATCAAAGGTGTGTACCACTATACCCAGTGATTGAAATCATCTTATTGTAATAATGAACACAAGAATTAATTCTTTCTATAACTGGATATTTGATACACACCATCCAACCTCTTTCTTTCCAATTTCTTCTAATCTCTGTTCTATTCTATTTTTCTATGAAGTCAGGTTTTTTGTTCCTTTGTTTTTGATTTTGCTTTTTTTATTTCCATGAGTGAGTAAGAGCACAGGAAATTTGTCTTTTTGTGCCTGGCTTATTTCACTTATATGGTATCTTACAGTTCTTCCATGTTATTGAAAATGACAGAAATTCATTCTCGGTGGCAGATAAACAGTACTGCATTGTGTGTATGTAACACATTTCCTCATATGTTCATTTATTAATGGACACCTTAATTGATTCCATATCTCTTCTATTATAAATGCTGCATCAACAGACATAGGGAAATGAGTCTCTTTGATATGACTTCATTTACTTTGAATTTACAATCAGTAGTAAAATCTCTGAGTTATATTCTCATTCTGTCTCTAGGTTGTTAAAGAGTCGCTATACTATATTCCACAGTGGCTGTACTAATTTACACTCCTATCAACATTGCACAAATGTTCTCCTTTCTCTACAACATTGCCTTGACTTTCTTGATAAGTTTTATCTTCTTGATTCTAGACAATGTAAATGAGGTAATATGACAACTCATTGTGGGTTTCATTTACATCTTTCTGGTGAATAGAGATATGGATTACTTTTTCATATACCTTTAAACCATCAATATGCCTTCTTTTAAGATTTATCTGTTCAAATCATTGCTTGTTTCATAACTGTTCATATATTTTTCTGTAACTGGTTTTAGTTTCTTATATATCTTGAGGACAATCCCTAATTAGATTAATACTTGTTGAGTGTTTTTTTCCTATATTCTAGGTTGGTTGTTCATTTAATTGAATCCTTTGCAGTCACTTTTAAAATCTCATTTATCTGTGTCTGCTTTTGTTACCTGAACTTTTGGCATATTAGTTAAAATTACAGTATCTCAGCATCATTGATACATTTTGAGTCAGTTTTAATATATGGTAAAATGTGGAAGGTTGATTTAATTCTGTATAAGCCAGTTTTTCTCAGTATTGTTTATTGAGGAAATTGTCATTTCTTCTATGTATTTTTTGATGTTGAGATGATTTTTATCCCAGTTTTATCACACACACACACACACACACACACACACACACACACACACACACACGAACACCCTTCTTCCATCCTTGAGATGAAAGTGTATAATTTTGCTAATGTGACATTGCATTCTTAGAAATGTATCCATGTCCTCTAGTTTTTAAAATTTGTTAATGTGTAATTGTTTACATTGTTGTGGTATCTGAGAATGTCATCTTCTATTTTATTTCTAAGCTGATGTTCTCTCTTTTCCTTTTATAGCATAGCTAAAATATTATCAACATTGTTTATCTTCAAAAACTCATGTTTGGGAGCATCTCTCCAGGATAAGCACACCTAGGGACAGTGGCCAAGTTATCTAGAACCTCCCTCCTTAGGCATGGAAATCAGGAAGTCTTTCTCTTGACCTCTTTCTCTCATTTCTTTAAAATTGGGCTATTTAAGGAGGCCCAATTTCACATGTAGACTTTTGTTCTTTCTCTGATATGTTTTAGCACCTCTTGTGTTTCTTCCTCAACTCCAAGCTTTCATTTTTGGCTTTTTGTAATCACGTGTTAACCTTTCATTTTGTCTCCTTTATGCCATGAATTGTTACCATCATGTCATTAAAGTTTTATTTATAAACTTTGGTGTTTTTACTGATTATCTATACTATTAGTCTATTAAATTCTATCTCAGGCATTTAGCAGGCATCTCCTTCATGTTGTGTTCTGTTTCTGGGAGTTTTACACTGTTCCTTTGGAGGTGCCATGCTTCCTTGTAGTTTTCAGCTTCTTTTACTCCTATGTTGCTACCTATTTTTCTGGTGTGGCAGTAAAATCCTCCAATTTATGACATAGTTGTCAGGAGGGAAAAATAACTGCATTTAAAGAGTTCACTGGCCATTAGTTTTTCAGATGTGTTAGACCTTGATACACAAGGAAGTATAGCCTCTCGTTGATTTCTTCAGCTGCAGCCATTGTAAATTATGACTGTGTTTACCTCAATAGTCTATTCTGTACTTGTGTATGGAGATAAAGTGTGACTTTGAAGAGAATGTCAACATAGATCCCATGAAAATAAGTGCTGCTGCTTCCTTACAGTGCCCACAATGCTAATGATGAGGGCTGTAGAGGGCTGTGCTCAGGACCTGTAGAGGTTGCAGCCTGGGAACAGTTACATGGTGAGGAGGTGGAACAATTAGTCATTAAGTCCAAAGGTGTAAGCATGTCCGTGTCTATCAGTCATGGACTACAGTCCATGGGGTCAGTAGCCCCTGTCATGTTATCTGAACTTTCCCCTTAGTGAAGGGTGCTATATAGATGGTTCTGTTCTGAAGCAATTTGAGCTTTGGAGGCTAGGGATATGCCATGTGAAGGGGTTCTTCCTAGGGCAAAACAAATAGTGATCCCAGGGCCTCAAATGGTGATCTAAGCTGGTTTCTGCATCTGTGAGGGCTGTAGAATCCTCCTCTTGTTAGGACTACTGGTCTACAAAGAAGATGGAGACTACTGGGATATTTCTGTTTGCTGTTTTCAGGCAGTGTAGTGTGCTCTTGATGGGAATCTAGAAAGTCAGAGTTGCACTGCTCTTTGTTCCACCATCTAGGCTGCCCTCTGTAGCCTACATACCATCTCCTTGCTATGTTCGAACATCCTTTAGTCATCATTCTTAAAATACAGTCTGTTGCCTGGCTCTTCTCTGGAAGGTATGAACATAGCCATTTCCATTTACTGATTTTGGATCTTCCTTCTGAGGGCTTTTAACATAGTAGGTTTTTATAACTTTTCACAATTAACCATGTAAGAAAGACCTGAAGACGTTTGGTGACTAATGAAGAGGATAGACAGTAGATGGGCACCGGAGCCTAAAATGACATTCTGGCATTTCCTTCCTTTTTTCTCTCCAAATCTACGTTTACTGAGTGGTCTCTGTATGGCTACAATTCAGGGTATTGTCTCTCCCAGGTTTTATCTTCCTATTTGACATTCTGTTTGTGCTCAGTGCACTGCTCTCCACTTTGCTCTTTCAACTGGAAACCTGTTAGTCATGTCTCGTGGTGTTTTCCCTCTTTCCCATTCCTTGTTTACACCTTCAGCTCCTTTCATATCAGTGTCCCATCACAGGGTCACTGCCTCTGCACTTGTGCATTCTTCTCACGGTGCTCTGTTTTATATACTTCCAGAAAACGGATTGTCCTGAAGTGTAACTCCCATCATGCTATACCTCTGCCCCAATCTTTGAGCATTTCCCTGTTATTTAATGAACTCCCCAAAGTGGCATCAGAGGTCTCACCCCACCAGAAATGACTGACTTGTCTATTAACTGGCTTCTCTCTGACTTCAGACTCCAATCTTTCAGGTTTATAACCTCTTCTGTCACCGTATCTTGAATGATGCCACCTGTGTGGCTTTACATCACAACAGTCTCTGTCTCAGAATTTCTTGCTCTCCCATGTCTGCCTCTCAGACTCTTCTCATTCTTCAGTCTCACAGCAAATGTGGCCTCTTTCAGAAAGCTCATATCTTCCACAGTGGTTCTTTCTCTATTACAAAATTTCATTCTATTTTACTTCCAGGTCTCTTAACTCTGTTGTTTCACTGACATGGAGTTGTAGTTGTGTATCGTTTACTTACTCTCATGGATGATGAACCCCTTCCTGCCAGGGGATTTGGTATTGCTTTTCTATTTTCTTACTGTAGCAGTCTAGTATCAGGTTTTTCACATTTCAAGCACCCAGTAAATTTGGCCCAATATATCACTGAAATCTGAATGTCTCCAAAACAGCACCACACCCCTCTTGTTATAGACTTAATTTAATGTGATTGTCATAACCTCTCACTACAGAAGCTACATTTTAGGCTGAAAATACTGGTTTTCATTTCAGTTTTATTTGTATCTTTCATTATGTGTACCGAGCATCTGTGTGTGTTAGTAGGGATTTGCACATGTGAGTGTGATGCTCACAGAGTCAAGAGAGGAAGGTGTCAGATCCTTGGAGTTCAAGTTACAAGCAGCCATGAGCTACTCTATGTGGGTGCTAGGAACCAAACCCAGGCCCTCCCAGAAGAGCAGTGACTACACTGAGCCATCTTTTCAGCCCACCCCTCATCTTTCTCTTATCTGGCTATTCACAGATGAGACTGAAATTGGATAAAATGATAAAGTAGAAACATCATGATTTTTTGTGTTGCCACCTGTTGGCAGGTGGTTCTGCACCATGTTCTTGCAGTCTTCTTCATTTATAAATGTTCTTGCCAAACCTGGTTACCATTGCTTCATGGCAGTCCACAAACTTGGCTACACACCAGAGTCTCCAGGTGGACATATAAATTCCTGAAGCACAAACCTCTTTGGACTGACAAAACACTTTTCTGCTGTTGTGAGACAGACATCGGGATTTGTTTTTATAGCTTGTCGGCTGATCCCAATAAGCAGGTAAGGCTGAAGACCATTGAAACAGGGACTCTGCTCTAAGACTCTTCTGTGTCAGAGTCATCTGTATATCCCAGTAATCCTCAAGAGCCCTAGACCAGAACTCCTTGTTATGAACAGAGCCCTTAGGTCTGTTATTAGCCCTTGAGGCTGTTGAGCTTCAGCTATTGATGTTTGAGAACAACTGCACTGACTATATGTTACCTCTCTTGTTAACAGCATACAGCTTATTAAAATCTATCCTCAAATTCTAATGAAAATCCGTGGATGGTTTCACCCCGTCTACACAGTCATTAAAAGAATCCTGATGTTTGTTAGTAGGGATTTCATAAACCATTTGGGAACACGCTGAAAATATATTTGTAGATGTGTTTATGTCTGAAATGCTGTGGGAGTAGAGATACAGTCGATGGCAGGGAAGTTGTTTATTGGGGACAAAGCTCTGGTGTCAGTCTCTAGTGCTGTAGAACTATTTCATGTACAGAACCGAAGGAAGAAATGACAGTGGACGAGGACATCAGGGGATTGGAAGAGGGCTGTCAGAAGCAGATATATAAATGCAAGTAGTGGGGTGGGTATGACCAAAGTCCCTTTTCTCCATATCTGAGAAGGTATTGCATGACTTTCCCCCAGGAACATATATAAACATCTATATATACACAGTGAGTTTACAGGTGTTGCTTTTAGAAACACAGGTTACTTGTGGGCTCATATGCTGGATAGTTTTATGTCATCTTGACACAAACTACAAGTCATCTGAGAGGAGGAAGTACAGGTTGAGAAAATGCCTCCCTAAGACTGACTTATAGGCAAGCCTGTAAGGCGTTTTGTTAACTAAGGATTGATGGCAGAAGGTCCAGCCCATTGTGGTTGGGGCTATCCCTGGGCTGTTGGCCCTGAGTTCTATAATAAAACAGGCTGAGCAAGCCATGAGGAGCAAGGCAGTAAGCAGAAGCTCCCATGGCCTCTGCATCAGTTCCTGTCTCCAGGTCCCTGCCCTGCTTGAATCCCTGCCCTCTCTGCTTTTGATGATGAGCTGTTATATGGAATTGTGAGTGAAATAAACTTTTTCCTCCCAAAGTTGTTTTTGGACATGGTATTTTATCACAGCAATAGTGACCCTAACTAGGACAGAACTTGAGTCACTTGGGCAGCTATAGCATCCAAAAGCCCAGCCAGCAGGCATGAGGATTCACAAAAGTCAAACTGCTTACAGGCAGCCTTCCACAAAAGGCTCCTTTCACCCATTAATGGCTCACTGCTTATGTAGCTTTGAGAAGGGAGTCCTGCAAGTCTTGTAAGTGTTATGAGTTTCTAAGTCTGGAAAATGTCTTATGGGTCTGGACTATTTAACAACTCCATAACAAAAGTCATAGTGGAACACACTATTCTCTACCATTAACAGGAAGTAACGAGTGACAATAATCTATCCTGAATGTGTGATGATCATTTATACATAACTTCATACTCCTCTTTGGTTGTGAAACTACATGATGGAAGTGAAGAAATTTGCTTGGCACATAACAGCTGTAATTGTTTTCTGCCCAACAAACCAACTTATATTATGGTATGTAATGTAAACCTCAGGGATAAATCCAAGCATACCAGTCCTGTCTAGAGTTATTATCTGTCTCTAGGAGGAGCAAGGAAGAAAATCCCCTAATATTGGATGCTATTTTTGTTAAAGATCAAGGTGAGATACTGTACAGAGAATCTAGGTCTCTTTTGTTCATAGATAAAAATAGACTCAAATTCATGTCCTCCACACCGAGAAAGGACATATTAAGTCTTCAGGGTGAGACTATTCCTGGACACTGTTATTACCTACATTACCCATCTGAATGTTCCCAAAGCTTAGTGGAGCTCGCTCTGACTCCTTCTTTCCTGGCGAGGCATAGTGCAATTGTTACTTTTTACATAGCCACTTACTACTATTCAGCTCCACTCAGCCTGATCACATTGCCTTTCCCTTCTCTTTAAATACATTCACATTGGGCTAGATGATTTATAAATCTCTTCCATTGGAAAAAAAGCTATGGTTCTGATTCACTGGATCATGAATTTGAAGCCATCAGGCTTTTGTCTCAAGACCTTCACCAGGAACAGGAATAGGTACAGGTACATTTCTGCACTGGCTAGGCATGCTGGCTCTGCTTTATATTTTCTGCTTGCTTTCTTAGTTTCTCTTTTAGTTTTCTTTTATGTGTATTATTGTTTTGCCTGCATGTATGTATGATGATCATGAACTTCCTTGATGTCTATGGAGTTCAGAAGAGAGTGTCAAATTCTCTGGAACTGGAGTTCTTAATAACTGTGAACCACAATGTGGGTGCTGGGAACCAAGTCTATATCCTCTGCAAGAGCAACAGGTGCTCCTTACAGCTGAGCCATTTCTCCAGTCTCCAAATAGAGTTTTTTGCATCATGGAAACTATCATAGTAAATAAGTGCCCAGGTCATTATCATTGTAAGTGAGTGAACATTAAACTAGGTGTGTGGCTTGTAGAAATAAATGTATGGTCATATATTGATTTGCTAGTTAATTAGCAAATCAAACACTTGAAACATTTTAAGCATGCATGAAATTTCCAAAGGCTCACAAAAGGAAAATTTTATTGCCAATAAAAATATCATACAATTATCTATTGTTTAGCTATACCCTCTCACCAGATTATCGCTCAAGGGTTTTATGTAATTTTCTGTCTCAGCACATATAATGATTTTTTTCAGCACCCTGACTCTTAGAAGTGGCTCAGGGAGATGATAAAAAGGGAAGACTAAAATTGTGTGTGTGTACAAGTACTGATTTGGTCATTAGTATTAATATTAATAAAATCTCATTTATAGTTACCGGTTGGCAATCACATACTTATAGTGAAGAAACTTCTCAAAAGGATGCATGAAAAGTATGGTACCTAAATATCCTCTTGAATTCTCCATCCTCCAGTTTGTCTCTGGCTGTATGTTTCTGACCTGTATTCATATTCTGACTTCTTTCCCATCACAGCTCCAGCTAAAGTTGTTGTTTCCCTTCTCGGACTATAATGTTCCTGCCTCCTTTCCCGGTCTTGGTTGAGACTTGCCTTCATGACTTGACTCCTCAGTAGAAAGAAAAGATGTAAGATGCAGATTGCCTTTGCATTTGGTCAGGAAGCTGCTACTGCTACTACTACTCTCTCCTCTTTACAATGCTTTTATGGAATCAAAAATATTAATATACATTTATTAAACATCTGGAAACAAATATTGGGCACGTTAGCAGGACATAAGAGCCCAAATTTTTAAAAGGCTAAGGGCAATTTGAAACTTGTCTAGAAGGTTTTTTTTTTATTTAAATAAGAAACAAGATTGTTTTACATGTCAATCCCCATTCTCTCTCCCTCCCCTGCCCCCCCACTAACACCCTACCTATCCAATTCCATTTCTGCTCCCCAGGGAGAGTGAGGCCTTCCATGGGCGTGTCTTAAGAGTCTGTCATAGCCTTTGGGATAGGGCCTAGACCCTCCCCCATGTGTCTAGGCTGAGGGAGTCTACCAACTCTTAAAGAACATGGATGCCAACCCAGACTACTATACCCAGAAAAACTTTCTATCACTATAGATGGAAAAAACAAGATATTCCATGACAAAACCAGATTCAAACAATACATAACCACTAATCCTGCCCTACAGAAAGTACTGGAAGGAAAACTCCAACCTAAGGAAGTTAACTACACTCACAAAAACATAGGCAATAGATAATCCCACTTTACCAAAAGCCAAAAGAAAAAGCAGGGAAAATCCACACACAATACCACTACCAACAACAAATAAAAAACAAACAAGAATAAGCACTCAAAGGTGTTTTTGTTTGTTTTTGTTTTTTAGTAGTCAAAACATGTAAAGAAAAATGGAAATAGCACAAACATCATCTACAGGGATTTGAGTAAATACCTACCTTATAATACTACAGCTCATACATAACCATATCATACACATATACATATCATATATCATGGACTACTACAAACAATTTAATGATAGCAACTGTTTAATCAGTGCATCAGTCATTTGAGATAATTTATGTATAATATTAGTCCTTATAGTACACACACGAAAACCGAGACATGGGGAAGATTAGTGACTTACCCAGGGCTACTACATAGTAAGTTGTAGCACTGGGATTCAGAGGACTTGTGCATTTGTGTTGAATTGTTACTTCACACTGTCTCTCACCTAGACAATGAGATGCTAACCATCTAAATGATAGGGATATAGTATAAAATATTTAATTGTATGTGCTGACTTAGACACATGTACCAAAAGAGTAAATATGATTCTTGTTTGGTATTTACATGAGAAAAAAGATCTAGGCACACATGAGTACTATATCAGACATACAATGGCCTATCTCTGAAAGTGGCAATCATAAAGAACTAACTCTTCAGTCACAAATTTCTGTTAATTTTAGTATGTGAAACAAAAAATGTATTGATTTATATATCTAAGAAACAAGCTTAAAGTGGAATAACATTTTAAGAGTATGACTTAATGATAGCATCTTACTTTGTTATTTAATAACTCTAGAATTTTGTTCCTTCTACAGAGAGGTCTGTATTAGTTACTTTGTTCATTGCTTGCTGTGATGCAGTTCTGGACAAAAGCAGCTTAGAGAGGGAAGAGGATGCTTTGGCTCACAGTTAAAGAAGGTATGGTAGTAGGAATAGGAGGCAATAGTGGCTGGTCTCTAGTTTGTTCAATCTATGACCCCAGATCTTACACAATGCTGCTCACATTCAAGGTGATTCTTCCCTCCTTAGACAAACCATGTTGGAAACACTCTCACACTCAACATGAGGTGTGTGTCCATGGTCCTTTAAATCCAGTCAGGTTGACAAGATTAATCACCACAAGCACATTCTTTACCAACTTGTATCCAAGCATGGTACACAACACTTTACATCATAACATAAAATCCCCCGGTTTGCCGCCTCCCCAGTCTCATTTTCCTCTCATAAAAATATATATTAGTTTGTATCTAAATTTCTTCGTGGTCTCTACTAGTCCTGACACTATTCAAAAGTACAAACTTTATTCTGAGATTCAAGGCCATATCTTAACAGTGAGTTCTCATACAATAGAAAAAATAAGTCACATACTTTCAATATAAACTTGTGCAGAATAAATGTTTCCAGTCCAAAATAAAGGAATGGGTAAATAGTCAACCATAAAAATTCAGGCCAAAGCAATACCCATACATAACACATCACTCACCAAGCCCTAAAGCTCAATGTCCAGCATCTGAGGCATGTGATAGAATCTTCTGGACTCCAGTAACCTTGGGTAGCCCTGCATTTACATCTCTGATATCTATGGTACATGTGACCTCTTTCCTATTTTTAATATTTATTTTACATTTAGAACAATGTTTCCCTCTCCCTACTCTCCTCTCAGTCCTTCACCTCTCATCCCCGTCTGCCCCAACCCCAAATCCACACCCCGTCTATATTTTTTCAGAAAAGGGTAGAACTCCCATAGATATCAACAAAATACAGTATATCAAGTTTCAATAAGACTAAGCACCTCCCCTTGTTTCAAGGCTCAGTAAGGCAATCCAGTATGAGGAGTAAGCTCCCAAAAGTCAGTAAAAGTGTCAGGGACAGCCCCTGGTCCCACTGTTAGGAGTCCCACAAGAAGACCAAGCTACACAGCTGCTCACAAATATGTAGGGTGCCTAGGTCAGTCCCATGCAGGCTCCCTGTTTGTCAGTTCAGTCTCTGTGAATTCTTAGGAGCCCAGGTTAGTCGATTTTATGGGTTTTCTTGTGATGTCCTTGACCTCTCTGACTTTTACAGTCCTTCTCTGTCTTCATCAGGGTTCCCTGAGCTTGGCCTAGTGATTGGCTATGGGTCTCTACATCTGTTTCCCTTTGTTGCTAGATGAAGCCTCTCTGATGACAATTGGTATAGTCACCAATCTATGAATATAGTAGAATACCATTAGGCATCATTACATTGCCTCCCCGCCCCCGCTTGTGTTTGAATCTATCCTAGGTCTCTGGGTCATCCAGCTTTCATACATGGTTACAATATTTCTTCATCACACACACCCCTTATCTCTCCCATGCAACTCTCTAGGCCCCAAAACATATCCTTCTCATCTTCATGTCCCCTCCCCCTCTCCGTGAGTGTGTGTGTGTGTGTGTGTGTGTGTGTGTGTGTGTGTGTGTGTGTGTGTATGAGCACGCGCACGCACGCTCAGAGAGCATGCATGTGTAGATATAGATATCTGACTGAACCAATGATTTCAATTAGTGCTGCCCAAATGCACATGGTCTCTAACCACTAGGGCACAGTCAGCCTAGTATTCATATGCCCCCCAAAAAGTGACTGTCTCCTCCAACAGCCATTAATTTCCTGTAGCTCCCAGCTAACAGTGGGGCCTGGAGGTTCCTTTAAGCATGCTGAGCTTTTAACTGGCTTGATCTTGTTCAGAGATGGGGAGGAGTGTTGTGAAATCTGTCTTTTGGAATGACATGGCTGTTGAACACATGAATTTATGGCATCTATAAGTTTCAAAGGGATTAAAAATAACCTGAGATAATTTGGATCTCACCTATAACATTTAACTTGCCATAATCATGACGTTCAGTCATTTGGCCTTATAGAATCTTTCACATTGGTATGGATTTTATTTTTCTGGCAACTTTATTTTACAGAGCAAAATAGTTCACATGAATTTTAAAATCGTCACACTCTTATATACGTGGTGGGTAGAATTCGGTCAAATTCCTAAGGCATCCTCAAAATATCCCTTCTTTTGCCATTGTTTGAAGTACCCAGCTTGTTTTTAGTAGCCACACTTTCCTCACCTATAGCTTTCCATACTCTTCTTTTCTAAGTCATCTGCCCAGGCCGCAGCTTTTTGCTTGGGATTTTCGTTGACTACTGTCATAAAAAGAGCCAGAGATATCCATGTCACAATCTGAATTCTGGGTTGCCATGGCATTTTCTCTACAAATTTAATTAGTCTATTACCTTTCAACTCATCCTCCCAGAAAGTCCCAGGGCATGCACAATATTCAGGAGTTCTGCCACTACATAATCTGAACAGTTCCTAGCACAATCACTGACCAAGTCCTCGTTCCTGTTAGAACCTCATGAGTACAATTGTTCCTGTGCACACCCCTGTCAGTGTTCTGGTATTTTCCGTGTCTACAGAACTGCTCAGTAAAAGGCCCTTACATCATTCTAAACAGGACTTCACTCATCTGCATCATCAAACCTTTTCATTTTCTTCCTGCAAACCAATCAAAGTGCTTCCTAACTACATTGTAAGTGTTACAGCAAAGACCTCACTGTTCCTGTGCTATCTTAATTATTCACACATATTTTGTTATTCCAGAATAATACCTGACCTAAACAACTTAAATACTGCTCAAGTTTTCTGTTCTTGTGATAAACACTAGGAAGGGGTTTGCTTTAACTAGCAGGTTACAGCATTTCACTGAGGGAAGCCGAGGGAGGAGCTCTGGAGGTAGGAACTGAAGCACTGATCTCTGAGCAAGGCTGTTCACTGGCTTGTTTTCCTTTTTAAACCTGGACCACCTACCAACAGGTGTCACTGTAGTGGCCAGGAAGCAGAAAGGATGAATCTGTGTGCTTGTGCTTAACTGGCTTCCCCGCCCCTTCCCTCTTTATTCTCTCCAGACCACCACACTGTAAAACTGCTGCCTCTCATTCCAAGATGGCTTCTGTCTGTCTTAGTTCATCATGTCTCAAAATGCCCTGACTGACTTGCCTAAAGGTATGCTTTAGGCATTGCTTGAGCCAGTCCGGTTGACAGTCTTGACTAACTAGCAAAATAATGTTTCAATCCTGTTACATGTATTTTCTTAAACACCTGTCATTTTTATAGTTAAAACAAATCCTAGATGTTTGAAATGTCCAGTCCCTTAATAATTGTATCAGGTCACCTTAATTATCTAACTTGGTGCCAATTGGCCAGCTTTTCTCTCCTTTAATTTAGTTTTGGGTCTTACCCTCAAAGTCCTGTATCCATTAGTACTTACTTCCCATGTCCTCTTACTGTATCCCCCAGTACTATAAAACCTTTTTCCTGTGTGGATTGTGTCATTTTGGACAGTTCATGAAAATGTAATGCTGCAGGTGGCCTTTTGTTTCTTCTTTCATCTAACCGTGTATTCAGGTTTCAGAAGTGTAGCATCCGTCAATGCTTCCTTCTGTTTTGTGGCTGAATAATATTTCATGCCATGAAGATGTCACGTCTTGTTTATCTATTCATCAGTTAATGGACACCTCATTTTTTACCATTATGAATAATGTGCATTTTTATATAAACATGTTTTCACTTCTCCTTGTCTCTACCTAAGGGAAAAGTCTTATGTCTATAGTAACTCTGGCCTTAATTTGTAAGTAATCACAAACTGTTTTCTACAATGATTACACCATTTTCCATTCCTAGCAACAGAGTATTAAAGTTACAGTTTCTATAAATCTTCTTGAGCTCTTATTATTGTCCATGATTCTCCTTCCTTCCTTGCTTGCTTGTTTGCTTGCTCTCTTGCTTGCCTGCTTTGTGTGACAGGTATTATGCATCACAGACTGGCTTCAAACTCACTATATAGTCAGGGATAATCTTCAATTTCTGACCCTCCTGCCTTGACCTCTACCTCCCAAGTTTTGGAATTACAGGTGTGCACCACCATGCCAAGCTTATTTAGTACTAGGGGTCAAACACTAGACATGATGCATACTAAACAAGTAATCTACCAGCTATGTCCTCAGCATATTCATTTCAGCTATAGTCACTTTAGTAGGTATGAGGGACATCCTCCTGAAGTTTAAATTTATCTATCTTATAAACAGATTATGAACAGAGTATTTGACTACAATAAAGTGCCTTTTAATAGTGCTTTCTTCTCCCACCCTCTTCTTTTTATCTTTTCCTTCATTTCTTATGACTAGGTTTTAAAAAACTTTATTTTTTTTATGAAATGGGCTTTAAAATCAGTGTTTAGAATTTGGTTCTGTTTTCCTAAGTAGGCAAAGACTACTTTTTGAATAGTCTTAAACACCTGTCATTTTTATGGTTAAAAAAAATCCTAGATGTTTGAAATGCCCTGACTTTAACGACAGAAAAAATTTATTAGGAGATTTAGTCCTATTTAGAACATTCCTACTCAATTACATAGTGATTATAAAACTCATCTTATCAGGCAAATGTTTACATCTGTGTATAAAATTTGGTCTATTAGATAAATAACACATGGTATTGGAAAAGACTTTTAACTATGATAGCTAAAACTCTAAATTAGTTACAAAGTCTTCCTCAAAGGATAAAGAAAACAGATGATCTCATCAACTAAAAGAAAGAAGAGATCGCATCAAAGTCTCCACTCTGATTCATAGATGAACCATATCCAGGTTCTAACTCATTCTTGGACTATGAAATCTGAGGCAGTGAACTTTCTCACATCATTTGAGAACACATTCATGCAGACTTTGAAAATTCTCGATGACTGCTATCTTCAGTGCCATTGACAATTGAGTTCCCTGAGTAACTAAACATCTCTCTCATTTCTTTTTTTTACATCCCAACCAAGTTTTCCCCTCCCTCCATCTGTCCCTCTCCCCACCTGCCCCATGCACTCCCCCTCTACTGTTTCTCTTCAGATACATGTGGGCATCCCATGGATATTAGCCAGCCATGATATATAAAGTTGCTTTGAGATTAGACACCTCCTCTTCTATTAAGGCTGGGTAAGGCAATCTGATAGGAGGAATACATTCCAAAAGCAGTCAGCAGAGTCAGAGATGCCTCTGCATTCATTGTTATTAGTCTCACATGAAGACCAAGTTACACAACTGCAATGTATTAGCAGAGCGCCTGGGTCAGGCCCATGTAAGCTCCCTGGTTATCCGTTTAGCTTCTGTGAGCCCCTATGAACCCAGGTTAGTTGGTTCTGTGAGTTTTCTTGTGGGCTCTTGACACCACTGGGTACTACAATTATTTTTCCCTTCTTCCATGGGATTCCCTGAACTCCACCCAGTGTTTGGCTGTGGGTCTCTGTATCGGCTTCCATCAGTTTCTGGGTGAAGCCTCTCTGATGACAGTTGGGCTAGGCACCAAGTAGTTCTGGCTGGGGTGGCCTGCTCCTTTATGAATAGGTTCTGATAAAGCTGTTTCTCAAGAGCATTAATACCTCTGACTTAGTAAAGAGGATAAATCATCCTAGAATTAAAGTTGATTATGAATGAAGTCAAATTGCAGAATGGGTAAGGGGACATTTTAGTGACATTCTAAAATCTTGTAATAATATATTTGTCATAACATGCTATATATTTTAACTACTGAGAACACCTACAATAAAAGCTTATATTTATAAAAAGAAAAAAACAGCTACTTTGATATATGTTTCAAATGCCTTTACTTACATGAACAAGTCAGTTCTAAGAGTCGGTCTACCTGAAATACACATTTTGCTAATTTCCCATAAGTAACAAATCCCTCTGTAGAAGCTGGAAAGTCCTTCCCTTGTGAGCAACATCTTAGCTGAATAGCTAAGAAGCATTTAAAGTTGCTGGCTCCTCGTAGGAATAAAATTGTCACATAGGCAGCCTTCATCTGTGTAGAGTATCGATTTTAGTGGAATAGACACATGGTGACATGATAGTTGAGAAAAAATTTCAGAATGCAAGCTAACATTAATATTTAATGGAGGGGAATAGAAAATGGAAGTAGAAGATTTTGTAGGTTTTGCTTTAGAGAGCTTTTGTTGTTTTACTTTTTTGTTGTTTCACTTGCTTTAGGGCAGGGCCATTATGTAGCTCGGGCTAGCTTCAAGTTTCTTGTATCCTCAAACTCATATGCCTAGGTTGACCTTGAACTCATGATCCTCCTGCTTTAGGTTCCAAAGTGCTGGGCGCACAGGCAGGTACCACCACATCTGTCTCAGAAGAGTGTTTTAGTGAGATATTCCTGCATACTCTAAAGTCCACTGAGCTTGTGGCTTTGCCAAAATGCAACAAGTAGCTCAAGGCTACTAGGTAGTGAAGCCATTTACCTATGCTATTACACTTCAAATTAGTAATTTATAATTTATCTGTTCTGTGAACTAGTCAGGGTGCAGAAATGCATGTGCATGAATACCATTGCAAAGATAATATATCTTTGTTTCATGTTCAAACCGAGTCCTATATAGACTGCACAAGCTTTCTTCCCACGCCTAGCTGATGCCATCTGAGACACGCAGCCCCCAAGGATGCTGCACAGGCAATGGATAATTTGTGAGGGAAGGCTATCCACTCAGGCTGCTTGGGGTAGATGTCATTTTCACTAATATTCCAATTGCAAAATGAGTCAAATTACCCTTTTAGCTAGAACAAGTTGAGAAACGCAACGTTCCTGGAAGAGGAGTGGTGTGGCAAGGGGAAAATCTCTGTCACTCATACTACTTACAAAGATTTCATGGGTATTATCTTCCTCCACGCTGACAATGCCCAGGGCTAGATAGCACAGGCACAATGACATGCTTCCCAGCTGAGGAAACACACAGCAAAGGAGCCTCAATACCATTCCTAAAGGGATACAATAGTTAAGATCATCATAGTTTACATTCATCCTAAATCAGATGTACACATTTGAAACGGGCAAATGTACACATTTGTGCTTGCATATATTCACTCTGATTATAATTAACTGTGTTCCTCTGGTTAGCTTCAGGAAGCTTGTGTATCCATATCATTCAAAGTACTTACACACCTAATCAAAGTCAATTTCATACTTAGGCTTACTCTATAAACCTATAATTCCCCTTCTGTCATAATACTAGCTATAGCACACTGAAAAGATTTACTTACATTTTCTTATTCCATCATGACTTAGGTACCACAAGGCCAAGTACTGTGTCTGAGTCATCTTAGTGTGCCAGCATCTAGCACAGGGCCCTGCAGCCATTAGATGCTCCTCCACGAATGTAAAAATAGACTAAAATGAGTTGAGCTTGAATGGAGCTCATCAGACGCAATTGAGCTGTTTCTCGCCATTATGATTAGAGGTGACTGGAAGCATGATTTCTTAGACATTCACCCTGACATGCATGCATGGCATGCTATGATTATAGAGCAAGGAGAACAAGGTCTTTCACTTTACAAAGTGACTGAGCCCAATGGAGGAGAATGAAACCTTCACTTCTTTAGTAGTGTGTTCTAGGGGGTGAAGTAACCACTCCAGCCTTTACTGTAACAGAGCCAGTGGAGAAAGCTAGAAACAAATAATAAACATCATTCTTTTTCATGATCTTATCAAGACACAGAGCAGGAAAGCACAGTGTCGGGGTTTCTTAGGAAGTTTGTGCCTTTGAGGAGGACATGCCACTGCTGTTACAGAATATAGATGTGCTTTCTCTGTTGATGACAATTGCAAAGAATGGGAAAATCTCTGCAGATTAATTTAAAGTTTGGTTTGGGCTTCAGTGCTAACTTACTCTGCTAGCTCCCGTCAGTTGTCTTCATCTTCCTGAGTCCTGCAGAGAAGAAGAGTTTAAACAACTTCGTGTTTCTCAAAGAAGAGGTGACTGGCAGTTAAGACAGAACAACTCCATACAATGACATACAGTGTCCTATATTCTTTAGGTGTTTGTCTTTCCTGGCTGCCAGCTTCTAAATGCCAGTGCATTCTCAGTCATTATACCATATTTGAAAATGCTCCCCACATTTCCTAGTGCATCCCTCCCAAGCTGGGTATGTTACCCCTCATCACAAAGAATTTGATCATTCTTCTGTAGTTGTATCTATGTCTTGTAGAAAGAAGATATTTAGGCACTGGGAAGATGGCTCAGTGAGTAAGAGTACTTGCTGTGGATGCAAAGGGATCTAAGTTTGAATCCCCAGGGCCCACGTAAGAGCCAATACACCTATCCTCCCAGTGCTGTGGAGCAGGCTTAGATGCTATGAGCTGGCTCTCCAGCCAGCCACGCCAAAACAGACAGCTTCATGCTCAGCTAAAATAAGGCTGAGGGCCAGGCCAGATGACCCAGTAAGTTAAAGGCACAAGTCATGCAAGCCCGATTACCTGGGTTCTATGTTTCCAATCCACATTGGAAGGAGACAACTCACTCCCTAAAGTTGTCCTAGACATCTAAACAGGCACTCTGACACAGCACACCTTTACTCAATTATACATACATACATACACACACGCACACGCACACACACATACACACACACACACACAGAGGGAGGCCAGAGAAAACCATCATATATCTTCTTCAACTGCTTATTGCATTCCTCCTTAATTACAAGAAATAATTGTAATTTTCGTGTGTGTGTGTGTGTGTGTGTGTGTGTGTGTGTGTGTGTGAGCATGTGAGCATGCACAGACACAGATAACTGCACATTCACACAGACATGTACCACACACAAAAAAATTTAAAAATAAACTCTAAATGTTAAAAATGTTTAGCAACAATGACAAAACATCATTAATATCTTCCACTTACTATGGACTCACTATGGGTGGTTTGTTTGAATTACCTTATCCACTCTTACAATGAGCCTGCAAGATAGATCTCCTGAATATTTCCAAGGTGACACAGCTATAAATACTAGAGCAAAGATAAGAGGTGATGTGAAGGGAGCACTAACATTTATTGGATACTAATGCCAACTACTCTGCTGTATAAGTCCTCTGACTCATTGTAGCCTTCACAACTCCTTTAACATAGTCATGTTCATTATTGCTTTTTTATAGATGAGAAAGTCAGGTATCAAAAATTTTAGCACACTTTATTTTATTTTGTCTGTTTAATATTCTCTCATTTTCTATCCATGTGCTATGGCCCTGGGAAAAGCTAAGTCCTCTGTTACAGCTACTCTTGAAATAGATAAGAAAGGGTCCATTTAATTCTTAAAGAGTTGACCTTTGTGCACAGTTTCCTCTTTCCCACTTTTTGGACAGGAGGTGATAAAAGAATCAAGATGATTACTCTAGGAGCAGAGTATCCATCTTTGGTTTCATCCATTTACTGAGCAGACATTGTCTATCCGGTTGTGGTAGTTTAATATAATTGGCCCCCATAACCTCAGAGGGGGTGGCAGCATTAGGAGGTATGGCATTGATGGGCTTCATATGGCCTTGCTGGAGGAAGTATGTCACTGAGGGAGTGGGCTTTAAGGTTTCCTATGCTTAGGGTATCACCCAGTGTCTCCAATACCACTTCCTGTTACCTGCAAGATGGAGGACTCACTCTCAGCTACTTCTCCAGCACCGTGACTGCCTGCATGCTGCTTTGACGATATGGGCTGAACCTCTGAAACTGTAATTGAGTCACCCCAGTTAAATGTTTCCTTTGTAAGAGTTGCCGTGGTTCTGGTGTCTCTTCACAGCAATAGAAATCCTAAATGACACCTGTTTCTCCCTGTCAGACTACCTTCCATTGTTTCTCCACCATTCCACACACCTGGCCAATAACTTCATTCCCAGTTTTTCATTACAAAGATACAGTCTGATGTCATATATGTGTTTCTTTGCTGCATGTATGTTTGTATATCACAAGTATGCAGTGCCCTCTGGAACTAGAAGGTGGCACTGTATGCTCTAGAACTGGAGTTACAGATGCTTGTAAATTGCTCAGTGGGTTCTGGGAACTGAAGCTGCATTCTCTGCAAAAGCAGCAAGTATTCTTAACTGCTGAGCCATCTCTCCAGCTCCCATCCCTACTGCTTTGAGAACTTAGGGGATGACAACAAATAACCGACTTAGTCATATGCTCCTGAATGTCTTCCACTGATGGCTGTAGGCAGCATGATGTCCTTGGCATTGCTGAGTGTGACATCTTTCTGGTACTTTATTTGTTCCATTTGCCTTTGACACAGATAATATCAAAATCCCTGGATGCTGTCCAGCTTATGGATAACCATGGAAACGACTCAGGATAACAAGTCAGAGAGTGGGTGACTCACAACTGAATCGTTACTAATGCTGCATGGCTTCTGCTGGAAAGAAGGATAAATGTGATAAGCCTGCTTGACATGTTACATTTGGGGACACATTCTATACCAGGACTGGAGAGCGTTCAGTTGAATTGCCCTCCTACTTCGGGTCTATAGAACCATGCTACAATAGCAGCACTTTTGCCTTGTTGGGTGTCACTACCACGTCACCCAGGAAAATACCATTACCTCAGAGCTTTTGCCACAGACCTCCAGAAAGAGCCACACTGAACGAGGACTGTGAGTTGAAATGATGCTCTTCAAGGTTGTCTCCTATTCAAGGAGGTAGGGACCACACTTAGAACCAAAACAATAAGGGTTGTAAGCTAGGACCAGGAAGAGCCTTCAAGAATATTATTTGAATTAAACCGCCACACCCATAGAGAATAGGCCACTTGCCAGTGGTCCCGTGACTTAGCAACAGCAGCAGGAGAGCAAGGAAGGCCCCAATACAGATTTCTAATCTACTACACAAATAATTTTCAAACTTGATTCTTCATAGTGTTAAGGAAAATTATTCTGACACTAATTAAAATAACGCGGGAGACACTGTTCAGGAGTATTCAAGTAGAGGACAGATACTGGGCCCAGTTCCAAATACAACCACAACAAGTGAGTATTAATAGACAAAACAGGGGGAGGGGCCAATGATGTAAAATTCTAGGAGAAAATATTAAGTGTGAGATGATCCCGGGGCCTGGAGATAGCTCATTGGTAGTGTATAACTAGAATGCATAAGGCCTTGGATTCAATCCCCAGCACATAAGTAATTGAAATACATGTATGTATGTATGTATGTATGTATGTATGTATGTATGTTAGGCTAGCATGGTCCTTATTCTCCATGTAATGTTACTTCACTTAAGCTCACATGTATCTGAAGATTATAGACTTGTAGTTTCCTTTTGTTTTTTTCAAACAGCCCTAGTGTGTGACCTTCTCAAAGAATAAGCAAAACTATTATATATTTACTAAAAAGTGAAACTATCTGGCATATTTCTTACTAAAGTGAGGCTAAAAATCATTCCCATGAGATGCAGAGAATGAGTAACACAGAGACCTAGGATAGGGAAGGTATCCCTAATGTGACTTAGCAATCTTCATGTTGTGGAAAGGCTGAAGACAGGATTAATGACATCAGAGGAGCTCAGTTGAAGTTCATTGTACAAAATGGAATAATGCTGAGTCTGAGTCATTGCATCTCGAGCTTGACCTGGGTTGGCATCTTTCACAAACTGCTGTCTGTGCTCCTAGGTTCAGCACCACAGTTTGCAGTGAGACTTTGCGTGTGTTGTATACTGTACTCCAGGATACTCTGTTTGTTATTGACAATATGGTTTCTCCAGTCTATACATTTGATAATGAGGCAACAGGCCAGTTGTTACTTTATCCTACCCTTTTATTCCCCATTCAGAACCACAGGTTAATAAATACATTTGATCCAACTAGAAAGTGTTTGCTGGTAGAGGGTACCTAGAATTAAAACGAATTGTTACTGCCAGGAATAAGCACATTTCCCATGTGATTTCTGAGCAACTTATGCTGTGGATATATGAAAGGATGCTTAAGTGGCTGATGGCTTATAGAAACCAGGTCCTGGATGTCGGGCTGTCAAGGCCCTTCTGTAATGTGTTTTTGATTGACATCACTGCTTTCAAAATCCTGTTGTAAGCATTTGTCAATTATGTTTACAAGATGATTAGAAAACATGACCTAAACATGAAAAAATAAAATATGGTCCAAACGCAATACAGATCATTCCCTGTGAGCCTTAAATCATGCTTCCATTGGAAAAGATCTATTATTAGCATTAATAATACTCATCCCAATGATAGCTAGAATATATCATTTCCTGTTTCAGTCTTAAATGAAGTTGAGTAGATATAGCAGAACCCTTCATGCTTTTAATTATAATTTTACCAGGTGTTACTTTTACGAAAATAATCTAGACTTTCTAAATATAACTAAAGGAGACAGGAATCTAAATGGGAAATTATTACTACTTGTCTATTTCCTCCAGATTGAAACATTCCTCTTGGAGGAAAAAGGGGTTTTAGTGGTTTCAAAGAAAATGGTCCTCAAAGAAAGTTGCAGTATTAGGAGGTGTGTCATTGTTGGAGTAGGTGTGGCCTTGTAGGAGGAAGTGTGTCACTGTGGGAGTGGGGTTTGTGGTCTCCTTTGCTTAAGCTATGTTTAGTGCGGCTGACAATTCACTTCCTGTTGCCGGCAGATCAAGCAGTAGACTTCTCAGCTCCTTCTCCAGCACCATGACTGCCTTCATGCCATCATGGCCCACCATGTCCTGCCATGGTGCTAATGGACTAAAGCTGTGAAACTGTAAGCCACCCCAATTAAATATTTTCCTTCATAAGAATTGCGGTGGTCGTGGCGTCTCTTCACAGCAATAGAGACCCTAACTAAGAAGGGAGTAAATCCCCAGGATTGTGAAATTCACAAATATTTAGGCAAACAAGATGCAGGAGTCCATGAAACTTAAAGACCCCCACCAATCCTCAGCTGAAAGGACAGAGCTAACTATTTCTGGAGAAGAAGCCATTCTTCAGTGGAGAAGCTGTCTGGCAGTTGTGCAGGAAACTCCAGTGATGCAGCTTTTGTGATTCCTCACCCCTGTTGGTTATTTGATAATGCACTTGGCTAAGTCACTCAAGCTACTATAAGTAACACCTCACCTGTATGTCAAGTATCCCCAACAACCTAATGGATTCTTCGAGCTGGACTTGGATGCAGTTGATCCTTAGCTCTTCCACTGCCCTGTGCTAGCTGAGCAGCAATGCCCCCAGAAGTGTCGTGATGCATGGGCTCTATCTGCCATGGTCTGATGGTGATTATGTTTTTCTCCTTAGTGTGTGACCTCTATTTTATTTTTATTTCCCCAACTATTCACATATTTGAAGTATAATGCGTGCTACTTTGCATTGGTTTTACAAATAAAATTGCAAGTTATTTAAGAGCACAAGATTATTCTGGAGCAAAAGGAATACAGGAGAAAGGACTTTGGCTAGGTATCTGTTAGCTGGTCTGTATATACAAGCTTGCATAAATCTCATTGAGAACGTAATGTTACGCCCCCCTACCACTTCTTGTCTCTTTTCACTTAGGAATTATCTTGGATTGCCATGCTGATCTCTGTCAGGAAGTGGCCTGTGTCAGCAGATGGGGAATGGGTCTGGAAGGCTCCATTGATTTTCTCCTGATAGTCTTTGTGTGCAGGATCCCTGGCATCCTAGCTGAACTCTCCTGTCAGCTGCCCTACTCCATCACATGTAACACAGCCTGTTTGCCCATTTTCAGCTTGTGCGTGGTCTCCGCTGTTGAAATGAATGGAGATGTATGGCAATGAAAGCACCATGCACTCGACTAGAAGAATAGAGAGCTGAAAACATGAGCTCTATAGAGCCTGGGTCATTAAGGTAAGGTGACTGAGCTGACCTAGAGCCACTTAATGAAATTTGGCAAATTAGCATGCAAATAAACAACTGCTATAAATCCTGAAGGCCAATACCTTGCAGGATGTAGTTTGTTCATTTAATTGGACAAGTACCAGTTAGTTTAAGTAATTTATGACAATGTTTCATGGCTTATTAGTAAATTAGCTCCAGTGTATGGATTATGAATTCTGAGATGTCCCTGTACTCTGAAATCCTTCCTGTGCTTGGGGAAGGATGAATAGAATTTGTTGGAGGAGACTGTATGTTCTATTCTGTTGCTTTGTCCCCAGGAGCAAACATAGAAGCATGACAGAATCTGTATGTCTTCTATGCCCTGCTCTAATTGTGGAGTATAGTGAACTTCAGTATCATGTCTGGACAGCCTCAAGCCTTTAACAGACTCTCATGGAGTCTCAGCAACTCTTTGAGGGAGGAGGTAGGGTGATAACCTTCTGTTGACTTTAGCAAGGCCAAGATTTTGTCATCATCCAGTTCCCTTTCGTAAACACTTATTAGGCTTTATATTAAATCAAGACCTTCTGAGGAAAAGCCATTATTCCTAATGTGTGTGAGCATTCTATTGATAGTATTCATTTTAATAGCCAATGAGTTCCCTTGGGGAAGGAATAGGGTGATTTTTTTTTAAAGCAATGAATCAACCATGAGCTCATTGAAAACAGTCACACAATGAACTGACTGTGATCTAATGAATATGTGTGATATGAAAGCGGCAGTTTTCTGATATGAAAGAGAACAATGGAGCTAAAGGTCTTTAGAAGGACAGATTGAGGTTTTGATAATCGTCCCTTAATAAAAAAAAAAAAACCTGCTACTTCAAAGATGACAAGATACAAAATTCAGGCAGGGAAGTGGGGCATGGATATTGTTTAGAGGCTGCTCTGTCTGTGACTGTTTCTGATTTCTGGTTGATTTGAGGCTTGGTCCTCCTCTTTGCTTGTCTTGGTTACTCCAGCAACATGGATGTAATTTCCTGTTGTATTTTCTGCTGATAAGATAAAATGAAAAAAAATACTAGCCAGATGAAAGATAAGTCTTTGGTTTCCTATGAGCAGTTTCAAAGAAATTCAGGTCATGCAAAGATGGAACACCCAGATCTTTCTTGAAAACATTCTGTGTTTGGGAAAGACCCTTGTCTTCAGGCTATCAGAAGAAATTTTCCAAAAATATAGTGATCAAGACTAGTCCTTAAAACTGTAGTGAAGCAAAGACAAACATCATTATAGACCCAAAACACATAAACACGCACAAAATTTCAAGCATTTATCTCTCTATATGTATAAGGAAAATTATTCTTTATACAGAGCTGTTTCATGTTTTTCAGTTTTTAAAGTTGTCTGTTGGTAACTAGAGAGACAGGTCAGTGGGTAACAGAGCTTTCATAAGCATGAGTGTAGATTGCTGTTTTTGTTTTTTACTCTTTGTTCTTTTGGGTGGCCCACTACCCAACTCCCAAATAATCACATGGAGATTTATTCTTTCTTATGAATGCTGGCCTTAGCTTGGCTTATTTCTAGCCAGCTTTTCTTAAATTATCCCATCTACATTTTGTTTCTGGGCTTTTATTTTTCCCTATCCTGTTTACCTTTTTTTACTTCTTACTGTGTGGCTTGCTGTGTTGCAGGGTAGCTGGCCCCTTGTGACCTCTCTCCTTTTCTGGATCTTCAATCTACTCTTCCAAGATTTCTCCTCCTATTTATTATCTCTGCCTTGCAGTCCTTACTATCCTTTATTCTGCCTAGCTATTGGATGCTTATCTCTTTATTAGACCAATCAGGTGTTTTAGACAGGCCAAGAACCACAGCTTCACAGAGTTAAACAAATACAGCTTGAAAGAATCCAACACATCTTTGCATCAGACAAATATTCCACACACACCTTAAATGATATTCCACAATACAGGAGGACCTGCATTTGGTCCCCAGCACCCACATAAAAAAGTCAGACATGGTCATGCATACTTGCAACCCCAGTCCTCTATGGGTGAAGACAGGAGGTTCACTGAGGACTACCAGCCTAGCTCCGGGTTCAGGGAGAGAACCTGTCTCAAAGGCATAGAGTGGAGAGTAATAGAGCAAGACACCTGGCATCTGCCTCTGACCTCCAAGAGTGTACACACAGGTCCATGCACCCACATCCATGGGTGCGCGTGCTCGCACACACACACACACACACACACACACACACACACGCACACACACACACACACGCGCTGCTTAAAACTAAAACAAAACATATATTTAACATCAACTTTTGATTGTTATATTGGCCTTCAAGTTTACAGTGACCTCCTGTATTTCTGTGAACAAGTGTATTATAGGATTATTTTACACTATTTTCAAACTTGAAACATTCTAATTCATTTCAAATTTAGTCATCAATAATTTATAAATTCAAGTATTAATTTATGGTGACATACTTACAAATATTCATAAGTCATGGTAAAATATATTATTATTTCTGAACAGATATGCCCCAAATTAAATATTTAAAATTGTGTTACTCCTTCAGTGTAGTCACCTTGAAAGTCTATCCTTCTGCCAATAATTCAGCTATTTTGGAAAGTCCCTTACAGAATAGGAATTAAAATGGTATTTTATAATTCCACCAGTCCCAAGAGAACATTGGCGCTAATACTTATCAACAAACTGCAGAGTTCAAAATGTATTTGCCAGCCTGACATATTATTTGCCTTTCCTTCATGCTATGCCTTGAATAATTTTGATTTTATCTATATAGTGACATAACATCAGACAAAAGGAATTTTCTATGTGTCAAGTCAGGTATCAAATATTCTAAATAAGTCTCTAAAATATTCTGAACCTTGGTAGCATCTTAACATTGCATGAATGTCATCCTCTCCCAAGGAGAACTCTTTTGTTGTGCTAAATTATATATTTTTAATATAAAAGGATTGAAATTACTGTCTAGTCATATCTTCTTTGCACAGGAACAGTTGCTTTAAACATACAATTCCATGCATTTTTTGGTTGTTGTTGTTGTTATTTGCAACTGTTGTGTAACAAATCATTTTCTGGGAAGCTTCGACCACATGTTTACTCACACCATATAGGAAACCAACACCAGATCAAAGTATGGATACCACCAAGGCCCAACTTGGTACACTAATGAGTTTTATTGGAGTTACATGAAGGACTATGGATGAGGGGTTATTTACAGGAGCAGAAGTGACTCAAAGACATCATCACCAAGACCCAACACAGCAAGGGTAACAAATCCCAAAAGCTGGAAACCCGGAGCATATGGAACAGCCTGTACAGGGCTCAAAAGGTTGGAGAGTATCCTTTCCAAGTGACTCTGGTCAAACCTCTTCCAGGCAGCTTGGCTGGTTTCTGCTTCTTCCAGGCAGCTGGTCTGGTATGAATCTCCTTTGCATATCTGCTTCACTTTTACTGCTTACTTGGCAGAGAGATGCCTAGTGAATCTGGTCAGTTTCAGGGACTTCCTGAAGTTATTTTGAGTTGTTTACCTTCTGGCTTAATGAACTCCCCTGTAGTGTGGAATATTTCAATCTCAGAGATAACTATTACATGACATTACATTACTGTTTGGATATTGGATATTGAGCTCATCAAGGCAGCTGAGGGAGTGACCCTATTAGGAGATGCAGACTTGTTGGAGTAGGTGTGGCCTTCTTGGAGGAAGTGTGTCACTGGGGTTTGGGCTTTGTTGTTTGCAGATGCTCAAGCCTGGCCTACTGTCACTTTCTCTTTCTGCTGCCTGCCAATCCAGATGCAGAACTGTCACCTCCTCTCTAGCACCATGTCTGCCTGCTTGTTGCCATGCTTTCCACCATGCTGATAATGGACTAAACCTCTGAACTGTAAGGCAGCCCCAATTAAATGCTTTCCTTTATAAGAGTTGCTGAGATAAAGGTCTCTTCACAGCAATAAAACTAAAACTAAGACAAATAATCTCAGTGTTTATCTTTTAACTACTTACCACAACTTTCCCGAGGATTTAGACTTCAGTCACCTCAAACTGATGAATGAAAATCCCCCAAAATCATCATCTGAGCTTTTCAGAGAGTTTGTGTTATAATTGGAAATGTCTTAAAACTAAGACTTTCATTGTTATTAGTAATTAAACCAACAAGAAATCCTATGTAGAAACCACTAGTATTGTATCCTTTTTACCATATTGATGGAGCAGTACCTGCCCTAGTACTACAGGGATTGCTGAACATGTGACTTCCAACACTGGAAAGAGGAGATCAATATCTTCCTATATGTAAATGCATACATTTCTAGGCAGTTTGACACTTCGCCCCCTGCCAGGCCACATGGAGATTGCTCTTTCAATAGAGAAATAAGCATGGGTTTAGGGAGGCAGACTTTGAAAGGTGGTGAAGGGTAACTAAATTCCATATAAGGATGTGATGGCTTGTTTAAATAATTCTACCAACTGGCAGGGAATTGAAACCCACTACTCACATATAAACAGGCACTATATCTTTCCCCTGTTATAAGGAGGCAGTTTGTCAGAGGACCTAAGCCAGGGTGCACAATAGAAGGGAATTAGTGATTAGGACACTAGCACTCCTTATATCAAGGTGCCCAGAGTGTTGGTTCTTAATTAGCCACAGTAATGTGGAAAGGGCAGTGAGTTAAATGCTGTAGAAAATACAAGCATTTTTTTATAAATAGTGTTTGCCTTGGGAAGTAAAAGTAAAGAATGTGTATGTCTACTAACTGTAAAACAGTATTTAAAAGTACCATATGCACCAGGCGGGTGGTGGTGGAGCATACCTTTAATCCCAGCATTTGGGAGGCAGAAGCAGGAGGATCTCTGTGTGTTCAAGGCCAGCCTGGTCTACAAAGTGAGTTCCAAGACAGCCAAGGCTACACTGAGAAACCATGTCTCCAAAACAGACAAACAAACCCAAAAACCTGGTGTATGCAATATAATGCAATGAAAGATACAAGAAAAGCCCCAAGTCATCAGAATAGCAGAGGCCACCACTGCCTGCGTGGAAACATCTGATGAGGGCAAGAGTGAAAGTTAGGCTGGGTCTTCTGGAGCGAACGGTTTCAACAGGTAAAGATGAGAAGATGGTACAAATGCAGGAAGAAAGACTAGAGAGATCAGTTAGACATAGGAAACCAAAGGACAACAGGAGGTGTCAAATGGCTGACTTGAAGTATAGGATGCTTAGAAGAAACATCGAGAATAAGGGGAATGTGAGATCTGCTTTAATTTAAGGTAATAGCAGTAAAAAAAAAAGTTCTGAACTGAGCAATGGAGAAGTCACAGTTGCTGCTGTTTAATCTGGGGTGGGTTGGGGTGGGGCAGGGTTCTGAGTGATGTCTATGAGGGGTGATCAGGCTAAGGCAGATGGGAAGCAGGTGTGTTAATCCATGTAAGAAATGAAGAGGTTCTGAACTTGGATGGCACATGCAGGTAGCAGGTTAAGTAAGTATGTCATGGGGGAAGCAGAATTGGTACTTGAATAGGGAGAGATTCGAGGATTTGTGTTCTGAGGCAGGGAAACTGACTCAAATTATTTACCGTGCAATGTAGGACAAAGGATGTTATGAGCAGAGAATAATTATTTTTCCCAACCTACTTGGGATTTAATTTGCTGAAGGGCCTCATATTTATTAAAGCATTTATACTACCAGAGTACTTGAGAAATATCTAAGATCTTAAAAAAGTCACTCTTCCCTCACCAGTGGTCCAGCTTTCCAATTGGAGGCACAGAATCTGCTTGTTTTGTGTAAAACCCCCATTCAACACAAAGTCAGTATTGTCTTCCCTGGTGTGGAAGGTGGTTCTGTAAACACCTAGATAGATGTATCAGTCAATCACGAGAGGTGATCTATGGATTCAATCAAGGAACCCAGCGATTTTTTAAAATACACAATATATTGAATGCACAAATGATTTACTACCTGTGATGGCTGACAAACTTGGTTGTCCACTTGACTACATCTGGAATCAACTAAACCCCAAACAGCTGTCATGGTTATGTGAGATTTTCGACTGGGATTATTTCAAGTGGGAAGACCCACCCTGCATCTGGATGGCAGCCCAAGTAAAGGCACAGGAAGGAAGAAAGCTTTTTGCCTTTTGCCTGTTTTCCCTCACTGTCGCTGGTAAGTTCATCTATCCTGTTGCTCAGGTGTAGGGGGAAATCCTGTTTAGAGGTACTGCTGACAACACCCGCTTGGGGCTAGTCACAGGTGTCGCTTGGGCGTGGTCAGACTAACTGTGGGAAAGGTTTAAGTAATTTAGAGGCGAGCCCGCCCGCCCTTCTCTCACTCCCTGCCGCCTGGCTGAGTGGACTTGCGTGAGTATTATTACTTAATAAACTACCCGTTATCAATCTAGATCTGACTCCATATTGCATTCGGCTTTACTCAGGCACTCTTTCACTGAAGTTAGAATCTGTTACCTCAGGATTCCAATGTAAACTGAAGACCAGCTGAAATGTCCAGCCTCATGAACTGAACAACTACCAGATTCTTGATCTTTCCATCAGGAAATAGCCCTTGCATAGATAGAATGCATATATATATATATATATATATATATATATATATATATATATATATATTGATACATATATATCAATATATAAGTATGACATAGATCATAGATATAACTTTAGGGATCATGTACTGAATATATTTGCACATGTTTTAGTGCATCTTTGTGCAAGTATAACTACCAACTTAGTTTACACTAACATCACTACCAACACATGACTAATGTGCTGCACAGTGTCTGGGCCATGAAGTCAACAGAGAGTAGTAGTTTTTCAGCTTTCATAATTTCATGGGACCACTATGGTCCCATTGTTATATGAGGCAGGATTATGCATATATAATATGTTACCTAAGTGCCTTAGGATTTTCTTTCATAGGGCTCTGGGCACTGAGATGACTATAAGCTTTATGAGAGCAGAAAATGCACCTGAAATACTCACCAGCAGCCTCCATCATGTAGTAACTACCTGTTTAGAAGGCATTACATGCATGTTTATTGACCTGGTGACTACTGATCTTCCTAGCAGTTTGTCACTAACAATGTGTTTGTATGTAGTTGTTATATATATTATACATTATTTTGGTTATTGCCATGACCAGGAGCTAATTAATATATATATATATATATATATATATATATATATATATAGTGTGTGTGTATGTATATGTGTGTGTGCATATGTATTATATATATGTATATGTATATATGTGTGTGTGTGTGTGTGTGTGTGTGTGTGCGTGCACACACACACACACACACACACACACATATATATATATGATAAAGTCTACCCCCTCTCAGGATGATCTGGGGTTCCTGATTGACAAATTAGGAAATGGAGAAGAGTCTCAGCATTTCTAGGATTCCTCGCTCTCTAATGCCATAATTCAGGAGCATGCCTGATACTTTCTGGGCCTCAAGAGGGGGTATATAAATGGAAGCAATTGCATTTGGACATTGCTAATCTTCAGACAGTGCATTTGCCTGGTTCTAATAGTTCCTAAAGTGCTTTTGAGAACTCTATTAGATAGTAGCCACATATGTGTATGACTCCCAGTTGAGCAATTTTCTGATCATAAGAGATCAGAGAGCAGTTGGGACAGAGAATTACAGTGAAAAACCAACTCCTCGGGGTGTGTACTGTGTTCTCGGGAATCAGAATGTTAAATTTCTTAATTTTTTTAACCATTTACGGAAAATGCTTGCTTCCAAGTTTCTAACACATCCACATAATAATTTACCGTCAATAACCATACTCGCTCCTGAAGAATCCAAGTTATTTATGCGAGGCTTACAGATTTTGATTTTAAAAAATGAAGGAGATAATAGCTTTCCCTGTCATGTAAAAACTGATGTACAAACTGGCCAAGCATGGGCAGTAGGATGGCTTGGAGGGTAAGGATACTTGCCCACAAGTCTGATGACCCCAGCCCAATCTGTTGGACTCACATCCAGGAAGGGCAGACCTGACAGATGAAAGGTGACCTCTGGCCTCCACACATGTTCCATGGCGTGTGTGTGTGTGTGTGTGTGTGTGTGTGTGTGTGTGTGTGTGTGTGTGTGTGTGTGTGTGTGTATGCACAATGCACACATGCACAGTGAACTATGAAAGGGAGGATGTCAAGTGATTCACTCCTCTGTATTCATATCTAGATAAAGGGAACAATATTATATATGATTTCTGTGCCGAATAGCTCTCTGTATTTTTCCACAGTGCCAATGAATTTCCTCGTTGCCACTGATATACATCTTAGAGTGTGCACTACTGTGGTTTAGCATGGGTCTAAGAAAATAAATTCATTATTTTTATACAATGTAGAAGTAACACATGAATGTTGCCCAAAACATAAATGACACAGAAAGATAAAATACTATAAAAGATAAAAGTTCCATATAGCATCACACACAGAGAGAATTGTCAACACACTTTGGCTTCCTAGTGTTTTTTATGCTTGCATCAGATAATACAACTACACTTAAGAATATTTCACACTCAGGATCCTGTTACATAAACCATAGGTCTTGCAATCATTTTTACTTCTTACTTAAATCCTGGCAAGTTTTCCACATTGTTGTACTCATCTATGTCACTACTTTAAGAGGTTATAAGTTCCCTTGTTGTACATTCCTCTTCAGAATATAAAGTCCTCTCTGATGAGCATGTGCTAATTAGTTTTGGTTTTGCTTATGTTTTACATTAACTGCATAATGCTCTGTGAATGGCTCTGAACAGTTGTGTGAATATTCCCCGCAGGAAAAGAGCTGGAGATAGAAACTTTATGTTAGGAGGCATAAATATGAATTATGGGAAGTTTCAGTGGGTGTTGTCCTTTTGTTTGGAGAGCCTTGGTGGAGTTCTGCTTCCATCATGGGTATAATAATGTGACATAAGGAGCTTTCAATAGGCTGCTGCCGCCTCCCCCTCCCCCTCCCCCTCCTCTTCCCCTCTCCTCCCCCTGGCCTTCTTCTTCACGCTCCTCATCATCCAATTCTATTCCTTCTCCTCTTTGTTCCCCACTTCCTGCTTTCTTCTACACAGTTTGTGAGTAAAGAGCCCCCAAAGAAGTTTCATCTCTAACTTCTGTGTCTGTAAAGTAATTTTAACTATAGCTACTCACATATTAACTGCCTCATAATATTTGTTACTGCTTGTCTAATATTTCACGTCTCCAAATGAGGATAAAGAATCTCATTAAGTTAGAAAGTGTGAAGGTCCTCTTGGTGTTATGAAGGGCTTGGTAACATATTGTTGGTGCTTGCCCCCCTGCCCAGGTCTCCTTATTTTTACTCTGGATCTGTCTTCTAGATGGCGTGAATATTGGCTCATAAATGGCTTTTGGGTACTGAACTGGGCTTAGCCAAACAGGAAGCTAAGCTTTCTCCTTGCTTGTTTCTCTGGACTTTGGATCTTCCCAGCCTGAAAAGGTGACAACTGTGATGCTACTGGGGTACTGGCATTCTCGGGTCCTTCAGGATTAGCCTGCAGCTGCCAGCAAGCACCATTGCTTTTTTTTTTTTCCCTTCCTGGTTACTAACTTGCTTCCTTCATTCTCAAAGTAAATATCTCAAACCAGAGTGTGCTTCTCAGATTTTGCTTCTGGACTCTAGAATCTAATACAACCCAAGAAAAATGCTTTCCATAAATAGAAAAAGTGAGAAATGATTTCTTTTTCCAAGCCATTTCATTACCCAGTCATAAGTTATTGCGCTAACACTCTTAACAGGTAGAAATGATTCATAATGAAAGTATGGCTGTCAGGCACATATTGACTTGCGGTGGAGAAGGAAGGATGTGTGTTTGGTATGTAGGGAGTAATGTAGGGTGCATTGTTTCACCGTTGCTGCATATGTCAGCATGAGACAGAGTTGACAGCCTTGGAGGTATTTGGGAAATAGATTACTGTTTTTAGAGATTTGTAAGTGGCATTGTGATTATTATCGTCTTTATTTTAGGAAATCCTAAACATTTTGATGATGAATCTGAAGTCAATAGAATCCCATTTTGTGAGTGGCATAAATCCCTGTGTGAACAAAGTGCAAGATAAGAACGAGTTCTTGGTAATCTACATTATGAAGTATTTTGTATTTCAGCTCTGTTGAATGCCTTTTTTTTTTTCCAGGAGACATTTACTGGTTCATTTCATATAAGGGCAGATTTTGAGAGAGAGAAAAAATGAATGTAATGTAATTCTTAAGATATTACTTAGATGAATATTTGATAAGTATTTTATTGCCCTTTTAGATGTATGAATAAGTAAGTTTATATCTTTTTGTTTCAATATGGCAGCTAGCTAACCCAACTTAAGCAAAACCCCTAAAGGATTTGAACAGCACAATGCTGGGTGAGTTAGTTTTTTGTTTGTTTTTCTTCACTGTGGTTTTGGTAGAGGGGTTAAAAACACAAATAAAAATGCAAGTAGTTAAATGTCCTGTGTTTGTGATCCCTCCAAGGCTGCTTTTGACCTGAGATACCAATAGCTGCACAAAAAGGTTTCAAAACCCAGGTTCAACTGGCTAATATCAAAGTGCTCATTACTACCACTGGTATGTCTCACTGAAGTTCACGCTTTGTGACAAATGGCCTGCTCTGGTGACTGTAGTGGTTTGAATGAAAATGGCCTCCATAGGCTCATAGGGAGTTGGCAGATTAGGAGGTGTGGCCTTGTTGGAGAAAGTGTGTCACTGGGTGTAGGCTCTGAGGTTCCAGAGGCTCATGTCACCCTCTCTCCCTGCTACCTGCTGATTAGGATATAAAACTCTAAGCTCCTTCTCTAGCACCATGTCTGCCTGCATGCTGCCATACTTCTCACCAGGGTGATAATAAACTAAACCTCTGAACCGTAAGCAAACCCCAAGTAAATGTTTTTTCTTTATAGGAGTTTCTGTGGTCATGGTGTCTCTTCACAACAATAGAAACCCTAACTAAGACTGTGGTAAATGACTGTGATCCCAAGACTCCAGGGGCAGAGGTATGTGAATTGCCACAAGTTCAAGGCCAGCCTGGTCTACATAGTATGACCCTGTCTCAAAACTACAATGATGAGAATTTTTGTTGATGAGCAACAACAACAACAACAAAAAACAAAATAAAAATATGTTCAACATTTTGTATTGAATTCCTCTGCCATAGAAAGAAAACTATGAAAGAGTGAACTGTCAGCCGAGGGAAACATTTTGTCATGAAGGATTTGGGTGGGTCCATGCTCGTTAATAACCACCTATTCTTTCCTCTCCACTAGACTCCATTTCTTCAGGTATGGATTTCTGAGTAGTCAACGGTCTTGGTAACATGGAGGGGATTACTTAGAAGGTTTTTAATTCACAAAACAAGTTTTTACTCCAATGAACTACGTGGGAGTTTGAAGACTGTCAGCCCTCCCCTTGATAGGACAGTGTTCTCTGGAGCGGGTGGGCTCAGAGGAGAACATATGACAAGCAGTTCAGATCACTAACCATGCTTGGGAGATGGGGCCAGATGTTGCTGATTCTCTTTTCTGGGGTTCTGTATCGTGCATTTTTATTAACCTGCTGTAATTAAGACCCCAATCTTGACAGCCTGTGGCCTATTCTGGGAAAGTGGATGGTAAACAATGATGGTGCAGTTGGAGGTTTTGCAATGCAAACACTTCATGTTCATTCATGGCTGGGTGTTTTTGTCTCATTGTTTCTTATCAGCTGGGTTTCTGAATGCATCTAGGGACACTGCTTCCATCTAACAAGGAATCTAATTAGCTGCTTCTATTTTGGAGTGCTTCTGTTACCTATCAGGATTGTTTTCCATCAAGTCAGCCCAGGTTTCAGCAGGGCTTTTTTTTTTTTTTTTTTCTTTCCTAAGTGGTAAGACAAAGTCATAAGGAAAGCTTCCTAATCTAATCAAAATAGCTTGTGTCTGACGGGACGGGTATGTTGAACTTGAGGCGGCAGATGGTATTGCATCTCTTGTCCCCTTGCTATCAGTGATCTGTTCTGTCCATGAGAAGGACTTGATGTAGAAATATGGTTTGGGCTTTACCTCTGTGATCCAAGACACAGGTTAATAGAGTAGGCCTTTGTGTAAGGAGTGTTCCTTGGCTTCTTCCAGAGGATGTGGGACATTAGATACACTGACTCCTTTCAAAGGCTTCCATCACACTGCAGTTGACAGCTGTGGCAGGATGCTTTTAATAGCAGAGAGTTGATGGAAGTCTGCTCATACTATAGAATAAAACGAGGCACAAGAATCATCACGAGGGGAAAGGCCAGAATGTAGCACAGTTCTTTCTAACAAAATTGCAGAACCGTTTTGTGGCTGTGCCCATCTTCCCTTCTACTTTGTACTTTTGCTAGTCCTTTCCCTTTCCTTAGAGATGACAGTTCCCTTTTGTGTTCTGACCACCCCAAACTGAGGTTTGGTTGGCCAATAAATGTAAGAGGAGCTATTTATAACCAGGGAAAAATTTCAATCTTTTTCATCTTCCATAAATATTTGCTTACACGTTTTCCATGCTAAAGGCACTCCTGAAAATTCATGTTTAGAGATTCCTATCAAATATGCTGTATAGTGTGAGTTTCATCAGGCTAGGGTAAGTGAAAGCTTGTGACGGACCTATCACAGAAAACTTCCCAAATTCAAACAGTTTTGAACTCCAGGTGGAGCAATTAGGATAATATCTTGGGTGATAACTGTCTGTCTGAAGCATAATTCCGTGTGTTCCTCCCTTTTGGGTGTAATGGACCCATTCTTGGTTCTCCAGCAGCTGCGTTGTAAAGATGTCTTGGAAAAGATGAGAATATGGTGTGAAGATTTTCCAAGTCAGATTCTTATGATTATTTTAAACAAAGGTAAACATACACTCATCTGGGTTCAAATCGCCTGCAGCCGTCCCTTCTGTTTTCTTTCCTTCTTGAGTGTTAGGCATGCATAGTTTGTTTGCTTGATAGTCTCCAGACTAGAAATCGATGTGTTTTGGTGGTGGTGAGATATATGATGACAGAGTTCCATTATTATTTTCCCTTAAATCCACCATTTATGTAGCTGTAATACCCTTAAATCTCCATTAACGGGTAATAGACCCACACAAGGAAGAAATACATACCGAAGAAAGACATGGAGCCTGAATTGAATCCCTGAGATATGTGTACTTAATGGTAGCTGCCACCCAAGCAAGCAGTTGATTTCTCAGCAAGCCTGAGAGAGGAGAGAAGGTAACAAGTGGCGGGCAGGAGAAGAACCTTTGCTTTCTATTTTCCAAACTGGAGAAATGTAGTTACAGCTCATCCAGCCAATCCAAGCGAAGCACGATTAAGTAAGGTTCCTGTGTCTGAATCAAGACTTACATTTCTCATTATTCACCATCTTACTATCTCAAAGACAAAGAAGGTTGGAAAAGGCATTCAATGTCTCTGCTTCACAGTTCTCCAGGGGAAAGTGGGACCCATGCTTGGCTTCCTGTCTTTCACATTCTCCTTCCGGTCTCCCCCTCTGTACTGCAGTGGCCAAATCAGATGACGTTTTCTGTAAACCTCTAAGAAAACACAAACTGCAAGGGATTGTTACTTTTATCCTAATTATTGTTATCAAAATTTTGTGAAAATTGAACCTATTGGGGGGTAAAGGGAGATATGTCTTTCTCCTTTTACTTCAAAGAGTCCAAATTAGCCATCATTTGAGTCATTTGTGTCCTGACGCTGTGCTGAATTGAGCACTGTGACCTAGAACCTCTATAAACAGAAACTCAGTGACCAGCCAAAATACAGGGGGAGCACTGTCTGACTCCACAGATAGGATCGTGTTTAAGACCAATTTGGAATCACTAAGCTAACAAGAAAATGCAAAGGTTGCACTGGTGAAAAGTAGGGACAATGAGTGTGGATATAGAGCTCCTGAAAGTTCTTTGTGTGGCTAGGTTTTCTGAGCTCTCACATCCAGAAATTCTAGCTAAGTTCAAAGCAGAAACTTAAGCTCTGTTTAAGAAATTGTGGCTACATTTACATTTTCATACTGACTCAACCTTTCAGTGACAGAAAAACTATCTGTGTACAAATCAAAGCAAGAAAAATGTAAATCGAATTCTTGAGTTAATTGTTGTTCTGTGTGAACTGATTCATATAATGTATTCTTCTACAGAATAAATTTTTTATTTTAATTAGAAAGATTATTTTACATGTCAATCCCAGGTCCATCTCCCTCCACTCCTCCCTTGCCCCCCCCACAACTAATACCCTACCTATCCCATACCCTTTCTGCTCCCCAGGGAGGGTGAGGTCTTCCATAGGGGGTTTTCAAAGTCTGCCATATCTTTTGGGTTAGGGCCTAGGCCAACCCCCTTGTGTCTAGGCTCAGGGAGTATCCCTCCATGTGGAATGGGCTCCCAGAAGCCATTCCTATGCTAGGGATAAGTACTGATCCACTACGAGGGGTCCCATAGATTTCCAAGGACTCCTCACTGACACCCACATTCAGGGGGTCTGGATCAGTCTCATTCTGGTTTCCCAGCTATCAGTCTGGGGACCAAGAGTTTTCCCTTTTTCAGGTCAGCTGTTTCTGTGGTTTTCATCAGGCTGGTCTGGATCCCTATGCTCATCAGTCCTTCTCTGCAACTGGATTTCAGTTCAGTTCAAGGTTTAGCTGTGGGTTTCTGCTTCTACTTCCACCAGCTGCTGGATGAAGGCTATACGATGGCATATGAATTAGTCATCAATCTCATATCAGTGGAGGACATTTAAGGTAGCCTCTCCTCTGTTGCTTAGATTGTTAGTTAGTGTCATCTTTGTAGCTCTCCAGACATTTCCCTAGTGCCTGATTTCTCTTTAAACCTATAATGTCTCCCTCTATTATATTATCTCTTATCTTGCTCTCTTCTGTTCTTCCCCCAACTCAACCTCCCTGCCCCATCATGTCTTCCTCAACCCTCCTATTCTCCCCTTCTCATTCTCATAGTTCCCTCTCCTTTCTCCCAAATAAAATTTAAATTAGTTGAATAACTTGACAACTTTAGTCAACACCACTATCCACACACACATAAAAACCAGACCAAAATCAACCCAGCTAATTGCAATTTATAAATAAATGCTACTTCACCTAGGAGACTCATGTATTTTATGAAATTTCTGATAATTATTAGATTTGGTCTCATCTTCTGGTGAGTATCATGCTGTTACTAATTGCATCTAAATACAAAGCTAAAGAGCAAATTATTATTATTTTTATTAAAAATAGATTTTTATATAATATGGTCTGATAATGGTTTCCTATTCCCCTAACACCACCCAGATCCTCCCCACCTGCCCAAATCCACATCATTCCTTTTTCTCTGTCATTAGGATGCAAACAGGAATCTAAAACAAGAAAAACCAAACAAATCAGAAAAGGAAAAACAAGCAAGCAGGAGAAAATGAACCAAAGGCAAAGATCAAGAGAAACACATGTAGATTTGGAGACATACATGTTTGCACACACAGAAAGCCCATAAAATGCAAAACAAAAAACCAACCATAATATATACAAAAAGGACCTCTAAGATTAAAAGAAAAAAAATCACCATCAAAGTAGTATGAGAAATAGAACCCCCAAGGGTGTCATTGCATTCATTTTGTGTTGGCCATATACTTCTGGGCATGGGGCCCCCTTTTAAAGTGGTTGGTTTCCCTAGTGAGACTCAGTTGGAGAAACTAATTTTTCATTTGCAATTGGTTACAAATTGGAGATAGCTTCTGGGCTAGGGATGTGGACTTCTGCTCCTTTCCTCTCTCAGTGCTGGGACTCCATTGTTAGCAGGGGTGGGTAGAAGCTCTAGGGAGACAGCAGCTCTATTCATCCATGTTCAATGAGTTGTGTGGGTGCTGTCTTTCAGCAACAGGGCCTTCTGGTCAGTTTGCAGAGAGCAATCTATGGCCTTTCCAGTTCTGGCTCTTCCTAGTAATAGAAGCTTTAATTGGTGACAAGAAATGGCCAGATCAGGCTCTGTTATCCCCATTATTTGGCAATTTCATTTAGATAACATTTTTTGTTTGTTTGTTTTAGTTTTCACATCTTCCTTGTGTGTCATGTTATTTTCTGTCATTTTTGCTCATTTGGGCTTGGGGACTTAGAATGCAAGCCATTTACTATGGTACCCACCCCAAGGGCTGGGGAAGCCAGGTTGAGAGGGACTTGATCCCAGCAGTATGCTAGTTGTCAGGTGCCTTGCTCGCTTTGTAAGCCTTTATGTAAGAGGCTTTAAGAAGGGCCTCTAGTGAATGGATCCATAAAATCTGTATCTAGGCTCTTGCCTCATTGTGGTTGTTACTAGTTACTTTCAAGAATATTTTTGTATACACACACACACACACACACACACACACACACACACACACACACACGTATTGTCTTAGATGTCTGGAACAAAAGTACACTCAGCTAGAGTAGAAGACAAATTATGCTCTAGTTTTAAAATGTGACCTATAAGCAAAAAGCTGTTGCTGTATTTAAAGAGCTGTTTCAACAAATACGAATATTCTACAGAGATTCCTTGTGGCCTACAAAGCTTATGTGTATTTTTAGTCTGTCCATACACACATACACACAAAAAAAAGTTCCTGTAGATCCCCACCAGAGCACTGTATGACTGAGTCCATCTTAAAATTTAAACCAAGCTTTTAAAAAAAAAAACAATCCTTAAGCCATGTTCTTGAGACATTATTAATAAGCAGTCAGATAGTATAAGTTATTAAGCAACCAGTATCACCACAAGATTTAATGAAATGTCCCTTGTACATTTTAGATTTTAAAAATTAAACTTTATGGGATATACATTTACACACTAATAAAACTCCCTACTAGTTATTGGTCAGGGAGGCCCCAGAAGCATCCAAGAACACAGGCCAGGGCAGTTGCTCTTGGTTGCCTACCGTGACAAGATGATAATATCCTATTGTGGAAGACACCTCTCACTTAGCATGTAGGATACAGAAATCCACCTTGAACTAACCAGAAAACTCGCTTTCTCTACTGGCTAACTGAGAAAGTTCTAGAGAGTGCTATGCAAGCTCCTAGGTAAGAACAACATCAATGATATTACCTCATGCTGTATCCCACACCCTAGAATAGTGACCTAATGCAAAGATATTCTCACCCATTGGATCTTGGGAGGGTGGTTATGGGGGTAACTATCTGCTTTCTGGGTGGAAATGAAGCATATTCCACAGCAGAGATTTCATGTATGATACTGTAAGCCTAATCAAAGGTCCAGGACTTGAAGATCACAGGTCCTAGGGAGGAACCTACTGTTGTTATTTTGCTAAATAACCATGTTGTCAGGTTGCTTTTTAAATATTTGAGCTGCTGTTCTTGACTTTGGTTGAAGCTTCTCTTGGCAGTTAACTGGTCAAAATTGTGAGTACAAATAATGCTGAGTGTTCAGTTGTAGATGGATCATCTATGTAAACCTCCCACCGTCCAAGACCCAAGATAGTGCAGAAAGAATGTCAGAGCTGATAGATGGTAGTGCGGCTGTGAATGCAGATTTCTGGACATTGAACGTTGAATGTGTCAACTCAGAGCTGCTGTAGTTTCCTACACAGGACCTGTACTGGTCCAATATTCCTGCATGGGTTGGGGAAGGGCCCCTGAACCCCCAGGAACTATTAACAACTGGTGGCTGCTGAAGGAAGCAGCCATTCTTGGGAACATGGCTGTCCCCGGTAGATTACTCATACCCCAGAGGATGATCATACACTTGTGTGCCTGTAGACAGCACTTATTGGGCTCAGGGCTACTAAAAATAATAAAGGAGAAGACATGAAGTTGGCAGGGATTTGGAGGGAGGTAGCAGTGGATGGAATGAACAATATACTTCATATAAATATATGAAAGTTTAAAAGAATAAGATATTTTAAAAATAACTAGGATTGATAAAGTTGTTCTGAGAAGGTCAGAAAATAAGAGCAACAATTAACCTCTTGAACTTCAAAGCAAACAGTTGACTGGTGAAGGTGTAGACTACAGAATGGAAGAAAATCCTGTCTGGTTAAGGATTAGTACCTAGGAAATATATTTATAAGAACTCAAAACTGATAAGAACAAGCCGGGTGTTGGTGGTGCACGCCTTTAATCCCAGCACTCGGGAGGCAGAGGCAGAGGCAGGCGGATCTCTGTGAGTTCGAGACCAGCCTGGTCTACAAGAGCTAGTTCCAGGACAGCCTCCAAAGCCACAAAGAAACCCTGTCTCGAAAAACCAAAAAAAAAAAAAACCAAAAAACAAAAAAAGAACTCAAAGCAAAATATAAACAATAAGTCAAACCACCAATTTGATATTAAGCTAATGAAATGAACAGATAGTTCTGAAAAGAAGAAAGAAAATGATAAACTCTTTAAAAAGTGTTTCACCATCCAGCCTAGTAAGATGACTCTACGGATAAAGGTGTTTGCTGTCACAGTTGAGTTCAATTCCTGGGATCCACAGGGTGAAAGGAGAGAACTGACTCACGAAAGCTGTCCTCTGACCTCTCCCTTGGCGTGTGGACTCACAAACTGTATAGATGTAAAAAAATGTTAGTTTTCAAAACAGTGTTCAGCATCTTTAGCAACCACAGAAATGCAAATTGAAACAACTGTGAGATTCCAACTCACCCTATGTTGGAATTGCTATCATCAAGGAAACTAATGAGAATAAATGCTGCTGAGGTTGTGGGGAGAGGAAAGGAACTCTTATTCACTTTCGGAGTGTAAACATGTAAGCCACTCTGGAAATCAGTGTGGAGGATTCTAAACAATTGAAAAGGAGCTAGACTATGGCCACCCTGACCACCTCTTCCATGCCTGGGCATACACTCAGAGGACCTGCCACAGAGATACTTCAGATCTGTGTATGGCCGGGCGTTGCTGGCACACGCCTTTTATCCCAGCACTCGGGAGGCAGAGGCAGGCGGATCTCTGTGAGTTCGAGGCCAGCCTGGTCTCCAGAGTGAGTGCCAGGATAGGTTCCAAAGCTACACAGAGAATTCCTGTCTCGAAAAACAAAAAACCAAAACAAAACAGATCTCTATATGTACAGCAGTGAAGTGCAATATGCCAGACATGGCCATGAATAGATTGATCAATAATAATAATAAAAAAAACATGGTACATATACAGAATTGGATTTTATTCAGCCATTAAAAACTTTGTTGGAAAATCTGTTGGGACTGGAACATACATGATATTTAGTGAAGTATCCAGTTCAGAAAGACAAACCCATCCATTGCCTGTCACTCATGGATCTGAGCTTCTGATATTGTGTTATGTGTTCACATGGGAGTGAGTGGCTGTAGAGGCTAAGAAATAAGAAGGAGCCCATTAGCAGGGAGAAGGGAGGCTTTAAAGGGAAGGGTAGGGGGATGCAGTAAAGTAAGGCGAAGTCCTGGGGATGAAAGGGTGTGAGTGGGGATGAGGAGCAGGTAGTAGGGAAGAAGAAAATTATTATATCTCTGCACCCCTCCTGTTTGAGAAATTGGGGCCTCAACCAATGTGACTTTACCTTCGAGTCTTGGAATAGGTTGTTGGATAGAGCTGCCTCCTCTGAGTCTTAAAACATTTTTAAGTCATAGTTGGCAAAAAAGACACAGTGCCAAGGGCTTTCCTGCCTTTTCCAACTAAGTATGAACATTATTCACACGGCTCCTCCACTGCTTCCAGCATCCCTCAGGGAGGAATTGGTTATATTCTGGAAGTGTGGCTCTCTGGAAGGGGTGAGACTCATGATTTATAATCAGCAGACTTGAACAGGTTTACATACAAATCCCACAGGCAATTCTGTAGGGAAATTTGCTTCAAAGTGGGAGGTGTTCTGACCACTTTATTACATCCCATGGGTTAGAAACTGTGACTCTTGGTGACATGGAATCATAATCATAACTTTTTTCTTCGGTTCAAGCAGGTTTACCAGGGACATTTATCACTACATTTGGACATTTCAGTGAAGGTTTTGTCTGTTCTTAATAGAATCACGAAAAAACAAGCTAGTAAACCAAACAAGCAGCAATGGTTTAAGATTCTCTCTCTCTCTCTCTCTCTCTCTCTCTCTCTCTCTCTCTCTCTCTCTCTCTCTCTCTCCCTCTCTCTTCCCACTGTCTCATCTAATCCATCCCGAAACAATTTAGGCAAGTGTGCTTCTAGCCATTGGATTTTTTCTTCTTAGCATAGTTTCTCTTATGTCAAGATGTCCACAGGAATTGCTATAACTTGATTAAATGACAATTTGTTAATTCCATCTATTTGCTCATAGGAGGTAAAGGCCATTGCATCATGATGCCAAAGATATTAGTGAGATGGCTTCTCTGGCTCTCGGTGATTCTTACTGTTCCAAGTGGAGTGGAAGAGGGGGTCAGGGAACAGCTTTCTAGGACCAGATGTTAACGTTGAGAAAATCTTATTTCTCCACATCTCACTGCCTTCATTTCTAAAATAGGGCCATTGTGATTTGTGTGCTCTAAACTAAGAACTCAGAAATTAGGAAATATCTTAAAGACATAAAATACAGAAATGTCATTATGTGAATTTTTGCAGTCATCATTACAGTGTACCGATGATTCTATAATTGATGACAGCATTTTAAAAAATACACACAATTAAATCCCCTGTATAATTTTTTTGTTCATGTTGGATCCCTGCCTCTCTGGGTGCCGGATTTCTGTTTATCATTATATGCTTCATGAGTGCTAATGTTTCTTCTGTACTTTTACTGCATATACAGGTAAATTTAAAAGGCTGAAGGAGTTTGTATGGCATAAGTTTTCATGTAAACATTACTGTTCACATAAAAATTTGTTGTGGAGTTTATGTTTTGTTTTCATGGTATTTTTAAAATTATATCCCTATTGGTAAATCTAGGAGTATAGTCTTGATTTTAATTGCATGTGATTTGTAACTTTCATGGTTATTCAAAATTTATTAATTTCCCAGTTCAAGTAAATTTAGTTTTCTTCCAATTTAGGTGTTTTTTTAAATATAGCTCTTCTGCTGGGCTCACCCCATTTAGTCCTAGCATGGTTGGGCGTGGAAATGGGTGCCACACTAGAGGCCGGTGAGCCTCTATGGAAAAGGACCTTCTGGGAGTCAGCAGATTTATATGACCCAGGTCAGAGGGGAAGGAAGGATGAAGAACAAGAGAAGAAATGCACCCGATTTTACAAATGCAGACCTGATTGAGGACAGACAGAGACACTCATTCAAAAAGTACAGGGGTTGGGGGATGGTGATGACACCTCATCTCCTGTGCTGAGTCATACAGGGTTTGCGGGGAGCTTTTGTGCATGGACATCCTCCAAATAAGGTCAGGCAAATAGAGATGCTATCCAAATAAGGTTAGAGAGGGAGTCCTGCTACAAAGGGAGTCCTCCATAGTACACCTATCCCAACATGGGGACTGCAACCTTAAATGCAGGAACTCCAACATTCTCCCACGGCATTTTTGTAATTCTATCTCCATGTATAGATGCTTATTTCTTGAAGACCATGTAACATAAAGTTGTCCATTCTCTGAAATGAGGCTTTGATGGCTGGTCCAAAATACACTCATAGAGTGGCAGTTCTCTAGGGCATAAATTAGAGAGTTTTAAGTTATATGAGCTTGCAGCTTTGCATATCATCCAGATGCTTCTAATCTACTCTGTCATAGAGGTCTATGAACGTCCCATTACCTCACAGTCTCACCAACTCACAGCATTTCAGACTTCAAAAATCTGTTAAAAATATTGTCCTATTTCTCTTCTGGGACGTGTGAAAATGTGTGTCTGTGATTGGTGTAATAAGAAGCCTATTGGCCAATAGTTAGAAAGAGGTTAGGTGGGTACTTCCAGGGACAGAGAGGACTCTGGGAAGAAGAAGGGTGGAGTTGCCAGTCAGAGAGGAAACAGGAGGTGAAGATCAAAGAGAGGTAATGCCACATGACAAAATGTAGATTGATATAAATGGGTTAGTTTAAGTTGTAAGAATTAGTTAAGACAAACCTAAGCTGAAGGCCAAGCTTTCATAATTAATATGAAGTCTCCATGTCATTATTTGTGGCTGGCAGCAGAAAAGAAGGTCCGTCTACATGTTTCTGATAATGGGACAAATATTTGCTTCCCTTTTAAAGAATATTGTTTTCTGTAGCTTTATATAAATTTAATTTTATCACGGAGGAAGTTATTCCTCCAATTTTTATTAAGCATTTCTATCAGGAAGATCTTTGAACTTCATCTTATTCTATTGAGATAATCATAGACTTTTCCAAATGAATCTGTAAGTGTGTTGAATTGTACTAATAGATTTTTTAAAATGCTGAACCTTTTAACTTCATGGTGATGGGCTTGGTTGTTATGCTATCATCAGATATTTGCATCCATATTCATGAATAAAATTGGCTTGCAATATTCTTTGCCTCTGTCACATTATCTGATTTTGGATTAAGGTTATTCTAACCTCATAAAAGACAACATCCCTTTTCAGCACTTGCCACTGTCCATTGCAATTATTTGGACCTTACATTGGTAGGATTTGCCCATCAAACCAACTGGATCTTTTGTTTTCTTTGTTGTAGATTTTATAATTTTGGCTCAACTTATTTGATGGTGATTCTTCAGTAAGTTCAGGTAACTTTTCTTGCTTAAAAGAAAGAAATTTACATTTTCTCAAAAATAATTGTGCATTAATATGTAGTGTTTGTGTGTGTGTGTGTGTGTGTGTGTGTGTGTGTGTGTGTGTGTGTGTGTGTGTAGGATGTCTTCCTACATTCCTCTCCCTTTGTGTATTGAAGCAGGGTCTTTTACTTCTCTGATTAGGCTAGTCTAGCTGTTTACCTTGCCCCTTCTCTGCTCAGAACCTCTGAGTGCTTCCAGTTCAAAGAGCAACTATGCCCATCCATCATTTACATGGGTACTAGAAATCTGAACTCCAGTCCTCATGCCATGTGGCAAATACTTTCCCTGCATAGTCTTATTTCACCCTCAAAATTCTAATGCACTAGACTATGAGGGTTTTTTTTTTTTTTTCATTTTTTGAGAGACAGGGTTTCTCTGTGGTTTTGTAGACTATGAGTTTTAATCCTCTACTTTGTCTGTATTGGTGTTCCTGAACCATGATCATGGTTACTATGTTCCTTCAGGCTTCTGTTTGTTTCTCTGCTTTGTCTGCTTGCTTGTGTCTATTTATGTCACAGGTTTATTTTGTAAACCATTTTATCTGTTTTTTTAATTGTTTCTTTGTTTTCGAGTTCATTGATTCTGAATCCCAATTCTTTCTTTCCTTTCACTTAATTTGCATGCATTCCATTTTCTTTGTCCATGTTGGCAAATGAAAATTGTATTTCTTTGTGATTATAATCTGACATTCTAATGTAGGTAAACATTTTAAATAATTACTACAATAAACCTAAATAACATATCCATCATCTTTCATGTTTATAATATGTGTTTGTGGTAAGAATTTTTTATGTATACTCTAAGCAAATTTCCAGTATATAATATTGGGCTGATAACTACTAGCACCCTAATATCTACTAGGTGTTCCAAAAGAATTCATCCCACTTAGTTAAATTTAGTTCTCTTCAAACAATATTTCCCCATTTTCATAACTCTCTGACCTCTGTGAATTTGACCTTTTTATATCCTACAATTTATGGAGGTCATTTAGGGTGTGTCTCTCTGGCCCTGGTTTGTTTCAATTAGAGTAATATCTTCTAGCTTCACCTGTATGCAAATAAAAGGAAAAACACAAACCCCCAGTCCCCCCACACACAGGTTCAACATTTTCTTTGGCTTTATACCCAGATATGGCAGAGATGATCAGAGCAATTCTATTTGTAATATTCTGAGGAATTTCTGTACTATTTTCCATGTTGATTATATTATTTTACCTTCCCTCCAACAATGTACAATGGCTCTTTTTTCTGACTATATTTGCCAACCAATGCCTGTTGTCTTTTGTGCAATAACCATTTTAAATAGTTGTGACTCAATATTTTATTTTGTTTTTATTCCGTTTCTCTAATGATCAGTGATAGAAAGCATTTTATATACCTATTGGCCATTTGTTTATTTTCCCTAAGATATGTCTGGGAGAATTTTTAAAAAATATTTTAATAAAGTCATTTTGAGTTATTGAGTTGTTTAAGTTCTTTATGTATTTTGGATATTAACTCCCCATCATATACTTGACTCATAAAATTTTTACATTATGTAGGTTATGTCTTTACTTGATTGATTGTTTCCTTTGCTGTTTATAGTTTTTAAATTTGATACCATTTCATTTATATTGTCTGCTTTTGCTTTTGGTCATTAAAAAAACAAGTGCCTTTCATCCCAGCCCTTGAGAGGCAGAAGCAGGTGGATCTCAATGAGTTCCAGGCCAGCCTGGTCTACAGAGCTAGTTTCAGGACAGCCAGGACTACACAGAGAAACCCTGTCTCAAAAATCAGAAAAACAGTAAACAAACAAAAAGTCATTGCTCAGACTAGTATCAAGAAATTTTATTTAGTATAATTTTATAGTTTCATTATCACAATTTTAGTCTTCAATTCATTGTATTTGCTAAAAACATATGGTTGTTAGGAACCTTTATTTATGCTTCTGTGTGAATATCTAATTTTCTGACACCATTTATTGATGATATTATCTATGCCAAAATATAAAATGTAAAACATGATCCTAAAATCCATATAAACCATAAAAGCCCCCAAATAGCTAAGTAATCTTGAAAAAAACAAAACAAATATAAGCAAAGATAAAGGAATAATATCACTGACTTTGAAATATACTTCACGGCTATCAAAGAGCCTTGATTGTCTTGTAATGCTTGTCAAGGACCAGTTGACCGTAGATTTATTTCTGGGGTTTGTATTCTGCTTCATTGGTCAATATATCTATTTTTTATGTCAATATAACCCCATTTTGGTTTGCAGTTTGATTTGAAATTTAGTAATGTGTTTCCAGCAGCTTTGTTTTGTTTGTTCAAGAATGGTTTTGCAATTCAGGACCTTTAATGGTCCAATTTGAATTTTAGGATCATTTTTAATATTTCAGCAAAATATATCATTTGACATATTACAGGGATTATGTTGAATCTATAGATTGTTTCAGGTAAGGATGTTTTTAATAAAATTTAATATTTAATAATATTAAAACTCAATTATTTTCTACTTATTTGCTTTTTTCATTTCCTTGTTATTTTGTAGTTTTAATGTTCAAATTTTTCATCTGTTTACTTAATTTATTTCTAAGCATTAAAATTTTTAATGCTGTTCTAAATGACATGGCTTGTTGTTATTATTCCCTGTGCAGACCAAAACCCAAACCTAGGGAATGGTTCTTCCCATAGTGAGTGGGTTTCCCCACCTCAATAAACACAATAAATATAATTCCCAACAGCGAACCTGATATTTAAGCAATCCTTCATAAAGACCCTCTTCCCAGGTAATTCTCGACACTGTTTCAGTTGACTATTAATACTAGATGTGATGCCAGGCGTGGTGGTGTATGCCTTTAATCCCATCACTCAGAAGGCAGAGGCAGGCGGACCTCTGTGAGTTTGAGACCAGCCTGGTCTACACAGAGCTAGATCCAGGACAGCCTCCAAAGCCACAGAGAAACTGTGTCTCAACCCCCACCCCCCAAAAATCCTAGACATGTCGCATAGCTTTCTTTGACTTATTTTTAGGATATGTATTGTTAACACCTGAAAACACTACTATAGGATGCTTTTTTATATACTAAAATTTGACTAATTGAGTCATTGGTCTTTAGAGTTTGGGCTTTTATCTACATATTGAATTCATGTCATTTGCAAACAGCTCATTTTGTTTCTGATTTCCTAATTTGGGTGTTCTTTGTTTCTTCTTTTCTTCTAATTTTCCACAAGAGACTTTGAGTGCTATGTTGAATTGAATAGGGAGAGTAGACATTCCTTCTTCATGACTGTAGAGAAAAGCATGTTTTCATTCTTGAGTACATTGGTGTGGGCTATAAGACTTTATTATAAAAGGATTTTGAAATTGCCTAAATATTTTGGAAGGGAAACTAGATTTAGAAGAAGTCATGAAAATGGGGCCTTCTAATGATGATATTAGTTGCTTTGTGAGAAGAAGGATCTAAATGGCTCAGCTTGCTCTAGCTCACTATCTGGAATCCTCTCCAATATTTTTACACAACTGGAAGACCCCCAGCAGTTGGTGGCACAATTCCTCTGGACTTCCCAACCTCCAGAAAGCAAACACTAAATAAACATGAGTTCTTTAGTCCCAGTTTATAGTATTCTGAAAATGGAATAAAACAGTGTGTCACATTACTGCACATATGTTGAATTATTCTTGAATCCCAGGGATAAATGTGTGATCAAGTGTGTCATCCTTTTAAAGTGCTATTGAATTTGATTTTCTAGTATTTTGGCAGACTTTTACACCCTCTTTCATTCAATGTTGTTGGCCCATGGTGCTTTTCTTTCTTAGTGTCTGTCTGTGTCTATCAATGAAACCAGAATAATTCTTAGTTCATAAAAGGAGTTTGAGCTGGGCACTCAGGGGATATGAGGTGGCAGAAGTGGGCAAATCTCTGTGAGCTCTAGGCCAGCCTGGTCCAGCGTGAGTTCCAGGACACCCTGGGCTGTTTCAGAGAAACTCTGTCTCAAAAACAATAAACAAACAGCAACAACAACAACAAAACAGAAGAGGTGGGGGGAGTTTGGAAGTGACACTTCATATGCAATATATTTTTTAAGATTTGAAGGGGATTAACATTAATTGTTTAAATACCTGGTAGAGGCTGAGTTCAGCAATTAGGTAGTATGATTTTTGTTTTGTCATTGGTGGTGGTGCTGGTATCTTTTATTGGTTTCATTATTATTCTGTTCATATTTTCTATTACTTTTGACTCTGTCTTGACAGGTTATGTATTTCTAGGAAATTTTCCATTTCATTTGTGCTGTCTAATGCCTTGGCTTATCTTTTTTTTTCTTTTTTTGTAGTAATTGCTTATACATTGTTTTTCTGGTTAATTGGCTGCAATTTCTCACCTTTCGTTTATCATTTTATTTACTGCAAGCATTTTTTCCTGTGCTACCTAGTCTAGCTAAGTATTTACCATCATCTATTCTAAACAGTGATGGCATTTTCACTGATAATTTTTGATTTATCTATTTCTACCTTGTATGTTTTTTCATCAGTTCCACCTGCTAACTTCCTTCCTAGCTTGTGCTTCTTACTCTAGTTTCCTGCAATACTGTGATAGGCTGCTACTGACATAGTTTGTTTTAATGCAGGCTTTTACCATAATAAGCTCTTAGAAGTGGTTTTGATGTATCTCATGAGTTTTAATATGATGTGCTTATGTATATATTTACTAAATTACATTTTAATTTTCTCTTAGATCTCTTATTTTATGCACGGCCATACAGGAGCTGACTGCTTAATTTCTGCAGTTTTGAATTTTTCAAATTGCCCCCTTTCTATTTATACCAGCATGGTTGGAGAAGACACACTAGGGCTTGAGAAACAGTCAAAGCATTGCCTGCTCTTCTGGAAGACCTAAGTTTGGTTCAGAGCATTTAATCATGTCTTTGATGAATCAAATATGCCCCCTTAACTTTTCTGCAACCTTTTCTTTTTGTTCTTCTTATAATTGCTTTGTTTTAAATGATCTGTCTTTGATCCTTGTTGGTCCCCCACCCCCATTGGCTGTTTGAGCGAATATGATTTTAAAATTCTCTATGGAATTTTCACATCATTAATTGTGGATTTTCATCCCCTGAATTTGTGCTTGTTTTCTAGTTTGAGTTTTTTTAATCCCTTTGTTAAATTTCTTATTTTGTTCATGTATTGCTTACTTGACTTTGTTTAGTTCTTCTGTTCTAACTTTTTTTTAGATAGACATTTAAAATTCTTCATCTGGCTAATTCTTGGCCATTTATCTCTGTGAGGTGAGATATTAGAATTTTATTTTCTTCTTTTTATTGTTTGTGAGTCGTTTATTCTTCATGTGCCTTGTAACTTTGCATTAGTGTCTGCCCTTCTAAAGGAAGGATTGGCTTTTGTTTGGGAAGGTCTGAATTTATGGATTGGCTTTGGTTTGGAAAGGTCTATATCAAACAGTCCTCTAAGATATCCCTAGCTACCCTAGGTATCCAATTTTATTTTGAAATTGTGTTTTTAGGTCATTGTGTGTCAAATAGAACTCCATTTATTGAGGATAAATTGCTACTTTATTTTATTCGTGTACTGCTTTGTCCTCATGATTATTCATGGCTAGCTGTTGTTTTGATGTTTGTGAAACTAAAGAAATAGGATCCTCTTCTAGTCTTGCTGAACTCCCTTAGGTAGACTAAGTTTTGCATGAGCAATTCCACTCAAGGGTCTGGGCAGGATAGCTAGTGGAATCCCCAGCCATGGCTGCTGCTAGCATGCTAGGCTATGCCGTCTCTTGGTGGTTTCAAGACATAATCAAGTCCGTGTAAGTAAGTCTGGAGCGTGGGTTGGTCATGGTGCTTGTGTTCAGCCTGGTACATACAGAACCTGGATTATAGAGGCAGCAGCTTGATATCTAGTAACGCTGAGATGGGCCTGCAGTGTGGACAGAGAGGCAGGCCTAGTGTCAGAGGCTGTTTGTCTGGCCTGACACTGGCACAGCCTGCATCTTAGAACCATTAAGAAAGCCTCAACCCTGGAAACATGGAATTTATTATTTTCTTTAATTTCTAGATTATATCAGTTTGTCTAAGCAGCTACTTAAATAATCTAGTGAATGTTTGACTTTATTATATTTTATTTCAATTTGTATAAATTTGTTTCAGACATTTTATTTGGTTCCCTTTCAAGTAAAGTTGTTCTCTATGCTATGATGTGATTAAGTCCTGACACACCAAAACATGTCAAATGTGTATTTGACACATGTAACCTACAGAACATGGTGATTAACACTACTTGCTGTAGGGTTTAAGTCCCTTGTGAGTGAATGACTGCCTGAGACCTTTGGCCGTTGACCCAAGACAGTGGCATACTCCATAGTAATAGCTCAGGAAAAGTTCAAATATTTATAATTTCCACTTGATATATACTTATTTCTGCATTATTAAAAAGATCTATAAGATTCTTTAATGATCTGAAACTCTCAGGGTTTTAATCAAGTTTATTATTGTAGGTGTTCATCCTATGGATCCCTGCTTTTTCTATATGTGCTTTGCAATTTTGGACTTTAAGAAAAATGTTTGGGGATGATTTATCTAAGAGAATCTCTAGTGCTTGGATTTAGTATGTATTCTTTAATGAATTTCTATGCTTTTCTCTCCCAAATCTCCAAAGGACTCGCATTAGTGGCATAAAAAACTATAGTGATCATTACTTGTGTGTTTCTATACCAATTAGAGTATATAAACCTCAGATATTCTGGAGACATTGGATCATAATAACAATGAAACGACCCAAAACCTTCTACAGTATGGGTGTTTCTCCTCCACGAATGTCTCATTTGTCTTCTCCTTGACATCCTTCTCTGTGAGTGGATGGGTTTTTTTAAGCCTTTGTTTTCTTTAATAACAGAAACATTTGAAGCCCAGTGTCTGGCCTCTCTCTGGTGCATATGAAAATACAGACTCTAAGGTACAAAAGACAGGCTCTCTCCTTTTGTGATCAAAGCTGAGTTTTTGGTTATACTATGGCTTGTAGTTTCCTATGTGCTTTTTGCTCTGGGGCTGAGTTTTCAGATAGAGGGAGTCGTGATGGGAACTCTTCAGATGACCTAATCTGTAATATTACCCTAAAGATAGCTCATACACTTTGTCAGCATCACGTGAGAACCCTAATATCAGAGGACCTTGAACACTAATGGAAATGTATTATGACTCCTAAAACAAAGTGCACGTTATGAATATTTATTAAGCAAATAACCTCCTTTTCCTTCCAAATTAACTTGCTTTTCTTTATTTACTCTTGAGTTTAGAATGAGCTTCATTTTATCCAGAGGAACATAAGGACTTTCATGAGTGTGAAGAGCCAGCCTTGGATGAGGCGCTCTTACAGAATTCAGCCTCTTAACTCTGAGAGTGGGGAAGGAGACAGCTGGGCTGAAGGAAGAGGGAACAGGCACGGAAAGCCCTGGAGAACTCAGAATCTCAGAGGGAGGCATGGAATGCAAAGCCAGCCTCCCTTGTTCAGGAAGAGTAAGGCTGCTGTTCTGCAGCAAGTGGACACGCAGTTCCACCATGTGCCCTTCCAAAGCAGCTCTAAGTAGACTCTGTGTGTTGCAGGGCACTACCATTGACAGGGAGAAGGCAGGGAAGCCTATGCATATAAACACCATAAATGACCATCAAACACAGAAAGCAAAAGCACAAGGTACACACTTTTGCTTTGTTTGTTTAGTGACTTATTTGCATTTAAATTCATATCTCACTCACCATCCATGAGCAGAGGGGAAAAAAACGGCTTTTAGTTGCTCTTAAGAAAGTCTTGGCTGAGTTCTTCGGGATTATTACAGTAGATCCCTCCCTGGATGCATTTGCTGGGACCTTTGTTTTTCTGCTTTGTTTTTGTTTTGTTTGCTTCTTTTACTGTCTTAGTCCAAATCACTATTACTAATGAACTGAGTTCTTAAATCTCAGTTCTTAACCTTGCCTTTGTGTCAAATCCATTTGTGAGACTTAAAAAATAAATTAAAAAAAACAACCAGACAAACAAACAAACAAACAAAAAAACAACAACAAAACACTGCAACATGTCCAGTCTCAGATATTCTTTATTAAGCAGGACATGTAATCTGAATGATGGTGTCTGGCTGAAGTTAAGAACAATTGTCTTTAAAAATCTAGTTAATATTTCTTACCAATGAGAAACCTTTTAAAATATGTATGTTTTAGACTCTACACTATCAAAAACTTTCAAGATTCTGCCTTGAAAGCTTTCACTCAGGGTTTCAAAAGGAGATGCTACAATAAACGTAGGATCTAAGTCTGAGATCAAATCTTTTCACTCATTCCTTCTATACATGTGCCACTTGCTGTTTTCTATTCTGTTTCTTCTGTCTTGATTGTCTATAATTTCTTAGCTCCAATTCTCTGTCTCAATTCTAATTCTCTGCTTCTTTCCTTCTTTCCTTCCTTCCTTCTTTCTGTCTTTCTTCCTTCCTTCCTTCCTTCCTTCCTTCCTTTCTTTCTTTTTCTTTCTCTCCTTCTCTCCTCCTCCTGCTCTTCCTCCTCCTCCTCTTCCTTCTTCTTCTTTTTCCTATATATTTATCTTTCCTACATTATCTTGCATTTCTTCTAACGTCTACCAGCCTCTCCCTCCAGCTACTACCTCTCAGGTCTCTTCTCTCCAAATCTCTCTTCTCCTGTAGTTCTGCTGAGTTGTAAAAGTTTCCGGCCAATATACACTTACAATCAGCAATTTTTCTGGCTCTAGAAGGGTACAAGCCTAGAGTTTTTCAAGGTCATAGAAAGAAATAAAAATTTTACATAAAGCAGGAGCTGTCAGCCTTCTCTATGGCTTAAGGTGGGAATGGTTTAAGCTTCCAAGAACTTCTTAAAGGGAAAGGAGGTTAATTAAGGGAGAGAGAGGCTAAATCATTAGGGAAATCTAAGAGGGTAATAAGAGGGGAACTCATCCCATATACCAATGCATTGGGGGAACTGTGCCCAGAAAATGATTAACAACACACCATTGGGGTGTGGGAAAAATCCCAAGCTGTAATGTGAGGGAAAGAGCTCTTCACACAAGAAACCACCAGTGAAGACAGCTAGCACACACAGAAGGCAGTATTCCTTATCTCCCCCATGAACAAGGTATCTCCATCATATGTGCATCTCTGGTGACAATATTCCTCATAGCTTTGCTAAATGAGGTCTGTATCTCCATGAGATAAGCATCTCTGATGGCTAGACACCTGAAGTATGTGCTGAACCCTCACTGCATAAAGCTGTGGTCTGTAGCACCACACTCCTGGTTCTGTCATTCAAGCCTCCATGTCTCATGCCCATGTCACAATGAATTCACACCCATATTCTATATGGCTCTCTAACTGCTTTGAGTCCCAAACCCCCAAAGGACAGGAGAAAGTTGTACCCACTTTTATTATAGGTTCTCTAGCTCACAAAAACAGTGAAAAAAAGAAGTTTTATGAAAACAGAAAATATGGTCATTTTTGAATGACCAAAATTATATTTTTGATTTTAGCCAATTTCTTACAGGTCACATATTTCATAAGACTGTACCCACATTTCTAAGATTTATTTAACATAGCAGTGATTCTAGAATATTAGAGCATGCCAGCCTTATCTGAGATGCTTGTTAAAAACCCAAATCCTTGAGAACTGGCCCAAATTAATTTGACTGTCTATACACACTATAAAATCGCAGTTGATCACATGTTTGGCTTTTGAGATGAGGCAGTTTTGGGTGAAGCCTGGTTTCCCAGCCTCTGTGCTTCTTCCTGTCAATGGAGGATGTGCAGTTCAAGTGTCATGAAAGACATACACAGTTACATCTTGTGCAGAGGCACAGTAAGTAAAAGCTTGGGATAGATCATTGAGGGAGGCCTGGAAAACATAGAGGCAATTTCCAGAACAAACTCATGAAGACTGAAGTACACTCCAATTATAACTATGAGGAAAAGGTTGACAGGTTTATGAGGCATCTCAAAAATTTATTTAAAGGGACACAGTTAAATGCCAAGTAGAAAAGGAATTCTTTTGCAATCCTTCACTTATTCACTTATTCTAAATACCAACAGAATTGAATGGATCCATTCCAATTAGCATTGAAAGCTCATGAGAGGTCAATTGCATTGGCTGAATCTTCCTATGATTACACCACAAGCAAACCCCTAAATCTCACTGTTTGGGGAAGGGATCTGTGAGAGTGCTGGACTGGACTTTTAGAGTTGACGTCAGGTCCTGTACACATACATTCTGAATGGAATGTAACAGAGGTTGTTCCGTGTATCAGTGTGGGCTAAAGAAAAACCAAACATTACTGCTATTTTCCAGACATTAGGACCCTCTCTGCACAGACCACATCCTGAAGCATGATCCTAATTAGTCTTAGGAATAAAATCCTGGAGTCAGATATCATTGTAAAAGCTGAATCATCAGAGAAGTAAAGGACCAGCCACAGTCATCTCTTATCTCTCCAACTCCTCAGAAGGAAAAGGGCTGAGCTCCTTCTGTCTGCTCCTGGCCTTATCACTTCCTGTTTCTCTGGACCTCTATGGTTAACTAGTGGCTAACTCTACCCTCTTATCATTAGGCAAGCTTTTTTTTTTTTTTTTTGTCAGAACACAAACAAAATATCACAACAATGCCCAAATATTCTGTCTGTGATTTTTGATTTCACATTTCTCTGTCTGATCTCAGTGATAGGGAATATTGACTTTTCTATCCATCTCTCCAGCTGTTACCTAGGCAGTTGTGAATATCTCTGGTTTTTAAACTTTATCATGGTCTTGGTGTAATGAGTTAATGTCATCTGAGTGAGTTGTTATCAAATTTCCCAACCTAGCATATTGCAGAGGATGGCCGAGTTGTGGAGACGGATGATGAAGATGTCTGTGAAGTTAGATTGCAAGGAGTTCTTGCACACAAAAAAATCTTTGAGAACCGACTCACAAAGAGTGAGATCTGTTTGCCCTCTGTGCTGCTTAGTCTTTGTCATCTTGACACAATCTAGAATCGTCTGGGAAAGAGGGAACCTCCAGTGAGGAACTGTCTCCATCAGATTGGGCTGTGTGCATATCTATAGGGTGTGCCCTTGATTGATTGATGTGGGAGGGGCCACTCCACTGTAGGCAGTGCCACCCTGGGTAGGTGGTGCTTGTATAAGAAGGCAAGCTGAGCAAACCAATAAACTTCATTCTCCCATTGTTTCTGTGTTGAGCTCCTGCTGTGACTTGCCTCAATGATGTTCTGTAATGTATAAGATGAAACAATACCAAATTGCTTTCAGTGGGGTGTTTTATCACAGCAGCCGAAAAATAAACAATGACAACCTCTAAAGAAATCACTTAGAGAGATTCAAAGTTAGAAAAAGATCCTTGCTAACAAAAAGCCACTTTGGGGGTTGAAGGGATACGATAAAAGAACTGTATTATTCTTGTAGAGGACCTGGGTTTGATTTCCAGCTCTCACACGGGGTGGTTCACAACCACCTATAACTCCAGCTCTGGGAGGATCCGTGGCCTTTGTGGTCTTATCCACTTACATCAGCACACCCAAATACCCCAAATACATGTAATTAAAACATCATTTTCTAAAGGTGCCTCTTTATTTTGAATTTTGCCCTCAACATGAAAACAATAGATCATTCCGTGAGACTAGCAAACAGAACATGGGAAAGAATAAAAGAATGTATTCTGGTTCTATGTGTATAGCTTGTGGGGTTTGCTGGGGACAGAATCTTAGAGGCAAGGATTTTAAGTGAAAATAATAGTGAAATCTAGTTAGTGACTTGTAAGTAACCTTATGTGTTTGAAATTCATCTCTGTATAAAAATATACATCTCAGCTCAATTTATTAATATATATTAGAGAAGTGGATTGCTGCATTTATAATAATGCTACAAATATTCTATTCTCTAAGGGAATAATACTTTGTTAAAAGACTATTCTGAGCAGGCATTAGCTTCAACTATGTGCCCACATTGATTTGTCCTGAAGCTGTGATTTAAGCAGCAGGTTACTGACGGTTGGAGGAGTGTCCGCTCCTTTAGGCCACAAGGATTCTATTAAGTGCCTTAGAAGAGGTCACCTAATCTACTGAAGGGGCCTGGAAGATGGAAGGCTCGCCCAAACACGGGCATCTCCTCTACCCTCCACGTCTCAACAACAGGATCAAGATCTAGGAATATTATCTCAGCTGCCTGGGAAAGGTAGGTAAAAGATTGGGCAGAGGGCAGGCAATTATCTCCTTGCTTTGTGTTAGGCAGCATTTTCACCCAGCTGATAAATTACTTCCAGCTGTTGGCACCAATTTTCTCCTCATCATGGCAGGAGCGAGAGACCCTGGTAAATGCTGAGGAGCAGTGTGAGTCGCTGATTAAATCCAAGATGCAGCTGGAGGCCAGAGTCAAGGAGCCGCCTGGGCGGGTGGAGGAAGAAGAGGAGATAAATTCTGAGCCGACTGCCAGGGGGCGGAAACTGGAAGATGAATGTTCTGAGTTGAAGAAGGAAATCAATGACCTGGAAACAATCTTGGCGAAGTCAGAGGAGAAATGTGTAGCAGAGCACTAGGTACTGTTTCTGTGGTGTTAGGAAAGTGTAGGTGCCCGAATTCTTCTCTCAAACCAGGCGTGGATATCAGAAGTACTGTGTTAAGTTAATTAATACAGTGGCCTGCAATTTTACAGTGACAGACGAATAAAGTAAAGGGCCCAGTGAGCTGTAGCATCCCTAGTCCCTACTCCGATTTTCTATTTGAATGTCTGGAACACTGTTTAATCTACCAAGTGAACTATTACTGCGTCTGAAACCCAATACAGCAAAACAGTTTCATTGTGCCGGTCAACATCCATTTTGGAAGAAGAAGGAACATAATGCCCTTTGCTAAATGGTGATCTGAGATGTGTCTGAACCTGGAGCTTAAATAATGACTCCAAGTTTAGCATCCCTTACTTAACTCCAGTAGAGGTAGTGGTTCCTCACGTTGTGGTGACCCCCAACCTTAAAAGTACTTTGCTGATATTTCATAACTGTAATTTTGCTACTGTTATGAATTGTAATGTAAATATCTGATATGCAGGGTAGCTAACATGTGACCCCCCTCCCCCAAAGAGGTTTTGAGCCACAGGTTGAGACCTGCTGAGTTAAGGTCTTTGCTTTTTTATTTTATTTTTTTAACTTGAGTTGTGGTTTTAATGTATGCATGCATCTACATGGGGATTGCCTTTAGTGAGGAATCTGCATGAGGCATTTGATAAGCAGTTAATCTCCAAGATGAACATAATTTGGCAGATGATGAAGCAGCAGAACTTTGTGTTGCTCCCCAGGCACAGATAGCCAGCTTCCACCTTTGAATGTGCAGTCTGTTGGAACCCTTCCTTTATTGCCGTGCCCTGGGGACACCGAGGCACAGCACGATCAGCACATTCCCCCTGGATACATGAAGGAAAGTGAAGTTACCTTTAGTGATATGGTTACCATTCTGAGAGTAGTCCACACACTGAGATTTACTGACCAGAATAGTCCATCTTCTCACCGTGGCAGATAATAGCTCCTTTTTTTTTAGTGTTCAAAAAATAAATTTAGAATTTGGAAAACTATATCATAATCTTGGCTAAATGACTATTGATGACATTAGGTACCTCCAGAGTATGTTGGATTATAAAAAAGACATCCTTGATGCTCTGCCCAGCTTTCCATTGGTGGCTTTAATGAGGCCATCTTTGTCGTCTTCCCACAGGTCAGCATCCTGCTTGTCTAAATGAGGAAGTCAGCAAACTTCTCAGAGCAGTGCAGGTCATGCGAGAGGCTCAGCAGCAGATGCAGCAGCAGACCTGGGAGCACCTGCATGCAAAGGAGAAGAAACTCAGCAACATGAGCAAAGCAAGTCTGAAGCTGATGCCAGCTTCAAGTTGATGCCGTGAATAGCAGCGGGCAGACTGGTTGGCGTTCTGTCTTCATATGTACACAATTCACAATATTTTTTCTTTTAGTATGACATAATATGTACACATCTTTATGGAAGACAAGTGCATTATTGTAATTCAATACATGTGCATATTATGTCATGGTCAAATGAAGGTAACAGTGTCCAACTGTTCTTAGCTATGTAATTTGTATGTACTGAGGGTTTTGAGTTTTGCACTTACTGTAAGAATTCTTACTCTTTGTTTTGGTGCCCATCATGCTCCCTTGACCTTTCCCAGTCTACAGCAACTGTTATTCCACATCCTTCTTCTATGAGACTGGCTCACTAGTTCCACAAGTGCTTGAGAACATGTGCTGTTTGCTTTTCTCAACCAATATAATGATGTCCAGTTTCATTCATCTGGCTATATCAGGTTTCATTCCTTTAATGGATAAATACCAATCCACCTTTTATGTATACTGACCTATCTTTGTCTTCTTATCTACTATAAACATCTGCACTGGTTACATATTTCAGCAATTGGGAATAGTGCTGCAGTAACATAGGAATATAACTTTAGGGTTTAATGACTTTGTGTCCTTTGGAAACACACATACACACAGTAGTGGAATTGTTGATTTTTACATATATATAACAGAATTTTTGTAGAATATATATGTATATAATGTATAAAATATATATACATATGCATCTCTCTTCTTTTTTTCAGAATACCCATTCTGACTTCCATAATACCAATATAAAGTTTCATTCCCACTAATAGTGTATAATAAAGAGTTTCTCTTTGTCCACATCTTTGCCAGCATTTGTTACTTTTGTCTTTATAATGATATTCATTCTCACTAGGATGAGATGATATCTCATTATACTTTTGATTTGCATTTTCATGGTGATTAGTAATATGGAGCATTCCATCATATTCTCATTGGCCATTTGTGTGTCATCTCTTCAGAAATGTCTGTTTAGTTTAATTATACTTTCACACGCAGGCTCAGCCTTTTTAGGGTCTTTTGTGTTCTGGATAAACTGTAGGTTGTCTTAATTCTCTTACTTCCCTTGCTATGCAGGACTTTTCAGTTTCAATCAATCTCATTTGTTAATTTTGACATTTGTTCCTTGGGTTTGGAGGTCTAATATAAAACAAAATCTATAGTTTCCAATTCTATGTTTAGGTTTTGATAGATTTTTGAGTGCTTTTGTTTGTTTGTATCTGAAAGGAAGAGATTAAGTGTTATTCTCCTGAATGTGTAACCAGTTTTTATGGTATTAGTTGCTAAAGAGATGAGCCCTCCTCCACTATGTGTTCCAAGTGCCTTTGTCAAAAGTCATTTGGCTGTGTGAATGTGGGCAATTTGTGGGCTCTCTATTGTGGTCCATGGGTTTCTGGTGTATGTGTATGCAGACAGTATCTTCTTTGGGCTGTTACAGGTTTGTGTTGTGCCTTGAAGTCGGTATTACTTCCATCTGGCAAACCTCATTAGCACATTGACTATTCTGAGTCTTTTGTGCTCCCACATGAAGGGTAAGACTATTTTTCTATTTCTGGTAAGAAAGTCATTAGTATTTTGATGGGAATTGAACCACATATATAGATCTTTCTGGTTAGTGTGGTCATCTCAACGGTATTAATTCTTACGTTCCTCAAACATGAAATATTTTTCCAACTGTCTGTGTTCCCTCTCACCAGTGTTTTGTAAACCTCTTAGGGATGTGTGCATGTGTATATGAGTATGTGTAGGTGTACACATGTGTGCTGCATGTAGTAGTCAGAAGCAACCTCAAGTCTTGCTCCTGAGGCAGTCCAAATTGATTTTTTTTTCTTTTAAAATTGAGTTAAGAGCTCTCACCAGCCTGGAATTTATCAGCTAGGCTACTCTTCCTGTCCAGCAAGCCCTGAAAATCTACTTGTTGCTGCCTCACCAGTGCTGGGAGTACAAGTGTGTGCTATCCCACCGCCTTTTTTTATTTTTTTATTTTTATTTTTATTTTTTTAGCTTGGGTTCTCAGGATTAAACTCAAATCCTCCTGTTCACACAGCAAACCCTTTACACCCTGAGCTCTCTCCCAGCTCTTTCTAGCTTACAAATTTCCAGGTGGAGTTATTTTACTTCTTTCACTAAGTTTATACCTAAATGTTTTCTTTCATGTTATGTTATTTAGCTATTGTGATTAGCATTGTTTTAATTTTTCCCACTGGGGTATTAATTTCTTTATGTTTTTATAAACCTTTGTGTGTTAGTTTTATAACCTGTGACTTTGATGAATTAATTTACAACTTCTACCATCTTACTGATGATATTTAGGTTTTGCTACATATAAAATGAAATAATCTTCCTGTCCATTTCAAATTCCTTATACTTATTTCTCATGCCATGTAATTGCTTTTTTTTAACTTCTTTCTCAGGTCTAATTGTTCTTGCTAAGACATCCAACACTATTTTAAACAAAATTAATGCAGTCAGTCTAGTACTGTGAGTTTCTCACAGATACAGAGATGTTGAAATATGGATCCTTTGATACCTAATTTTTTTTAAATCATGAATAGATGTTAGGCCATGTTGACTTTTAAATTTTGTTTTGTGTTATTTTTCATGTATTAATAATGATCAAACAGTTTTGGACCTCGATTCTCTTCATGTGTGTTATCATTTTCAGTGATTTGCTCATGTTGAACCATCCCTGAATCTCTTAAGAAGGAACTCACTCAGCTGCCCTGTACAATCCTGGTGTGTTACTGAATTCTAGTGTTCCACTGAAATGTGTCATTTACATTCATAGAGAATATAAGTCAGTGGCATCCTCTTTTTATGGTATCTGTATGTGGCTTGGCATTTAGGCAATGCTAATCAAAAGGAGTTTCAATTTAGTACTGTGGAATTGTTTAAGAATTGGAATGACTCCTTTAAAACGTTTTAAAGAATTCATCAGTAAAGCTATCAGGTAACAGGTTGTTTTTTAAAGATAGAATATTTTAAAATATTATTTGAGCATCATGGCAATTTTCAATTCTATTTGGTATTTCTGTGATATTAGCTACAATTTCTCATTTTTGTCTTTTCTGTTTTTTCTTAGTCCAACCAAATATTTGTCAATTTTCGGGTCATTTCAAAACAGCAAATTTTTGTTAATATTGATCTCTTGCATTTTTTTGATTTTGACTTTGGGTCTAACTGACTTTTATTATGCTTTTGTCTACTAACTTGGGGGTTGGTTTATTCTTGGTTTACTAAGATGTTTATGATGTTTATTTGGTACCTTTCTTTGTTGAATGTATGCACTTATTGCTATAAACTTCCTTCTCAGAGATGCCTTGACAATGTACCACAGATATATTATATTGATATTTATAGTTATTTCTACATGTTTTAATATAATTTTTAGTTTATTTAGTTACCAATTGATAATTTAGGAACATGTTATTCCATTCTCATGGATTTGTATATTTTCTGTTCTTGTTGATTCATGCTTTTATTTTGATATTGTCTGGGAAGATATATGATATGACATTAATTACAAAGATAACTGAGAGGCAGAAGCAGCTGCCACTGGCCCTTCTACACACATGCTACCCACACAAGGCTGGCCTCAGCAGTACACAAGGGAGGTACCAATGCCTCCTAGGCATGTGCAGTATAAGAACCTTGAGCTGAAGACAAACTGAGTGGACTATGTAAATGGACCAGGCCTATGTTCACCATGGACAATGACAATGGAAGAGTCAGCCTGTCAGTAGAGACTCTGGAGAAAGCGCATACAGGTCTGGAGTCTGAAGCTGACATATTCCTATGCTTCAGTGTCACAGTTGGGGTTTCTATCGCTTCAATGAGGCACCATGACCAAAAGGAAAGTTGGGGAGGAAAGGGTTTATTTGACTTATACTTTTATTATTGTTCATCATCAACACAAGTCAGGACGGGAACTCAAACAGGGTGGAACCCTGGAGGCAGGAGCTGATACACAGGTGATGGAAGGGAGCTGCTTACTGGCTTGATTCCTGTGGTTTGCTCAACCCACCTTCTTTTTTTCTTTTTTCTTTAAATTATATAACTACTACTCATATTTACATATCTATCGCCCCCATTTCCCTCTTCCATCCTCCCAAGTTCCCCACCAACCCCCCAACCCATTCCCCAACTCATTCCCAGGGATAGTGAGGCCCTCCACCAGGGACCTTCAAAATCTGTCATATCGTTTGGGGAGGGAGGGCTAGGCCCTCCTTGCTGTATCTGGGCTGCAATAGTATCCCTCCATAGGGAACGGGCTCCCAAAGTCCATTGATGCTCTAGGGTTAAAGACTGGCTCCACTGTTAGAGGTCCCATAGACTGTCTTGGCCTCCTAGCTGGCACCCATATTCAGAGGGCTTGTCAACCCACCTTCTTATAGAACCTAGGACCACCTGCCCAAGGATGGCACCACCCACCATGGGCTGGGCCCTCTCTCAAGGATCTCTAATGAGAAAATACCTTACAGCTGGATCTCATCCAGGCATATGCTCAGACTCCTTCCTCTGTGATGACTCTTGCTTGTGTCAAGTTGACACACAAAACCAGTCAGTGCATTCAGCGTAAAGAACTATCCCCATGAATGCCTAAAGAGCAACAACTTAGGATCTGGAACATTTACTGAACTAGGAGAAACCAGTACAAGAAACAGGGATGCAGGGATCTCAGCCAGAGACCACCCAACAGTAAAGGTAAATACAGCCTGGGTGCACATTTGATCACCAACTCACTCCCTACCTCTGGTGCCTCAGATTCAGAAAGCAGTGCACAGAAATTGTAATTAATAGCACACCAGACAGAAGTTTTAACTTGCAAGTTGGGAAATTGGAGTTCACATGTTAGAAAACTCCTGCAAAAATCTAGGTCCTAAACAGAAAGACCTCTCAGGAAGGACAGAACATCATAACTTGTTTCAATTACCAAGACCGAGATCCTGGCCAGATATACAGAGGTAGATGCAAAAAAAAAACCAAGGAGATTGGGGATGGGGGTAGGAGTGGGGGTGTCTATTAGTCATGCCTAAGAAGAAATGTTTTTTATTTATTTTATTTTAATAAAACTTGTACTTTTATATTTCAATTGTGTACTTTGGGTCTAGCTTGTACATTTTTCTGAATGGGCCTTTCTGGCTGTCCTTCATTTTTCTGCCTTTATTCTCTATATAATATTTTCTCTATTATTTCTCAAACTTCTCTTTCAAAATTAAGAATCAGAGAAACATCTCTATGCTGCCACCTTCAGCAGCCTGGGGAATTCCCTTAAACTTTTAGGGAATCTCAACTCAGGCCCACCCAGAACTTTGGCTTTGCCCGAGAGATACGCTGGTGATCTACTTGACACTGCTGGAATGACAACTGAACTGGTTTGAAAGGCCATTCGGTCTCCAGTGACATGCTGATATTAGTTTGTAAGTGACAAGTGATGTTATAACTACACTATTGAAAATATACTCTTAAGATTCTAAATGGCATTTCCTTTTCTAAGCCTCCCCACACCCTGTGAAATAGAAGTGTTTAAGGTCAGTCTCCATGTACAGGTTCATAATTCTCTTTCTCCCCTCTCCATATGACAGAGTATGTGTATCGACTCCCATTCTTATTCCTTCTAATCCCCTTACTCTTATGAATTTGCTAGAGAGGTGAGTTAGGGTTTTCTGCTGCCCGTGGTTTCATTTTATTTTTATTTTTTGGCTTTCCTAACAGTTTCTAGCCATTACTTCTTCACTATCTGTATCTCACAAATTCCCAATATAGGAAATTATGGTTGTTTTTACACACATATGTTTGCATACAAGCATGCACCCTCACATGCACATATGTACACAAGCACACTCACTCATCCTCCCCCACTCCTTATTGTGCTAGGGCTCTTGGCTGCTATAAAAAGCAGGAATAGTCTTGGCAATTCATGAAAACAGAAACACGCACTCCAGTTCTGGAGACTGAGAACTCACAGATCAAGGATTGGTCTGTGTGATTTCTGATGAAAGCCATGCTCTCTTTCACACGCTGCCATCTCCCTGCTGCATCGTCACATGGTAGAAGGAGCGGGGTCTTACTCCTGAGTGTCTTTCTGTGAGACTTTTTCACAAACAAAGGTCCGGCCTGTATCTTACAGGTTAGGATGTCAATATATGAATTTTGAGAAACACAATCACCTATGAATCATCTGGTTCCAGGTTTTTACATATATCTTTCAGAAATTCTCCCAGACCTATAAATTTGAATTTCCTGTATTTCCTGGCACTACTTTCTGTCTTCTAGATTATTTATTTACTAGAAAGCAAACACAAAAATGAACAAAATGAAATAAAAAAAATGTTATCTAGCTTCCTTATAGGAAGTGGTAAAATGTTAATCTAGAAACAACTGGAATGTTTTAACCAGTCTGGTGGGTTATCAGAATATGGCATGTTATAATCCAGATGATACCAAAACAAGGGAGTGGATGCACAAGCATACCATGGAGATTGAAAGGACCGGTGATGCTGAAGGGATTTCAAGTACTCATGGGTTATCCTGTGGAGTCAGATATCCTAGTGTTGTGCCAGGAAGTGGAGAATTTAAAAAAATATATATTTTTACTTCTCATGAAGAAATACTCATGAATAAATGAATTTAACCAACCTAGAAATGACCTTCCAATAGAGATAAGCTGCTTCTCCCAGGAAATGAGAAGCAAACTGGTCACTTGTTATTGGTTCCTTCTCTAAGACATATCTCATAATCTGTAATCTATAGAACTTCCACTCATCACTGATTTTTGTGATTATTTTGTTAATGTATTGCTACATGTGGTACTTGTTTTAAAATTCTTTTGTAACTATATATCATTTACAGAATCTTGTGTTTTTCATTTTCCTCACAGAAAGTGGTTGATGTGAACACCTGTGTATAATTCTGCTTGTTTATTAAGCAGTCTTTCTTTTTGTCAGTTGGAGGGTGCCCTTGAATGGGACAGGAAAGCCAGAGTGAAATGTGGGAAGGAGAAGCTCAAGTTGGAGGGCAAGTTAAAGATGGACCAGGAGAATGCCAAGAACCCAGAGAGCAGCAGCAGCTGGCAGAGTATCTGACTAAATAAGTGCCAAGGGATTGTGGGAAAATCTTAACACTGAGAAGTGGTGCTCTGTTTCATTTAGCATCAGGTTTTTAGACCAGATATCTCAAGATCAAAGACAATGACAACAAGCTTGGAAAATGTTATTTTTTTTCTTTTTTAATTTGAAGGACTCTATTATAACCATTGTAAAAATGAGTAAATAGATAATATAGCGTATATAACAGAAAGTGTCTACCTAGGTAGCAGGTAAAATGAAAAGAGCAAGGCATATGGGAGGCGAATTACAGGAATTTGAAGCTATTAGTCAAAAATGTTTTATTTGTTATTTTACTTATGGTAAGATCAATGTCATAAACTATAAAATACGATGACTTTGATATGAAGATTGATAGTCACTTCCACCATTTAAATACTTGTTTTTTAGCTATAAATTCAGTAGTACCAATAAATTAGTTTATAAATTTTAAACCTTAAACTTAAAGCAGAACACGACAACACATAAATTTTTCCCTAGCTAATTATCCTGAGGAACTGAGGGGAAGGTGTCTTTCTAAGTTTAGTTCAAGCAGCCAGCCAAATGGACTTTCTTACCTTGTTCCTTTGTCTTTCTCTAATTAGATTTCCTTTTGACCACTAAGGATTTACAACTCATTTATATTAAATTGAAAAGGGAAATAATTAACTCTAAGCATGAGCTACAGTCAGGTTAAAGCTCATGGCACACTGATAATTGGGGTCTACAGGAAAATGGAAGACTGTCTAGTGAACAACTTTGAGTTTGTGGCTTTTTCATTTGTGGGCATGTTTTGCCATCAGACCTGCTCTTGGTGAGACTTCACTGGTGTTATACTAGGAAGCTATTAAATTTGGTATGTGCTTGGAAAAGAAAATAGCCTAATGGAATAGTGTAAGCCAGGCACAAAAGGATAAATGCCTCATGATATGAAGTATCCAGAATAATAAAATACAGAAATAAAATCATATAATTCCTGGGGGCTGGGAGGAGTTACTGTTCAATGGGTTTAAAATTTCAGACATGAAGCATAATTAAACTCTAGAGAGTTGCTGGGTAGCACCCCATGTATAGTTAATAGTACTGCTGCACTATTCACTGAAAGGGTATTCAGAGGGTAGAACTTATGTTAAATGTCCTTAAAAATTAATAATCAAAATTAGCAGAAAGCATCATGATAAATCTTAGGAAATTGGCAGGTTAAGTGATCCTGAACACATCACAAAAGAGCTAAAACCTAAAAGGAGTATATTCATGAATATGTCACTTAAAACAACCATAAGGTAAGACAAATTAGAAAGATAAATATCAACAGCAGTTATAAGGAATACATATTAGGAATAATGAAAGTCTGTAGTATAATAACAACATGAACAACTCTTTAGGTATAAAGGTGAAGAACACACAGGGTTCATTTAGTGTCATAGCCATTCAGAATAAAGCAATGCAATGTTAATCTTTGTTTTTAAAATCTTATAAATATGCTGCTGTTGTGGGTGACTATATAGGAGTAATGATCTCACATGGCTATTGAAGACCCAAAGATTGGGATGTTGCATAACCCAGTAATTCCTTACCCAGATACTCTGAAGAACATTTTCATGGACAGAGGGCATGTGTATAAGCAACATTACTTGTAAAAGTAAATGTTGGAAAATTCTAAGCTTATCAATAGACAAATTTATAAATAAACTACAGGATGTCCAAACATGGAATAATACATTCTAGTTCATTATAAATGAAATGGTATGTATGGAGGCAGCATAGAAAGATCTCTGATGTATTAATTGGGTACATAATAGATATACAAAATTTACACAATACTAGACATATGTAACGATAAGTCTTTCCACCAGCCACCCAAGTTCTGCCCACCACCCTGTTAAGATCCCAAATAACACAGAGAGACTTACATTGGGTACGATGGGTCTGGCCAATGACTAGGATTTCTTATCTGCTATCTCTGTCTTAAGTATCAACCATAATTATTAATCTATATATTTTATAAACTTATTGAGGATGCTGGCAGAATGCTTCCTGGCAATCACATGGTGACTACCTTCTCTACTACATTTCCCAGAATCCTCCTCCTCTCCTACTCACACCTAACTTGTTCCCCTATTGGCCAACAGTGCTTTATTTATCAAACAATGAGACAAACATATACACAGAAGGACCTACCCCATCAGATATAAGTAGAAAAAAGCTATTTTGTAACTATATACATATTCACAAATACACATTTTAGCACCTGGAAGAAGTCTGGATGGATTCACACTAAATGCACAAAAGAGGCCTCCATGGGAGAAAATGAGGGTCGGCTATGAGAGCTAAGGATGAATGTTGATATGTAGATGAAATGATGAATTTCCGTGGTAATCAATTCATTTGCTATTTATATAACTTAAAAATAAGAAAAATAGTTTTATTTTGCACAAATCTAATTTTTATCTTTTTTATAAACAGGAAGAATTCAGAATGAGTAAGTCCAATTCAAAGCTAGAGAATGGCTTACCGTGATGTCTGAACTGTGAGCAGCAGTTGAACTTTGGTTGTTTACCTGACACCTGTGTGCACCTGTGTTGAGATCCATGGGCAGTGATTGGTGCTTCAGTAACACATTCTCTGCCAAGACCTCCTTAGCCTAAGCCAACTGTAGACAAAGTGGAAAAATAACATTAATTACTAAAGTGCTGCACAGATGCATGACCCTAGGGAAAATTACTTTTTAAGCTTAAATTTCCTTCTGGGGGTAATTAAAACTGCACGGCTTATTTGTTCAATGTTTTCTGTGAAATAGGCTCTGAGATAAAATCCTGGGCATATATTTTTCACTCATTTATCTTCCTGACAACCTTTGAGCTAACATTATTAAATGCTGTAGTACTCTGGTAAGTATAGAGCATGACCCACTGTATGCTATCACTGTTAGCAATTTAATTTTTGTGACTATTATTCTTTATGATTAGAAAGCAATTATCCTGAAAATCAGTAAGTTTCATAGCTACTTGTGATTTCAAAATGTTATTTCATAACATAACTATTTATAATAAGCTTTAGGCCATCTGACTATTTCATACTATATTACCATGTGAGAAAGTAATTAAAAATATATGAAGTAAATTTAAAACATGCCTGCACTCATAGTTTTTGTGTACACCCAGATAGAAAATATTTTGTTGGAGCTAAATGAGTACCTCAGCAGTATTACAATGGCTTGAAATAATTTAGAGCTCTATGCTTATCTTCTGATACAACCTCAGCCAAACAAGAAAATCAATCTCATTCTCTTATGAATATACTTTATTTCCAGACACAATATTAATATTTAAGTGGTTATCCTATTCTCTAGGCATATCTCTGAATCTTTTATTTTATACAAAGCAAAAACATCAAAAATTTCATTTCACATAAAACTCAAATTTTATATTAATGCTTTAAAATTTTCTCCAAAAATGCCACACTGCTTCCCATTAATTTGTATAATTAACATGTTACTAGTTTCATTTTTAAGGAAGCCCGAAAAAATTATTTCTAAAGAAATATTTTTGAAATGGTTGCTTCAATCATCATAGTGTTTGAAGCAATAGGATAACTAGTTGGAAGGCTATCACATTTATTTAGGGATGAAAGTCGTGCTTTACTTTGTGGTATCTTCTCAGTCACATACTTCTCACATAACTGGTAAACTGCTTGCATGGTATGATCAAGAAATTAGTTTTCAACTAGCTACATTGCCTATGAATCACAACATAATACCTATGGGTGTAATAGTGCCACTCATATCTTTGTGGTAACTAACAGTTCTCTGAATGGACTTAAGTCACCTAAACAGTTGGGAAGTTATGCCTGGTACAAGAAACATAGCCAACTGTGTGGGGCTAGTAAGGTCATGGATCTTCAAGGAGAGCCTATTACATTTATCTTACTAAACTAGCATGATTTCCAATATGTCTAAATATTTATCCTTAATCCCACAAACAAGTGTGGCTCTTACCCGTCATCAAAGAAGTCTTTCTTTTCAAAGAAAGGAGACAATTACAGAAAACCACAGCCATTCAAAATGTGGAGAGCCAGTTATTGTGGGGTGCCCAGCCACAATTAATACATGCATAACACAACTTCTACAACTATGGCTCAAGGAATGTCTTAGTCAGTGTTATATTTCAGTGCAGAGACACCATGATCACAGCAACTCTTATAAAAAGAGAGCATTTAATCAAAGCTTGCTTACAGTTTCAGCAGTTTAATCCATTTTCATCATGGTGGGGAAGATGCTATCATGGAGGCAGAGTTGGTGCTGGAGAAGTAGTTAAAAGTATTATATTCAAAACCATGGGCAACAGGAGAGAGAGAAGTGGGGGACTGGCTTGAACATTTGAAAGCCCAAAACCCACCATGGTGACACACTTCCACCAAAAAAGGCTACATCTACTAATCCCTCTCTTTGATGACAAAGCATTTAAATATATAAAGCTTTGGGGGCCATTCTTATTCAAACCACACAGGGAACATCATGGAAGAGGGAGCAGAAAAATCATAAAAGCCAGAGAACCAGGAAAGCTGTGTTATGATAAATCTTTCCACCAAAAGCCGTCTGAGCCCCACCGCCACGTGTGTGCTCTACGCCAGCCGCCTGCCCGAGTTAGGACCAAATGAATACACAGAAACTTGTGTTAGGTTCAATGCTGTTTGGCCAATGACTAGGATTCTCATCTGTTGACTCAGTCTTAACTATCATAAACCTATATATTTTATAAGACTTAATCTTATTGGACACCTTATTGGCGTCCCTCCTTGCCAGTGGATCACATTGTGCTGCTGGAGCAGGTGCGAAGGGGAAAATAGAGCCTTTCCTGTTTCTCCTTCGCTTAAATACGAGTCTCCTTGCTATGTCACTTCCTGCCTGGATCAGCACTTCTCTACTACATTTCCCAGAATCCTCTTTGACTCCTAGTCCTGTCTAACTTCCTGTCTCATTGGCCAAACAGTATTTTATTTAACAATCAATAAGATAAACATACACAGTACATTCCCCATCAAAGCTGCTGTGAGATTGTGTTTCCTAGGGAAACTTCATCTTGCCACCTGCCTAAAAAAGACCTGAAGTGTAACACCAATAGACATGGTAACACAAAAAGGAGACTCTCAGATGACCCTTCCTGTAGACAAAGAACTACAGGCAACTAAGGAGTGCTGAGAGCAGGATAATGGTGATCCCCAAGGATGAACCTTCTAGTTGGTTATGAAATACCAAACGATCAGCTGTGACCTCATGTATATTCAAGTAATAGTAAAAGGACAGAGTCAGTTTTGTGTATTATATAAAACAATAACAAAGAAGAGGCCATGTTGTCAAAAGGGAGCAGGGTGTGTGTCTGTGTGTGTGTGTGTGTGTGTGTGTGTGTGTGTGTGTGTGTGTGTGTCAGATGTGAGGGTTTAGAAGGAGGAGAGGAGCTGGGTGGTGGTGGTACATGCTTTTAATGCCAATTTAATTTCCATTTTAATGCCAGCACTCAGGAGGCAGAGGCAGGCAGATCTCTGTGAGTTCAAAACCAGCCTGGCCTACACGAGCTGGTTCTAGGGCAGCCTCCAAAGCCACAGAGAAACCCTGTTGCAAAAAAAAAAACAAAAATCAAAACAACAAAAAACAAAACAAAAATAGGAGGAGAGGGCAGGGTAAAATGATGTAATTATGTTTTAATTAAACATTTAAAGAATGTACATTCACTTGCCTGAGTTCGTGCTTTCTATGCTGTCCCTCACAATCCATCTAACAAGCCTATAAACTGAATAAACTACTGAACAGATCCAGGTCTACAGGATTATCTTGTGTTATTTGTGGGCTAACTAGAGATTTATGAAACTGGAATGTGCAGAAACAGTTCCTCTTTCTAATATCATATCTCATTATACCTGTTAACTGCAATCGTGTTTGTATTTATTTTTACATGAAATTATAAACAACATTTTTTGAGATTTTTATTCCATGTTTATGAAGATTGGGGTGAATGTTTATCTGCACATCACATGCATGTAAAGTGCCTAAAGACATCACATGCCAGAAGAGGACATCAAATCCCCCAGGACTGGAGGTACATACAGTTGTAAGCTTCACTGTGGGTGCTGGTAATTGAACCTGGGGCCTCTGGAAGAGCAGCCAGTGCTCTTAAACACTGACCATCTCCTGAACCAACATAGCATAAACAACAACAGCAGAAAGAGGAGGAAGAGGAGAAGGAGGAGGCAAAGGCAGAATTTAGTTTTCCCTACTTTTATACAATGGGAAGTAAAATGTATTCTAAACTCAATTGAACCCTTCTTCTTTCCATTTTAATCTACACCTGGATACTTCAGGAGATTTTTTGTTTTGTTTTGTTGTTTTGTTTTTCAAGACAGAGTTTCTCTATAGGTCTGGAGCCTGTCCTGGAACTCTCTTTGAAGACTAGGCTGGCCTTGAACTCACAGAGATCCCCCTGCCTCTGCCTCCCGAGTGCTGGCATTAAAGGTGTGTACCACTACCTCCCGGCTATTTCAGGAGATTTTAGTGAGCTTCAGTGGCATTACTCTGCTGAAGAAATGATGCTACTGCAATCTTTAGAGCTATTCACCTGTATTCTCAGAGAAGTAGGAGGTCTTTTCACTCCCCATTTCTTCCTAGGATTTCAGATTCTAGTTATCAGATGGCTACTAATATATTGGTGATATATTTCCTCTAATTCTAATGTTACTACAAATCTCTTAGATTGAAATCTGTTGCAAACTAGGGTACCAAATCAGGATACTGAGTTTGTTAGAACTGTGTGTAAATTAAACTGGTATTTGTCGTAGTTTGCTTTCTATTGTTATGATAAACATAACAACAAAAAGCAATTCAGGGAGAAAAAGTGGCTCTTAAGATTTCCACATTATAGTCCATCACTAAGGGAAGCCAGGGGAGGAACTGCAGGAAGGAACTACAGGCAGGAACAGAAGTAGAGGCCGTGGAAGAACACTACCAGCTTTCTCAGCTTGCTTTTTTATACAATCTAGGACCACCTACCAAGTGATACCGCTGCCCCCAGTGGGCTGAGAACTTCCACATCAATCATCAAGAATTTGCCCCAAATTCCTACCTATGAAGCAAGTACTTTCCCAGATGACACAAGCTCCTGTCAAGTTGGTGAAAACCTAACCTAACATTGTTCCTATTGAGCAGGTTTCTTGGATTTGGTGTTAATTCTATTGATAAGGTTGTTTGCTGAGTTCAAGATACCTGGTAGTGTCAGATAAAGAAATGCCAATTAAGGATTGTATATGAAATTCAACAGTTTTCTTTTTAAAAAAATTCATTTTCTTTCACTTCATATGAAAGATAGTTTTTTTTTTCTTTTCCCTCTTTCTTACTTTTTTTTTTGAGATAAGGTATCACTATTTAGCCATAGGTGTTCTGGAACCCATTATGTATAAGACCAGTCTTGCCTCAAGGCATGGGCCACCATTCATGTCTGAAAGATTTTTCTTCCTCTGAAGAAGATTCTTCCCTAAGGTTTTCTTTTCATTATGTAGTGATATTACCCTTTATTAAGTAGCAAGAGATCTAAAAAATGTCTAGATTACAATTCTGTTCTTTGTAATGAATTGTGAGAACTCACATACATTCTGTATTCTTTTTTTTTATTACAGATTAGGAAAGTGTCACACTAGGTTTCTAGCTTGTGACAAAAAGAAATAGAAGCTCTTGAATAACTATGTTGAATGCATTAAAAGTAAGAATGCATTTATAACAACAGGATTAGAAAGAGTAACTGGAAGTTGCAAAGATCAGCTAAACCCAAGTAGAAAAGGAGAGCTTGATAACTCTTCTTTTATCATCCAGTAGCTGCAAGACTTGACTGAATGAGAGTCTAGAGAAGGGAAGGGTTAGCTTAACTAAAGATAACTAAGAAAAAACAAAGCGGGATGTTGGAAGCTTCATGGAGGCAGAGGATATGACTCTGCACTTAAAGATGAGACATGACAGGAGATACACAATCTGCCTGCCTGAGCTCCAGGGTCACACAGGAAATGTGAAGCATGCCCTGGAACAACTCAAGACTTGCAGCTACAAGTGGGTGACCTCCTGACTTGTGAGCAGATGACTAGAGCTAAGCATTCCTTTTAGGTTTCCGAATATGGAAGTGGGTAGAAAAGGGAAGGAAAAAATCAGAGTGCTGACTTGAGATATTTGATAATGGAAGCTATAATTCTTGAGACTATTTAGATCAAGCCTGCCCTCAGTGGTCAGTATTAGCATCCCCCAGTGTCACTTCAGGATGACTTGAAGGTACCTTCTGTCTTCATTAGAATTCCAGTCAGTGTTGCTCATGAAGCCTTCCGGTATTGGCATAACTGGGATGAAAAGGGGAACCAGTGGCTACGTCTTCCTTGAAGAATGACTTTGTGTTGTGATCACTCCCTAGGGGTGGCCCAGATACTTATAAAGCCTGTCTGAATGAATGATAGACACAAACAGCTTTGCTGGGAGAAGGGGACATTTTCCTCTTGTGTCCTCTGGCAACTCTTTAACCAGCCAACACAAGAAGAAAATTTTATGACATGCCCTGTAGCCTTCATCTGTTCCTTCGGTGACCCTATGCCCAGCAAACTCTTAAAACAATGGCTCATATAAGATCATAAATAGTGACTACCACTCATAGCAGAGAGGATTTTGTTTTACATTAAGCAAAGCAAATGGCTAGTTGTTGCAGCCTCTGCTCCTTATGGGCTGAATTTGGAACCATCTGAGAAAGATATGACCCAGCAATTGGTATTTGTTACAGAAATACCTTCACTTGTTACCACTCCCCCCCCCATCTTATTGTGTGGTTGTAACAAGACACATGATGTTGGAGAATTTATAAGTTACAAATGTATTTCTTCTGTATCTGGAGGCCATGAAGGGAAGGTGAAGGTACCTGAAAGTTCAGTGTGTGTGATGACACTTTGCTTTAAAGCTGGTCGCTCTCATGGAAGACGGGAAAAGGGGTTGAGCATTCCCCTGTACTACTATAAAATGTCACTACTCTGTTTCATGATTTGTTCCCCTCTTAAAGTATCTTCCTGAAAACACTGAGTAATGTGGAGTGTATTTCAGTTTATGAATTTTGGGGGACATTCAGTCTATAGTTTTTTTTTTTTTGGTTTCTCCTCCACCTTGTAGTTTTCTTAGAATATGGGTTGAGCATATTATTAGCTCCCTAATAATATTAGCATCCCTAATGTGAAATTTTTAAGTACAAAATAGCCCAAAACTTGAAAAAATCAATTCCTAATATGATACATATGAAGAATTTTATAACAAAGTATTTCATGTAGGAAATTATTCAAAGTATTCTAGGCATTTATTTAAGTTCAGCTAAAAAAAGTATATATACAACATAAATGAGTTTTGTGATTAGATTGGGGGTGTTATCTCACTGGATATGTACAAATGTACCTCAATCCAATAAAATCTGGAATCTGAAACACATTGGGTCCCAGGCAGTTTGAACAAGCTATGCTCAACATTTATAAACCGTGTGAATGCTTAGGCCTTTTTCTTTCTCCTCCATCTCTTTTCATTTTGCATTTACTGTCGATTCTGCCTTTTCCTGGGTACCGATAATGGCTGTACTCCATGCTCTGTAGATTTTATCTGTTGCTGTCTGAGCCTACCTGTGACTCCAAAGGACCTCACTCTCCCTGTCCTTGGGTGTGATACCCGTTCATTCTCAGAAACTCTTCTTTTGTACAAATATTAGTAATGAGTCATAAAATGTCTGACATTGTTATTGGGCTTTAGTAAATTCACACTCATTAGGCATGTGTTCTGGTGCTTACTGACATTCTCCAGGCCGCAATACTGCTTACAGAAGTTCTCTGTCCTCCTATTTCACTTCCTACTTTATTTCACACAAAAATCCCTCCACAGATTCTAATCCTACCTTTCTGAATATTTCCTTCCAATAAATAAGAACTGATTAGATCAAGGCCACTAAGTAGAGCTTATCTCTTCATCTTATGCATTTGGGTTCCCTCCACCCCACTCCTAATTTTTTATCCTGTTTCTATGAATAAAATATTACTCCATATAATCATTATTCCTCTATTTCAAAATACAAAATCAAATCTAAATATTTAAGACCTTTCCTCAGACACTAGAGAACAATCCTTGAGATGAAACTAAAGTATATATATATATATGTCTTCTGGCTTTCTGACATGGGATGGTGTTCTGCTTAACAGATCCCCTGAGGCCCTTGTCACTTAAGTTTATAATTATGTCTCTTGGTTCTGGGCACGGATGGGGTTGGTGCATAGGATTTCAGTACAGTGGTGATTGAGGCTAGGGTCAAATGTAGGTTACTTCATTCAGACATCAAGTCCTGGGCTGGAATAGACAGAACATCTAGACTAGGTAGATATTTCTCTCTGTGACCCCTCCTCCACATGCCTCACAAGGACTTTCTCAGAGAATGCTGCCATGGGAGAGCTAACTTCAAGTGTGATAATTCACAGCACGAAGGATAGATGATCCAAGATAAAAGCTATAGACATTCTTATAATTTAAAGTGCTGTAGTGTCACTCAGTGTGTGCCATGTATAAGTCACAGAGTCAGGGGTCTACATAAGACTTTCCTACCAGAAAGTAGAGTCCATTGGCAGACGACAGGTGCGTACTTCACAGCATGCTAACTAATTTACCACTAGGATCTCCTTTTCACTTATTTTTCTTAAGTTTTCTGAGAGATTGGTGATTGTGTCCATTTCCCAAACTACTATGGGTAAAACCCACCTGACTGCCTTTTGCCAAAGCTGGCATTTCTGGAGGCTTCTTGCACGAGCAGCCTGGTTCATCTCAAAATTGTTAATAAAGTGGGCCACTGACTTCCATTCTGCTTTCCCATTACCATGCAGGCGTGTCTAGAGTATTTTACTGGTTTCTTAAATTATCTTCTTTACTTCTCACATTTCTGTGTTCCAATTTACCCTACATAACAACCAAATTAATTCTTCTAATGAATACTTCATTGAATCACTTCTCTGATTAAGAATGGCCTGTGAATACTCTCAGCCCTCCTTAGTAGTTTTAGATGTCATTATTTGATTCAGGGACCTTCATTCCAGCCATCTTAAATGCTTGCCATCCATCTGATTTGTGTTTCCACCAATATCACATTCTACATGAAATAATGCTCTTTTCTACAATTCTCTATTCAACCTCTCCTATTAATTTTTTGCATCATCCTGAATTTCTGTGTCACTTTTAGAGTCCCTGTGTTGCTTTGTATAGTCTTTTATCTTTGCTTAAATAGAAAGGATCTCTCAGGAAGGAAACGGATTTTATTAATGTCTACAGAGCTTTTTATACTCTTTGAACCCAATTACTAGCATTAACTTCTACACATGCCTCCTAGTGTTTGTGGGTTCAATGACTTGTCTAAGGTCACATAATTAAACATCAGAGAAAGGCCTAAACTCCAAATTATGTTTGTATATGCACATGACCACATTCTGTTGTTACCTAAAATATTTTTGGTAATACAAATTGATTCTGTTCATTCTCTGAGGCATATACGTTATGCTGAACTTTTGTTTGAATTGTTTATTTCATCTTTTTCCAATTATGATGCCAAGAATATTAATGCTCACTGGTAAAGTGGAAACAAAAGCATTTTCAAAGGCATATTATACTGACAGAGAGAGACCCAGGGCAATTTAGAAGTAATAAGCAATCTCAAAATTATCTTGATTATTTTGAATTCCCATTGGCCCTGCATTTCTGGGACACAGCATTTTTAGACATAATTTTAAAAAGCAGCATTAAGATAACTGTGCACCAATCCATTAACCAACTCTTCTCTGATAACAGAAAAATACTGGGTGTTTTTTTACTGCTTAAATTTCAAATTATTTTGAAAGTAGAACTGTCTTCTGTTTAGGGAAGTGTCCTTACTCTGTCCTGAATATCCTACTTAAGAAAATGCATTATCAATGAAACTGTTATGTGAGTAGTATTGCTTGTGGGTACCCAAGTCATGCTTGGAGCCTACCCACATATTAACCATTCACAGAAGTGCACATTCCATCTTCATCTTGCCATTTCTTCACACCATTGACTTAGTAGTTTTACTGAGGCCTGCACCTTTTTGCTTTTTGAAAACATTCATGGCTATAAACCTCACCGCCTTTCAAACCTGGATATGCTTCTCCTGGTTTTGTTAGTGGAAGACTTATTATTGGAAGCATCATCAAGTTGACTTATCTCATGGCAAAATAAGTCCACTAGAAGATAAAGTTAATTAATCCTTTGCATCCATTACTTCATATTAAAGAGGCTTGGATCTAATATTTGGCTATTGTTTGCATCTGTACACTCTGCTTCTGCTCAAATCCAATTGGGATAGTTAGCTGTGGAAATCTGGGTAAGGCTTTTAGTTCCTCGGATGCTCAGTGTTCTCACTCATAAAGCAGAGCCAGTCTGAACTCTTGGGCTATTATGAGAGGAAAAGTGAGGGTGCCAATAGTTATTTTCAGAAGTGAGAGAAAACATACCCAACACTCAAAATGTAATTAGAAACAACAACCAACCTATAAATGTTTCATTTATCATTACTATGGCATTTTTCTAGATGCTGGTGGAGCATGTGGGTAATTGAGCATACCTGGCCATTAACATTCATACTCTGACCTCTGTGAAGCTGATGGATGGGAGGCAGGTCATTGACTCTCTGCCAGGTCTGAGTCCACCACCAACAAGTCTGTGTGCACCATGGAGCATCTGTGTGCTGGAACTGCATAGCGTTCCTTGTCAGCTTCCAAAGGAGCATGCACCTGGCTTGAATATTCTGACCACATTAAGAAAACAACTTTGGGAACTGGAGTTTATAACAAAAGTTTGAAAATGACTTCAGTAAATATCATTGGGTATTGTGGCCAACCTCCCGTGAAATGTGTAATAATTTGAATGTCTAAGCATTTATTATGTTTCTATAATATGTCAAGCATTACATTAGAGATACAAGAAGGTACAGATTAGTAGCCTTTCACGAGGCATTTAGAATAATGTCTAGTCTATGTTTAAAGATGAGACTCTTTAGCACAGCATAGGAATCAACTAGATATGGCCAATGTTTTTGCTGACTCAAACGTTTCCTAAATGGGGCTAGAGGGATGGCTCAGACATAAGACACATTTTTTCCAACGGAAGTATTGAGTTTAATTCCCAAGCATCCACATAAAAAGCTAGGCATGCATGCTACAGCGGGTGGCCCCACACCCATGCATGATTCATGGTCAGTACTGATTGGACTCTGTGGAATGCAAAAAGAAAAAGTCCAGGTGAAGCCTGAAGGGAGACTGTGTTCAGGAAATATGGGGGGAGGTGGAAGACGGAGGTAGGGTTGGATATGGTGAATATGCATTGTGTATGTGCATGAAATTCTCAAAGAACAAACAAAAATCTCATTTTTTAAGAAAGCTAACAGGGCTATGTGTGCCTATAACCTCAGGCTTAAAGGGATGGGGATAGGAGGATCACAAGAGAGCTTGCTGTCCAGCTAGTCTAGCTAAAGTGATGAGACCCTGTCTCAAGGCAACAAGACCTAGAATTATAAAGCAAGACACTTGATGTAGCCAGGCAGTGGTGGCACATGCCTTTAATCCCAGCACTCAGAAGGCAGAAGCAGGTGGATCTCTGTGAGTTCAAGACAAGCCCAGCCTGGTCTACAAGAGCTAGTTCCAGGACAGCCTTCAAAGCCACAGAGAAACCCTGTCTTGAACACCCCCTCAAAAAAAGATACTTGATGTCCCCACCCTACTCATATGCATGAAACACACACACACACACACACACACACACACACACACACACACACACACACACTTTTCAGAGTGTTAAACTGGACATCAGTTTTTTTGTTTTTTTGTCTCTGGCCTTTGACCACTGCTATTTCTTAATAGTTATTAACTCCAACAGGGCTCATAACCTCATTAGGCTCATCACCAGCTTCAAAGTGTCATCAATTTTCCCTGTTTCCTCAAAATGTTGCTGATGTGGTCCCTTCTTCATTTCTTTCTTAGCTCTCTTCCTATAACCCATGAGTCAAAACAAAAGCTGGTTATGTGATAAGCACCCAATAACTGTTTACTACCGGTATTATTATTGCTATTGGTATCATCGTTGTTTACCTTTGGGCAGATGGAAGGCATTAAATAAATCTATATAACTATTGAAGATGGAAATCCACCAGTTATTTGACATTTCTTTGACCATATAAAAACATAAATAAAGAGAAAATAAAGCTGGTAGATATTTTCATACCACATTATATGCAATATATCATGTCATAATTAAACTCATTTTTCATGATTAACATGAAATAATAAAAACAAGGCAGAATGATAAAATTCATAGATATCAAGTTAATACAAATTCATAGGTAAATAGGATCTAACCCAAGAACTGTATATTTAGAAGTCTTCAGTATTGTCTAGAGTATGACTAGGATTTTTTCATTTCAGTGGTTTTCTAAATAATATAGATAAATATAGATAAATAAATTCTATCTAAATAAGATAGAATTTCAAAGGCCAATGGCACCTTAACTTCAGGTTTGAGGAGCCAGTTCAGAGAAGCTGAACTTTGAACTGGAAGTCCATGCTTCATCAAAAGGGCACGGTTGCTTTGACTGCTTGAATTTCTGTTGTTAGGGTGTCACAGCTCAGATCTCTTAGCTGGTTGACTATCTCACAATTGTTAATATTTATTATCAACTTGGTGAGATCTAGAACTGCGTAGGAGACAAACTTCCAATATGCCCATGGAGTATAGTTGGGTTGAGGTGGGAAAACTAACTATGACGAGCACCATCCCACCGGGTGATGGTCCTGACCTGAGTAAACAGAAGAAAACAAGCTGTGCACCAGCATTCATCTCTGCTTTCTGACAAGGAACTCGATGTAACCAGCTGCTTCCTGCTCCTGATGCCAGCCACGTCTTCCTCATCACAATGGGCTGCACCCTCAAACTGTGAGCCAAACCCTTCCCTGCTTAAATCGTTTTTGCTAGGTATCTTGTCCCAGCAGCAGCAGCAGCAGCGGTAATACAAGTAATCACTATGTCCTTCTAGTCTGTTTCTTCTTCCTTCTTCCCCTCTCCATTTACCGACCTTCCCTCAATTTTTAACCTCTACTGTGGTATAGGCACAACTGTAGAAACTGACTATCTGTCATCAATCATGTACTCCACCCTCATGAAGTGTATATAATATAATGTAAGAAAATAACCAAGTTTAATACCTCATTAACGCATGATAATTGTTTGTTTGCTTATTTTTGAGTAGAGGAGTAAAGAGGCTCCTGGCATACAGAAAGTTATATTTCTTCACTACAACCAACAGTTTGGGTCTCTTGGGAACTCAGGCCTTAGGGTTGGTTGTGCTTTTATAAGTTAGATGTATCTTTCTGGTGCAAGCTGAAATCTTTACAGCTAAAGGGATCACAGAGGTCCCTTCCACCCACCCCTTACTCCTTCCTTGTGGCTAAGTGTGAACAAGACTACTTTCTCATCTACTGGTTAATCATGAGAGGTTATAACATCTCTATAACATCCCTATAGAGAACACTGGCATGCTGCTTTTGGAGAAAGGTCACATTTCTGTCATTTGGGGTTCCTGCCGGGAGTAAAACCAATGTGCAATTGGCAGAAACATCTCTCCGGGTCAAAAGATGGTAGAGGCTGTTCATGCCACTTACTAGACAAGACTCTTGTTATAACTTCTACATCACTGAATAACTTTTAAGAGTGTCTTTACATCATGTTTATACTCAGTGAAAGCTGTAATTGATAGAATGGCCTAGATCAGAGGTTCTCAACCTGTGGGTTGTGACACCCACAGGGTTTGCATATCTGATATCAAGCAAATCAGGTATTAACATGATGATTCTTAACAGCAGCAAAATTAAAGGTGTGAAGTAGCAATGAAATAGTTTTATGGTTGGGGGTCACCATAACACGAGGAACTGTATTAAACGGCCATGGCATTAAGGTTGAGAAACACTGGTCTAGATGATGAGCCCTCCATTGTCTGTTGGGCATTTTCTATTGATTTTTCTCTCATTTTGTCTTGCCCACAGTACCTTCTTTTTGTGCTTTGAGCTTATTGAACACACACATACCTTACAATCCTGACCTAGCTGTTCCTTCTCCCTGGAACACATCAATAACTCTTCAGAGACTTGGAGATGAGGGCCAATAAGGGGGAATATATAGAGCAAATCAGTCCTTTGAGAAGGTGGCATTTGGATATAATCAAATCGTTTCTTAATATTCCTTTTTAAAATAGTGATTGTTGTCTTCACACAAACTAAAAACAGGGCATAATAAATGCACTTATTTCCATCCAACAAGAATAGAAACACTATGATGACCTGAGTCTTTATTTTGTCTCTAAACTGTATCATTCATGTAGAACTTATCCCACTTTGATTGGTGCAACATATACACTGGGTAAGTTAAAAGTAGTACAATGTCTTAAAGTTTATTCTTTATTACCAACCATTATTAATATATGTTCCCATTTTGTAAGCTTTTATATTTTATTTTCGGCTCATTACCAGTTTCTTTCTGTCTCGAGTGTCCAGTCATTTGCAATGGCTATTCTCCATCCCTGAACTAAATGGACTGCCATTTACTTCAACGTGCCCTCTGGCTCAACTTATTTGCTTACGACATAGAACATATGGCTTAAAGTGTGAAAATAATTAGAATCATATTGAGCAACATATTTTCAGAGATAGATCCCTGGGCCAGTGACAAAATGCAATAAATTACTGGTTATCAAAACACACACAGCTCTAAACACAAAATGATTATTGAGTTTTCTAACATTTCTGCCTGTGTACACCTGTTTCTATATGCTAGATCCAGGGTTAAGCCAGCCTCAGGATGAGCTATCAACATTAAAAACTTGGAAATATGTAAGAGGAAGCTACTCTGGCATTAGCAGGGACACCAGGAACCTTCTCACACTGTTAAGTTGGGTTGTGACACTGTCTTATTTGAAAATCCCCGGTCTGGTTTCTTGTGTCACTGAGAATGTGGCCATTATGTAGGTGCCACAGTCCAGACGTTAACAGCCAGAGAATAACTGTACATCTATACTGAACTGAGTTATGCATGGGATGTTTGAATAGGTGCGGTGGCTTTTCCTAGTTATTGCCATTAATTTTCTACTCACTTTTTGGATAAGGAAATTGGTGGGTGAATAAATGGAATGGAGTGGGTGTGAACTGATAATTCTGCTTAGGATGCAGGGCTGTCTTCTCCACCCCTTTCATGCTAGCATTTGGGGGGAGGGTTGTGAAATTAAAATAAATTTTTCTTTTATTGAAAATAGGTTTTTTTTCCTACAATATAGTCTGATTATGATTTCCCTCCCCCCAACTACTCCCAGTTCCTTCCCAGATTCCTTTCAATTGGATCCATACACTTTCTGTCTTTCATTAGAAAACCAACAGGCATCTAAAGAGTAACAGTAAGAAAAATAAGATAAAACAAACAATGGAAATAAGACAAAACAAATAGGAGAAAAAGAGCCAAAGCAAAAGCACAAGGATTAATATAGATACACAGACACACATCTGCACGAACAGGAATCCCATAAAAACACAAAGTTGGAAGTCATAGTTATTTCACAAAGAACCTGAAAGGTTAAAAAAATGATCTGATTCAACATTATGAGAAAAGAGCCTCCAAAGATGCCATTGAGTCCATTTTTTGTTGACCATCTACATCTGGTCATGGGGCCCATCCTTAAGAGTGAATTGTTTTCCCAGTGAGACATCCTGGGAGAAAACCAATTTTTCATTTACAAGTGGGTATCAATTGATAGCTTCTGCATTAAAGATGGTATATATGTCCACTTCTTTCAATTCTAGGACCCTGTCTATTGCAAACCATACAGGTCATGTGCACACAGCCACAGTCTCTGTGAATGTATATATGCTTCAGTTGTGCTGTGCTTAGAGGGCCTTGTTTCCTTGACATCCTCCATTGCCCCTGACTCTTAAACTCCTTCCATCTCCTCTTCCAGAAGTTTCCTGAACCATGAGGGGAGGCATTTGATGGAGACATCTCATTTAGAGCTTCGTGTTCCAAGTTGGTTTATGAGTATGAACATAGTAAGTTGAAATTTTAATGATCAGCTTTCTGGTAAATTCCCAGGTTTGGTTTTTGGTGCCATGGAGAATCTGGCCAGTGTGTAGGTACCCATTCCAGAAATGGGGCTGTTAGCATTATGAGATGTTAACTATATTAAAAGGTGTCCTTGCTAGTGCCAAAATAGCTTCCTCTCCAGATTTCCATGTTTTTAATGTTGATAACTCGATGTTGTAATGTTGTGACTCTAGCTCGACCCTAGAGTTAGCATATAGAAACAGATATCCATTGGCAAAATAATGATAGGCAGCCCAGTGACCATTCATATAATTACCTAGGCCTCCCCTCATTGAGTCCAGAATTATATTTTCTTCTGTTGCTACTACCTACACTTCCTTCTCAAGCCCTTCCCTGTGAGTGTTTCATGCCTGGCTTTAGTGGCAACCCATACCACACATACTAGAATAAGCCACCAGCAGGCACTGTTTCTGTGGTATAAACATAATTACTGTTATGTAAATATGATGCTTCACTCAGAGAATTTTAAATTTTAGTCCTCCAAATTTTAAGCAATGCTCGAAGCCAATAAGGAGGCTGTGAGGTTAAGCCATGTCATTATTATACAGATGTTCCTTGCTTCTGTGGGCTCTGTCTTTGTTTATGGGCAGTGCGAAGGCAGGGTTAACACTCATGGCTGGGAGAGCATTCCATAGGAAGCCACTAGCACTCCATTGTCCTAGAAAATCACTGCACTCACTAATGTGTACTCAGCATCAGAAGCTTTTGCACTTCGGTGTCCTTCATGAGCAGTAAAAGTTAAATCTACTTCATCTGAACTCTGCATTTTTCTTCTTAATGTTCTGGCTGTCAGGAGAAGTATGCACACAAACTTCTATTTCCTGGTAACAGAAGATGTGTGATTAAGTCTGAGCTAAGTGAGTGGCTTGATTCAGGAAGTATCACTTTAAATTGAAAGAGCGGTTGACAGACAAACTACACTTATGCAGATCCACGCTTGGCGGCTATTTCCTCCAAAATGCACAAAGTAATCCTGCCACTTCAAAGTGAAACTGGCAGCGTTTGTTGCCAATTATGAAATCAGAATTAGGTTAAAAAAATTCGATTAGAAGAAAGTGCATCTACCATCATGAACTTGACAACTCCAGTTATTAAAGAATGGTTTGCATGAGATGAGTAGTGAGTGCCCTTATGACTTCTAAATAGTGTTCATGATATTGTGATTTGTAATAAGATCCAGGGACCTCCTGCTCATCTAGGAGGGGCACACTCCAGAATCCATAGTGGATGGCTGAAAGCATGGATGGTACCAAGCCCCACATGTGCTGTTTTTTCCTACTTAATGACTGAAGAGCACCACAACCATGTTGGACAAAGGGGTGATTCATGTCTTGCATGGGATAGCGTGGGACAGAGAGATAGCCTCACAGTATTCAGAATGGCAAAATGTTAAAAATTTATGAGTTGTTTATTTATAGAATTTCCATTTTTTATTTTCTAACCATAATTGACTTCGGGTGACAGAAGTCACAGGAAAGAAATTAAGGATAAGAGAGGACAAGGGTCCTTGTTATGTGATGTGTGTGTGTGTGTGTGTGTGTGTGTGTGTTATATGAGTGTTTGCGTGTGGTGCATGTGTGTTGCATGTGTGAATTATGTGTTGAGTGCATTGTGTGCATTTTAGGCATGTTTGTATTGCTGTATTATATACATTGCATTGTGTTATATGTTGTGTATGAGTATTGTATGATGTGTGTGTCTTGTGTATTAGTTGTATGTTTTATATGTGTTGTGTGTGTGTACACATGTGGATAAATGTGCAGGCATTTGATCATTAATTCTTGGTACCTATCTCTTAAATTCCTTGAAACCTCTGGAGTGGTAAGATTGCCTTTTCTGTCCTAGTAGGTGGATAGTTGGCCCTAGATAGCTTCAGGAGAGAAGCTGGTCACTAGAACGTACAAAGTATGCTTAGAAGATGAGGAGCCTCCTAAAGCCTCCTAAAGATGAGAACTGAAAGTTGAGCCATTCACCAGTAACCAATTTCCCTCACGCCAACATATTGAGGTTTCCTGTAATTCCCTAAGTACTCATTGCAGAGACTTCCTAGGTGTGAAGCATGTTGATAAAGGGCGTTGCTCTGGCAGAAGGCATGACCATCTGCCCCTTGCCCTGTTCATGTCTTCCATGTGGCCATTCATCTGTATCCTCAGGAATGCCCTCTATAATATACCAATACTTATAAGTAATACATTTATCTTAGTTCTACAAGCTGCTTCAGCAAATGAATAAGCCTGAAGAGCAGATCGTGAAAAGCCTGGCAACATGAGTGAGTATTGCAGGAGGTGGAAGCAGTCTTCAGGCCGGGACCACCAACTGCTGCAATCCCATATATCCAGATATGAAGTGTCAGAACCGAGTTAAGCTGTAGGTTCTCAGCTGCTATGACCTAGAGAATCACTTGGTGTCTATGGAAATACACACACACATCTGGTGTCGGCGGTATTGTGTGAACGAAGTAGACAGAGCCATAGTATGTTTCTTCCTTCTTTTATGCAATATAATGAAATGTGTCAACATTTAGAAAATTTCCATAATTCTGTGAACACATACTTTTCAAATCATACCTTCATGATGTTACAAAATCATGTATAGCAAGTGATATTTTCAGTGCTTTAGCAGGGTTATCAACCACTAGTAGAGCACTTATCCAGCATGCACAAGGCCTTGGGTTTGAGCCCCAGTAACTAACATGCATGCACGCACACGTGCACGAACACACACACACACACACACACACACACACACACACACACGCACACGCACACGCACACGCACACACACACACGCACTCTGAGTTCTTTATTGAATTTGGGTCATGTTTATTTGAAAAGATAATGAAAGTATACCTTTGTATCCTTATGGCTATATGGCCATAAGAGGTTGAATTTTCTTTGTTAATAGAATGAAGTCAAAAGCAGATGTGAGCCTCTGGCTAACTTTTATTAAGCCAGAGATTTTGAAAATGAGTAAAAATAGTCAACCAAAAAAATGGGTGGGTCCTGGAAGCCAGTTGCAGAGAGGGAGGGTTCAAGAACAGGCTGGAGAAACCCACAGAAACAGCTGACCTGAACAAGGAGGAGCTCATGGACCCCAGACTGATAGATGGGAAACCAGCATAGGAATGATCCAGACCCCATGAACATGGGTGTCAGTTAGGAGGCCTGGAAGTCTACTGGGCCTCTGGTAGTGGATCAGTATTTATCCCTAGTATATGAATGGACTTTGGGAACCCATTCTACATAGAGGGAAACTCTCTCAGCCAAGACACACGGGGGAGGGCCTAGGCCCTGCTCCAAATGACAGACTTTAAAGATCCCCATGGAAGGCCTCATCCTCCCTGGGGAGCAAAAAGGGGATGGAATAAAGGGTCGGTGGGGGGCAGGGGAGGAGGGGAGGGAGAGGAAACTAGGATTGACATGTAAAACAAGATTGTTTCTAATTTAAATTAAAAAAAAGAGAGGAAGAAAAAATTGGGTGGGTCTGCAAAAACATAGCTATTTTCCTATTTAGACATAATTTATATAAAATGAGTTAATATTTTATTTTGTTACTTATATGGAAGATGATTAGGAAATTTGTTATTTTTGTTTCTTATTTCAACAGTCATGGCTGTATACAAGATGCAGTTATTCATATGCATCAACTCCTTCGATGTGAACCACTTTGCACACCCACTATCATACAAATACCACTTTCAAAAGGTGGAACACTTGCACAAAATACAAACTTATTCTTAAGCTCTTTGCATGAAAACACCCTTCCAGAAGCTATTTAAATTTTAAAGGTTACCTTAGGCCTTCAGTGTCATGTACAGGCCAAAGAACTTTTCATTTTCATTGTACAACATAATAATTGAAAAAAAAGATCAATGTGTAGATTTTATTTTAAAAAGCAAGTATTTTATAATTTGGTATATTTTGCAATGGGTATTCTTAAAACTCAAAGCAAGGTATTTCAATTGTTAAAATTAATCTTTTGGGAGTCCCAATCCTCCCACTAAATTTATGTCAAATATTTTATTTTAGTGCCTTTCACAGTATGTTTAGTTTTCCCAGAATAACTTCATAATTTTTACTGTAAAATGCAAAGCCATTCATTTTAAGTTAAACAGCAACAGCAGCATTTTTACACTCAGTGATTTCAATGTAATCCAGTATAGATGCATAGTTTCAATTAATTTGCTGACACAAAGTTTTAAAAAATACTTAGCACCATTCAGAGCAAAGGAGACACATTTCTGTGGTCCAGATTTAAAGGGCAATTAATTGCCTTGAACACAGGGCCTCAGAGCAAAACAAGAGATGGACTTCTCTGCTCACTGTGTTTGATTTGGGTACTTATCTACTCATACTTTATTTAATAACCAAGTAAAGAAACATTTGTCCCCACTATTTGTTTTGTTAAAAAGACATTCAGAAGAAAATACATGTTAATTTTAATATGGACTTATTTTGTGACTCTTTGTATATCCCAGTTAAAAGACACATCGAGTAATGCTTTGAAAGTACAAGGGCAGGGGTTCATTGAAAGATTATACTGAGAAGCATTGTGAATACTTTCACAGTTCCGCCCATTTGAGAGGACATGCTAAGTGGAAAGCTTTATTCTTTGTCAGGAAGCAATTGTTCCAGCCTTGGAGGAAGACAGATGCTGACGCTAAAGTCTCCTCAGCTTCTTTCCTTTCTGTTTTCTACTCATAGTATCTCACACATTGTCAGCCAAGAATGCACAGTAGACAGAGATGATTGCAGAGAACTGTACTGACAACAATATTCACATATTGACATTTCATAAAACACTCTGCCTTCTACTTTGCTTTATCTCAGACTGTCAAGGAATAAGACTAAATGCCTTGGTTGTCTGTAAGTTCTCAAACCTTCTTCAGGGAGCAAAGAGGTATAATGGAATAATAATGGAAAGTAGGGGTTGTAGATGTGGCTTGGTGGTTAAGAGAAATGGCTGCTCCTCTAGAGGACCAGGGTTCAAGAGCCAGTACTCACATGGCAGCCATTAAGCATCTGTATCTCCAGCTCCGGGGAATATGATGCTCTCCTCTGGCCTCTGTGGCCATTGCTCACTTGTGCTTCACACATATACATGCAGGCATATGCCTGTACACATAAAAATAAATCAATTTTAAACATTATTTTAAAAAAAGAGGGATTGTAGCCATAAGTTTCTAGAACGAATGGGAATGTGAACCTAACAGAAAGAGGCTTAAGTGACCATTGGCATCTAATGACTTCCACCTAAAGGAGAAGCTCACCTGCATGTCTCTGGACTTAAAATACTCAAGTTTCCTTCAACCTTATCAAGACCCCACAAATCCAGAAACTATATTGCTGGATAGAACTTTCCCTATTTTATCTCTATTGTCCAAGTTGTTCATGCAACAAATAAATACCTAAATACTTTTAGCCAAAACAAAAAACATTACGCTTAAGCCAAGGATCCCTGAATTACCTCTAAAAGTATTTGACTCAGCATTCAATACATACCGCTGTTATTTAATATTGACAACCAACTGTAGCTTTTACTAACTTATGTGTATGTATATCCTATGTATGAATTGCCCTGAAATAATGCAACAGAGAGGTAGTCTTGTTTATTTAGGAGCTGAAAATCATTGTAGCGAACCTAAATTAGGAAAAAAAGACAAAAATTTAACTAGACTGCTAAAATTTTTTATATTGGGGTCAATGAAACTTTCACACATATAATATCCTTCATAGATTAATACATCTTTAATTTTTAAAGTATTTTCATACATATATACCATTTTACTTGCCCATGTTCCCATTACCCATTGTCCTCATTTGCTTTCTCCCCTCTTGGTAGTCTCCACTGCCCCAAAGATTCTCCCTTATGTTTTTATGTCACATGTTGGTAAATGGATTAATAGATACATGCATACATATACAAATAAAGTTGTGTGTGTGTGTGTGTGTGTGTGTGTGTGTGTGTGTGTGTGTGTGTGTGATTGTTTTTTATGTCAACTTACCACAGGTAGAATGACCTCAGAAATTGTACTAACTGCCTTATTTGATTTGGGAAGACACATGCCAAATGTGGACAGCACCTTCTGGTAGCCCATTGGGAAAAGAGGAGCCTTACAGAAGAAATGTACTCACCTGCTATTTTCCCTTCCCTCTTGCTGAGAGTTGATTTACTGCTCTTGCTACTGATTCCTTCACTGATCTCAGAGCCTGTGTTTCCAAGTTTCCCTCCTTGACAAAGGACTAGGAGGACTCTCACAACCTTCCAGGTTTTTCCTGACAGGTTGGGGCTTCAGAGACACCCAGTCTAGTGGATAGAGATGCTGCAGAGTTGTCATACAGGGTTGTCAGCCTCTCCAGTGTGAGACAGTCATTATGGGACTACACCAAAGGTTAAGCCACCCAGACTCAAGGACTGAGCAGTTACTGGGTACTCAGACTCTCAAGTGTGAGATGACATGTTCTATTTCAATATAAACTAATATAATGTGTGTGTGTGTGTGTGTGTGTGTGTGTGTGTGTGTGTGTGTGTCCTATCAGGTCTACTTTTCAGAGAATACTCACATACACATACACATCCATCACACATATGAGTGAAAACATGTTATATTTGTCTTTCTCACTCTTCTACTCCACTACTTTTCTTACTTTCTCTAGTAATAAAGAGACAGAACCAGTAAAACCATACTTTCTCATAAAAAGTTACAAGCATGGTAGCACATGCCTTTAGTACCAGAGGCAAGCTGATCTCTGCAAGTTTCCCAGCCTGCTCTACCTAACGAGTTTCAGGACAGTCAGAGCTGTATCAAGAGAACTTGTCTCAAAAAACAAAAGAATTTACTCATTGTTTTTATGGAATTGTAGCTCTACATTTATAAAAATCATGTGATTATTCTGAACACCCAGAAACATTCATGCACCTAAGGCTGACCTAGCCATTTTCTTTCTTTTGTTCTTCAACATCTGATGTCCACATCTCTCTCCAATGGCATCCCTATTCTTTTCTCCCCCCTCCTTTAGCATAGGCATTGTTATTTTCATCTTTCTAAATATCTTCTTTCATTTTGAAAGGTCCATTTGTTTTTCTGCTCTTACTAGATCTAAGCTGGTTTCATCCCTACCTTAGCCTCCTGTTAGTCCTGCTTCTCCTCTTTATAGTCTTCTCATAGACCAGATTCTTCTTCATCTTTAAATCGTCCTTGTCATCTTCTTCCTGTTCGGAGCCTGCTGTTCCATCATCCTTATCTAATCTGTTTCAGTATATGATGCATTACAACAGAGCCTACTTTCTGTTACCTTATTATCTCACTTGAACTCAAGACATCAAACCTTTTGCTATTTGGGGAACTGGAGAAATGGTTCATCGCTTAAGAGTGTGTACTGCTCTTGCAGAGGACCCAAGTCTAGAGTTCAGTTCCCAGCACCCACTTGTTGCACAATATACAACTGCTTATAACTCTGTTTCTAGGGAACCTGATTCCTTCTTCTGGATTCTGTGGGCACTTCACTCATATGCCAAACCCGTATTCAAATGCACACAACTAAAATTTAAAGTAAAATCATTTTTTAAATTTAAGGTAGATAGTTTTTTTTTTTTTCTACACCAATAAGATGTCCAAGTTTGGTTTTACTCAGTGTGATAGGTATGGTTTAGACATGTCTGTGACACTGTTTCTAAGTTGCCAGAAATTGTTCCCAAGACACAACCTTTGGGGCTTCTTATGGGTGGGAAGCTGGGTCAGAGGACTTCAGTATCCATGCTCAGAAAGTCTGAATGTTTAGAGATGTCATCCTCACCTCCAATTTCTCCACTGATCTGTGAAAACATCTTAATACCAAATCAGGTTGTGAAAAGATATGGCCTTGAATGAGCACTCTACACCTGAGCATTCATTCTAAATATGTCCTCTACAGAATATATGCTCTTACAGAATAAATAATCATTTGATTTTATATGTATAAGGAAGTCATTTGGAATTAGTTCTTGAAAACTTGTTGGCATACTGTGGTTTTTGTGGTTAATTTTCTTTCACATTTTAGTAGTTATTTAATAATTTTTCATTGTTCAGGGAAAATGAAATGAAACAATATGACATTTATTTGACAATAAAATTTATTTGAGTTAATTTACTTTTGTGCATATATCTGTGGGGTGCGTGCGTGTGTGTGTGTGTGTGTGTGTGTGTGTGTGTGTGTGTGTGTGTGTGTGTGTGCAAATATATGCGGGTGTCTTTGTGTATGTGTGTGCATACTATAGGTTGACATTGGATGCCTTCCTCAATTACTCCCTGTGGTGGTTGGAATGTAATTGGCCTCCATAATCTCATAGGGAATGGCACTATTAGGAGGTGCAGCTTTATTGGAGGAAGTGTATCTCTGTGAGGGTAGGCTATGAGGTTTCCTATGCTCAGAATAGTGCCCAGTATGTCAGTCAACTTCCTGTTGTTTACAAGAGGTAGGACTCTCAGCTGCTCCAGCACTATGTCCCCCACCACACACACACACCATCATGATAATGGAATAAACCTCTGAAACTGTAAGTGAGCCACCCAATCAAAAGTTTTCTTTATTAGAGTTGCTGTGGTCATGGTGTCTCTTCACAGCAATAGAAAACCTAGTCAAGTTGGCACCAGAAGACTGGGGTATTGTTGTGATAGGCCTGGCCATGTATCTATTTAGAGGAATTTGGACTTTGGTACTTTGAGTTTTGAAAGCAGTGGAATGCTTTAAGCACTGCTTAATGGATCATACTAATAGAAGCATGGAAGACAGACAGAGGTGCCAAGAGTTATTCAAACTGTCAGGGTCTCACTCAAAAGGTTTGGGAGGAGAATTTTAGTATGTTGGCTAGAGATAGGTTTCCTGATATTTTGGTGAAGAAAGTGGCTGCTTTTTGCCCTTGTCCTGAGGGCAAAGAGTTTTAGATTAATTCCATTGTCAGAAGAAATCTCAAAACAGCCTAGTATAATTAAATTACAATTACATATTAATTATAATTAAATGTTTTTCTTATAAGAGTTGCCTTGGTCATGGTGTCTCTTCAAAGCAATAAAAACCCTAACTAAGACATTCCCCCACCCTATCCTTTTTGATACAGGGTGTCTCACTGAACCTTGAGCTCAATGATTTGGCTGGGCTGGCAATCTAATGAACTCCAGATATCTGCCTGTCTCTGTATTCACAGCATTTGGATTACAGACACATAGTACCATGCCTGGTTTTTATGGGGGTGCTAGGGATCTGAATTCAGGTCCTCATGTTTGTGTAACAAAGACTTTACTGACTAAGCCATCTCTCTAGCCTTAAATGGATTTCTAATTGATCCACAAAAACCAAAACACACATATTTGTGGGGTTCCGGTTGTATTTCAATACATGTATCCATTGTGTGATATTCAAATCAACTTAAACATGTCTATTTTCTCTACAATTTGTTTCTCCATGGAAAAAATATTTGAAATCCTCTCTACAGGCCATATTAGCTGTAATCAATAGCTACCCTAGTGTGCAATTGCACACTGGAAATTCTTATTGCTAAATATAACTTAGATAGACTAATGAAACTGCTCCAGTGTCTCTCCTACTTCACTCTTCTAAGTGCCATCATTCTACTCTTGAACTCTATGAAATATACTTTTTTATATTCTATGTAAGAATAAGATCTTGTGGTAGTTGTCTCTCTGTGCCTGGTTTATTTCACTTAATCATCAGCTCAGTGCAGATTTCTACAATAAGAGACTTTTATGTTTGTCCATAGCTAGATGTTATTTCAAGGTAGATAGGTACCACATTCCTGCTATTCACTAATGGCTATTCACTAATAGACAGGTTTTTTTCCTTCATTTTTTTGTCTATTGTAAAAATGCTACAATAAACATGTGAATGCAGATGTTGCTGCAATATACTGATTCCATTCCCTTTGTCTGTAGCATTTTTGATGAACAACTGTACTGTTTTCCATAATGGTTGAACTAATTTAGATATCCACCAACCCAATGTGAAGGGTTTCCCTTTCTACACATCTTCATCAGCATTGGTTATCTGTAGAGGGTTTGGTGTTGATGTTCTTATCCTTGTTGTTAGGCATTCTCAGTGTTGGTGATATGACGTTGGATATCTCTGTTTAGTGGGGTTGTATGTTTTTCATAAAACATTCACTTTTTTATATCATTTTTGAGAAGTTTCCATGTTAGTTCATTTCCTGTTTTTAGTTGAGCTATTTGATTATTTTGTTACTATGCTTTTAATTTTATTAATGTCTCACTATACACAAAAATTTAAAGTATTTTCTCTTATTCTGTAATTTAACTCTTTACACTATTTATTACTTCCTTTACTCTCCAGAACCTTTTTTTAATTTCATAAAACTTTATTTGTCTATGTTTGTCTTTGTTTATTGTACTTTTGGAGTATTGTCCAAAATATTCTTTCCCATTCCAATATCTTAAAATGTTTCTCCCTTGATTTCCTGTAGTAATTCCAGACCATCAGGTGCACATTTAATTCTTTAATCTACATTGAGTTAAACATTGTAATTGGCAAGAAACAGGGATTAGTTTCTATAGTCCTCATTTGGCTATCCAGTTTTCCCTACACAGTTAGTTTATTTTAAGAAAAACTTTCTCCACTGATGCATTAATAGTGGGAGCTTTTAACACCATGCTCTCAACAGACATATTAGCCAAATTTAAAAAAATAATGAAAAACTTCAGAGTTAAATTATACTATAGCCAAATGGACTTAATGGACATCTATAGAGCTGGAGTAACTTTCTCAAAAATGGGTCACATTTTAGACCATAAAACAGTCTTACTAAATATAAAAACAGTAATTTCTTATATGATAGCAAATCATGGACTGAAACTAGAAATCAATAGCATGAGAAACTATATAAACATATTAAGATGTGAGGACTGAAGAAAATAATTTTGAATGATCAGTAGGTTCTTAAAGAAATTTGGAAGAACAATTAAAAGCTACAAAGAATTAAATGAAAATGGAAACAGCACTTATTAGTGTCTTTTGGATGCAAATAAGGTAACTCTAAAGTGAAAGTTTATAACTATAATTCTTAGATTAAAAATAGCTTTGGTGAAATGGCTGAGCAGGTAATAATACTTGCTGTCTGACACTGTAAGCCTAATAACAAGTTTGATTCCTGGAACCCATGTAAGATAGAAGGAGAAAATTTATCCACAAAGATCAACTCTAACCTTTATGTGTGCACTGTGACACAAATGCCATCCCCACAATAAAAAAAAAAAAAACTTCAAAGAAATCATAGAGGTCACAAATAGTGCTAATGCTGCACCCCAAGACTTTGAAAAACCAATGACTGGCCAAACTCAAAATTAGTAAGAGGAAATAAATAATAAAACTCAGAACTCAATTTAATAAAATAAAAATAAAAAGAACACTTTAAAAGATCAATAAAATAAAAGATTGATTCTTTGAAAAGATGCACAGATTGGCAAAACTAACAAAACAGGGGATCCCTCCAAATTTTAATAATTTTAGAAATGAGAAAGTGGATATTACAAAAAACATCACTGAAAGCCAAATGATCATTAAGGGACACTTTGAAAGATCATATACTCCAATCAGTTGGAAAATCTAGAAGACATGTGAAATTTTCTAGAGACACATGAATGGATCCAAAAGGACATAAAAATAATGAGAAGCAATAAGTCTCCCAGCAAAGAAAATCTCAGGACCAGATGAATGCTTGCCTGAATTCTATTATACATTGGAAAAGCACACCAGTGTTCCTCATTGGGAAAGCACACAAGTACTCTACAAAATTGAAAGGGAAGTAATGCTTCCAAGCTCATTTTATGAAGCTTCTTTTCCCCTAATTTAAAAAAAAAATAATGAACAAGGACACGGCAACAACAAAAGAAAAGTCTATACCAATTTTTTCAGTGGGTATAAATAAAAAAAAGACACCCTAAAGAGATCTTTGCCAAATGAATTTAATATCACAATGAAAAGTTCACACCATGAAAAAGTGTGTTTTTTTTATCAAGAAGGCTTGAGTGTTTCAGGATTTGAAAACAAATAAACATAATAAAGAATTCATCTAGAATCAAGAACAAAAATTACAAAATTAGTTTAATGGGTGTTTATGATAAAAGCCTGAAGAAACTAGGAATAGAAGAAACTTACCTCTATAAAAGCCATAGATGACAAGCTAAATGAAACCAAAAGAATTTATTCTAAAATCAAGAACAAGACACTGATGTCTACCTAGTCAATACAGAGCTTGAGACCTTAACCACAACAAGACTTCAAAAGAAAGTAGAGTGGATGTTGACTGGAAAGGAAGAAGTCAAAATATCTCATTAGGCAGATAATACAAACTTTTTTTTTTAAGTTTACAGAGTATAAAGGAAACAACAGGGCAAGCAAGTGTGAATCTTGGCATCTGCCTATCAGCCTGCACAAGGGAGATAGCCAAGAGGACAAATAGCCAAAGTTTAGGGGTTACGGTCCAAGGAAACATGAATGGCCAGCAAAGGAATTCAGCAAGCAGCATTGCAGAGGGGAGCATGTCCTCAGAGAAACATTCAGAAAGTTTAGATAGTCAAGGAAAATACGCTTGGGCTTTTGGCTAATATCCACAAAAAGAGATAAAAAGAAAATTACCCTTTTTGTGTTAGAATTCAGAAAAGCAGTAGACTTAGCAGTGCAGTATGGTGAAAGCTCTATAAGCAATTGCCACAATTCTGGTTTTTTTTTTTTTTTTCTTCTTTTTTTTGTAATTTTTTTTATTACTTCAAATTAGGAACAAACTTGTTTCACATGTCAATCCCTTCGCCCTCTCTCTCCCCTCCCCCGACCTCTCCCCTTCTATCCCCAGCCTACCCCCTACCCCATCCACCCTCCAATCCCCAGGCAGGGTAGGGCCCTCAACCAGGGCTCTGCAAAGTCCACCACATCACCCTTGGCTGGGCCTAGGCCCTCCCCCATGTGTCCAGGCCGAGAGTGCATCCCTTCACGTGGGATGGGCTCTCTAAGTCCCTTCTTGCACCAGGGAAAAATACTAATCCACTACCAGGGGCCCCCTGGAGTGCAGAGGCCTCCTAATTGACATCCATGTTCAGGGGTCTGGATCAATCCTGTACTGGCCTCCCAGACAGCAGTCTGGGGTCCATGTGCTCCCCCTTGTACAGGCCAGCTGTGGGTTTCACTGGCCTGGCACTGACCCCTTTGATGTTCATTCCTCCTTCTCTGCAACTAATTTCCAGAGTTCAGTTCAGTGTTTACCTGTGAGTGTCTGCCTCTGCTTCCATCAGCCACTGGCTGAGGGCTCTAGGATGGCATAAAAAGTAGTCATCAGTCTCATCATAGGGGAAGGGCATTTAGGTTATCCTCTCCACCATTGCCTAGATTGTCAGTTTGTGTCATCCTTGTAGATCTCTGGAAAAACTTCCTAGTGCCAGATCTCTCCTCGGACCTATAATGGCTCCCTCTAATATGGTATCTCTCATCCTGCCCTCCTCTATTCTTCCCCCAACTCAATATTTCTGCTCCTCCTCTAATCCTCCTCTCATTCTGGCAGCTCCCTCTCGCTACTCTCATGCTGCCAATTTGCTCAGGAGTTCCTACCCCTTCCCATTGCTGGGGTCCATACATTTTCCCCTTAGAGTCCTTCTTGTTTCCTAGTTTCTTTGGTGAAGAGGACTCTAGGCTGGTAATCCTTTGCTCTATGTCTAAAATTCATATATGAGTGAGTACAAACCATGTTTGGTTTTTTGTGACTGGGTTACCTCACTCATGATGGTTTCTTCTAGTTCCATCCATTTGCCTGCAAATTTTAAGATTCCATTGCTTTTTTTCTGCTGGGCAATACAACATTGTATAAATGTAACACATTTTCTCTATCCATTCTTCAGTTGAGGGGCATCTAGGTTGCTTCCAGGTTCTGGCTATTACAAACAACACTGCTATGAACATGGTTGAACATATGTCCTTGTTATATGAATGTGCATTATTTGGGTATATGCCCAAGAGAGGAATTGCTGGATCTTGAAGTAGACTAATTCCCATTTTTCTGAGCAATCGCCACACTGATTTCCAAAGTGGTCTTACCAGTTTGCACTCCCACCAGCAATGGAGGAGTGTTCCTTTTTCTCCACATCCTCTCCAGCATAGATTGTCATTGGTGTTTTTGATTTTAGCCATTCGGATAGGTGTGAGGTGGTGTCTCAGAGTTGTTTTGAGTTGCATTTCTCTGATGGCCAAAGATTTTGAGCACTTTCTCAAGTGTCTTTCAGCCATTTCAGATTCCTCTGTTGAGAATTGTCTATTTAGTTCTGCATCCCAATTTTTAAATTCGTTGTTTGGTGTTTTGGTGGCTAGCTTCTTGAGTTCATTATATATTTTGGAAATCAGCCCTCCTTCAGATGTGGGGTTGGTGAAGATCTTTTCCCATTCTGCAGGCTGTCGTTTTGTCTTGCTGACTGTGGCCTTTGCTTTACAGAAGCTTCTCAGTTTCAGGAGGTCCCATTTATTAATTGAAGATCTCAATGTCTGTGCTACTGGTGTAATGTTCAGGAAGCAGCCTCCTGTGCCAATTCATTCAAGGGTATCTGTTACGATAAATCTTTCCGCCAAAAGCCACCCAAGCCCTACTGCCACATGGGCTCTTTCCGGCAGCCACCCAAGTTCTGCCTGCCGTGTTAGGGCCCCAAATAATAACCAAAGACTTCTATTAGGTACAAATGCTGCTTGGCCAATGTCTAGGATTCTCATCTGTTAGCTCTGTCTTAATTATCATAAATCCATATATTTTATAAGACATCTTATTGGATGCCTTCCATTGGTGTCCTCATCCCAGGGTTCACATGGTGACTTTGGAGGAAGAGAGACGGGGCCCATTTCCTTCTTCCCTTGTTTGTGTATGAGTCTCTCTGATATGTCATTTCCTTCCTGGATCATCACTTCTTTACTACATTTCCCAAAATCCTCCTTGACTCTTAGTCCTGCCTAACTGGCTGCCTCACTGGCCAAACAGTACTTTATCATCCACTAAGACAAACACATACACAGAAGCACTTCCCCCATCAGGTATCTCCCACTTTCTCTTCTAGAAGATTCAGTGTGGCTGGATTTATGTTGAGATCTCTGATCCATTTGCATTTGAGTTTTGTGCATGGTGACAGATATGGATCTATCTGCAATCTTCTGCATGTCCAAATCCAGTTGTGCCAGCACCATTTGTTGAAGATGCTATCTTTCTTCCATTGTATAGATTTAGCATCTTTGTCAAAAATAAAGAATTCATAGGTGTGTGGGTTAATATCAAGGTTTTCAATTAGATTCCATTGGTCTATCTGTCTATTTTTGTGCCAATACCAAGCTGTTTTCAGAACTATGTCTCTATAATAGAGCTTGAAGTCAGGGATGGTGATGCCTCCCGAAGATCCTTTATTGTACAGAGTTGTTTTGGCTATCCTGTTTTTTTTTTCCATATAAAGTTGAATATTGTTCTTACAAGGTCTATGAAGAACTGTGTTGGGATTTTGATGGGGATTACATTGAATCTGTAGATTACTTTTGGCAAGATTGCCATTTTTACTATGTTGATTCTACCTATCCAAGAGCATGGGAGATATCTCCATTTTCTGGTATCTTCTTTAATTTCTTTCTTTAAAGACTCAAAGTTCTTATGGTACAGGTCTTTCACTTTTTTGGTTGGTGTTACCCCAAGATATTTTATGTTGCTTGTGGATATTGTGAAGTGTGATGTTTCTCTGTTTTCTTTCTCATTGGATTTATCATCTGTATATAGTGGGGCTACTGATTTTTTTAGTTAATTTTGTATCTTGCTATTTGCTGAAGGTGTTTATCAGCTGTAGGAGTTCCCTGGTAGAGTTTTTCGGGTCACTTATGTAGACTATCATATCATCTGCAAATAGTGAAAGTTTGACCTCTTCCTTTCCAATTTGTATCCTTTGATCTCCTTTTCTTGTCTTATTGCTCTAGCTAGAACTTCAAGGACAATATTGAAAAGATATGGAGAGAGTGGACAGCTTTGTCTTTTTCCTGATTTTAGAGGAACCACTTTGAGTTTCTCTCCATTTAGTTTGATGGTGATTGTCGGTTTGGTATATTGCTTTTATCATGTTTAGATATGTTCCTGTTATTCCTGTTCTCTCCAAGATCTTTATCATGAAGGGATGTTGGATTTTGTCAAAGGCTTTTTCAGCATCTAGTGAGATGATCATGTGGTTTTTCTTTTTCAGTTTGTTTATATGTGGATTACATTGATGGATTTTCATATGTTGAACCATCCTTGCATCCCTGGGATGAAGCCTACTTGATCATAGTGGATGATTTTTCTGATGTATTCTTGGATTCGTTTTGCCAATATTTTGTTGAGTATTTTTGCATCAATCTTCATGAGGGATATTGGTCTGTAGTTCTCTTTTTTAGTTGCATCTTTGTGTGGCTTGGGTATCAAAGTGATTGTAGCCTTGTAAAAAGAGTTTGGTAATGTCCCTTCTACTTCTATTGTGTGGAACAATTTGAGGAGTACTGGTATTAACTCTTGTTTGAATTTCTGGCAGAATTCTGCAGTGAAGCCATCTGGCCCTGGGGTTTTTTTGTGTGGGAGGTTTTTGATGACTGCTTCTATTTCATAAGGGTTATAGGTCAATTTAAACTGCTTATCTGTTCTTGGTTTAATTTTGGTAACTGATATCTATCCAGAAAATTGTCTGTTTCTTTTAGATTTTCGAATTTTGTGGAGTACAGGTTTTCAAAGTATGACCTGATGATTCTCTGGATTTCCTCAGTGTCTGTTGTTATATTCCCTTTTTCGTTTCTAGTTTTGTTAATTAGCATGCTTTCTCTCTCTGCCTTTTGGTTAGTTTGGATTGAGATTTGTCTATTTTGTTGCTCTTCTCAAATAACTCTTTGTTTCATTGATTCTTTGTAATGTTTTCCTAGTTTCTACTTTATTGATTTCAGTCCTCAGTTTGATTACTTCCTGGCGTCTACTCCTTCATGGTGAGTTTGCTTCTTTTTGCTCTAAAGCTTTCAGTTGTTCTATCAATTCTATAGCGTGACTTTTCCCCAGTTTCTACATGTGGCCACTTAGTGCTATGAACTTTTCTCTTAGCACTGCTTTCATAAGTTTGAGTATGTTGTGTCTACATTCTCATTAAATTCTAGGAAGTCTTTAATTTCTTTTTTTATTTCTTCCTCTACCCAGGAATGGTACAATTGGGTGTTATTCAATTTCCACTAGTTTGTAGGTTTTCTGCAATTTGTATTGCTGTTGAATTCTAGCTTTAAAGCATGGTGATCTGATAAGATACAGGGTGTTATTTCAATTCTTTTGTATCTGTGGAGGTTTGCTTTGTTGCCAGCTATGTGGTCAATTTTTGAGAAGGTGCCATGTGGCACTGAGAAGAAAGTATATTCTTTTGTGTTTGGATGGAATGTTCTATAGATATTTGTTAAACCCAGTTGGATCATAAATTCTGCTAGATCCTTTGTTTCCTTGTTAATTTTCCATCTGGTGGTCCTGTCTAGTGGTGAAAGTGGGGTGCTGAAGTCTCCTACTATAAGTGTGTGTGGTTTATTAGTGGTTTGAGCTTTAGTAATGCTTCTTTTACAAATGTTGGTGCCTGTATATCCTCTAAAGAGTCTTCAACAACTGAGATTCTCTCTTCCATCTCTTGAATTCTATTGGTTGTACTCACATCTTTAGTTCCTGATCATTTATCCAGCCTTTCTATTTCCAGCATCCCCTCATTCTGTTTTTTTTTATTGTGTCTATTTCAGCTTTCATGCATTGAACTGTTTCTTGTTTGGTTGTTTTTTCTTGGCTTTCTTTAGATTCTTTAAGAGATTTGTTTACTTCTTGAATGTTTTGGTTTGTCTTTTCCTCCATTTCATGTAATATTTTGCTTGTTTTTTCTTCTATTTCCTTAAGGGATTTTCTTGTTTCCTTTTTAAAGGGCTCTATCTTTTTCCTAAGATAATTTTTGAGGTCCATCTCTTCTTCATACTCTCTGTTGAGCTTTTCAGATCTTGCCGGTGTAGAGTCCCTAGATTCTGGTGGTGTCATATTGGTTTTTCTGTTGTTGAGTGTGTTCTTACTTTGTTTTCTTTCCATCCCTTCTTTTAGTGAGTGCAGGTGGGGTCTCTTCCTTTCTCTGGTGGCAGGCAGCCGGCTCAGCCTCTGGCGGCAGTCAGATGGCAGAGGGCAGTGGGTGGACAAGGGTGAGGTGTGTCCGGACTCAGGGTGGGCCTTCCCAGTCTGGGCATGTCCACTCTTGCCCGGATGGGCTCAGGCAGAAGCGAGCAGGGGTTGATGGGGGAGGTTGGGGAGCAGAGCAGCCCCCAGACTCACCTGAGGCTTGGGCACCTGCCACAGGACAAAGGGCAGAGTGTAGACAGTGCCACAATTCTGTTTTTAACGGACCCTAAAGTCTCCCCCAGAAGATTAAGTCTGTTAAATACTTCACTGAAAATAAAGCACACAAAATCAACACACACACACACACACACACACACACACACACACACACACACACACAGAGAGAGAGAGAGAGAGAAGAGACAGAGAGACAGAGAGACAGAGAGACAGAGAGAGACAGAGAGAGAGACAGAGAGACAGAGAGAGAGACAGAGAGAGAGAGAGAGAGAGAGAGAGAGAGAGAGAGAGAGAGAGAGGGAGGGAGGGAGAGGGAGAGAGAGGTAGTTTCTTTATACCACAATGCGAGGACCATATTCTCCTCCACAGTAGCCTCCAAAGGAAGTATCTAGACATAAACTTAACTGAAGATGTTGGATATTTTTATCTAAAAATGGCAAAGTATTGACAAAAAATGTAAAGGACTAGAAATAGGAAAGTTTCCACAGGTCCATGTTTTGACAGAGTTAATATGATGAAAATGACTTGGTTTCTGAAAGTGAACCTGAATTTTAGTGAAATCCTCATTCTTTGCAGAAAGAGAAAACAGTTCTAAGATTTAGGCGGAAATACAAAAAGCAATTCTGAACAAGGCTGGTGCTGGAGTTATCATGACATGGGAATTTCAACTGTAATACAGAGACATAAAACAAAAGCAGACTGGTACTAATACAGAACAGGCCCACAGACCAATAGAATGAAAGAGAACATTCAAAAATAATCCCACAGAGCTGCAGCTGTCTGATTCTTGACAACAGTGCAAAAAATGTACATGGGGGAAAGGCAGCCTAAACAAGTGGTTCTAGAAAAATTGATATCCTTATATGAAGGACAAACTAGATTTCTCTGCCTCACTCTTTACAAATAAGGTAACTAAAATGAACCAAAGACCTCACTGTAAACCCTGAAATTTAGATGCTATTCAAGGAACATGTAGGTGAAATTTAATGAACTAGGAAAAGGGAAAGACTCTCTGAATAGGATTCCAAAAATTCAGGAAATACATTGTGAATTGATAAATGAAATGCACTAACTTAAAACTAAACAATAAATTAATCAACAGAATGAAGAAACAGCCTAATGAACAGGAAAAATCCTTTGTCAGATATTAATGTGACAGCAGATTAACATGTAGAATATACAAAGAACTAAAACAAGTTTTCAAAAGTCCCAATTAATACATGGGCAAATGAACTGAACACACACTTCTCAAAGAAGTATAATGATATAAAAATACAAATCAAAACCAAACTGAGATTTCATCTCAATCCCAAAATGACTGTGATTAAGCAAACAAAACTCAGCTAATGCTGGCAAAGGTGTAAAAAGAAAGGAACACATACATTGCTATTAGAAATTAAATTAGTACAGCCCCTGGGAAAGTCAGTATGAAGGCTTCTTTTAAAAAGTTAAAGTCTACCTAAACCACAAAGAATCAATGATGCTCTGTGTTCACAGGGTCATTGTGGAACTAATGCTACAGCCAAGTTATGAAAACAACTTTAAATCCCATTAACGGATGAGTGAATAAAGGAAATGTGATGTAGTGGGGTGTGTGTGTCTGTGTGTGTGTGTGTGTGTGTGTGTGTGTGTGTGTGTGTGTGTGTGTGTGTGTGTGTGTGTGTGTGTGTGTGTGTGTGTGTGTGTGTGTGTGTATTGCTCAACCATAGAGAAAAGTGAAATAATGTCATTTTGGAAAAATAAATGGACAGAACCAGTGATAATAATGTTAAGTGAAATAAACCACATCACAAAGATAACCATCACATCCCCTGGTGTGCAGAATCTCCAGGATAAGACTATGTAAACTACGGAGTGAGTACTGGAGATGTAGAAGAGGAGCATGGGAGAGAAGGCAAGGAAGGGTTAGGAGAGGGGGATGAATATGATCAAACTATATTACAGTCACTTATTGAGATGTCATAAGGAAATCTTTTGCTTTGTATACTAAAAAGCTCCCAATGTTTTTACTCCATTTTACCATATTGTGATTTTTGATGCCATGATTTTCATCTTTCTATATCCCTTGGCTTTTACTGCATGATGTCATAATTCTGAGTCATTCATCCAGTCTTCATTCTAAAGTTCTACGTGGCTAACTGTGGTTTTGAGACATTGGGGTATTTCAAGCATTTGTGCAGTTTTATTCCTTCTGCAGTACCCTTCCACATTAACGCTCATCTTCTGTCTTAGCCACTCTAGGAGAGATCTGATGGGGGTGCATTTTCTCATCTTTTACTTGTCTGAAAATGTCTTTGTATGTCCTTTATTTGTAATGGATCGCTTTGGTGGATACAGTATTCCTGCTTGACAGGTTATCATTTTTCCTTCAGTAATTTGAAAATCTCATGTTACTCTCTTCTGGCCTGGAAGACTTCTGGGAAGGCTGCTGTCAGGCAAACTGGGACACCTTTTGTGTGTTTTTCTCTTGATGTCTTGAGAATCTTACAGCTTTGAGAGGTTGATTATAAAATGTCTTAAAGTAGGCTTGTTTATTCAATCTCTCCAGTGACATATGAACCTTACCTGGGTATCTATATCCTTGCCTTGGTTAGGGAAATTTTACAGTTTCTTCAGATAAGCTTACTAACCTTTTCATTCTTTCAAGTCCTTCTGGAGCACCAATAACTCAAATATCTGCTTGTCTAATACTGTCCCAAAGTGTACGCAAACTTTAATTTCCCCACTTCATTCTTTTTCCTTTGGCTCTTCCGAATGTGTGTTTACAAGTAGCCTGCCTCTGAGCTCAGCAAGTCTTTATTCTGTTTGATGCATTTTGGCTATTAATGTCTTGTAACACTTTTTTAATTTTGCTGAGAGTATTTTTCAGTTCAAAGATTTCTGATTGTCTAATTGCTTCCTTCTATCTGTTAAATTTGTCTGTCAGGAAAGTAAATCATTCTTGATGTTCTCTGGAAGCTTGTTGAGTTCCTCATAACAGATGTTTAAATTCTCCACCCAACAGTTCACCCATAATGTCTGCTGTCTGATCATTTTATGGTAGATTATTTTGCCTATTAGCTGAAACCATGCTTGCCTGAAAGTTCTATTTTTTAGTAGAAACTTTTATTGTCCTTTGTTTTCCAGTCATAGTCCCAAGAAATTTCATTAAAAGTTTTAATGATATATGTAAACATATGTATGTATAGTCTACATAGATAAACATCACTATGTCTTAATTATCTTGTCCAAGTACTTATGCAAATATTTTCATAATTTAATCTCTCTAAAATATATACGTGCATGAAAGGAACATAAATGGAGTCACCAAATAAGAGTGGAGACACTGCCCCAACTCAACATCTTATGCTACCAAGTGAAACCTCAAGTGCCAGGAATTGGTTATGTCTTATAGAGTCATTAGCCAAAGAGGTCCTATGGAACCCCCAAACATCACAAGCTATTTCCAAGGTTTTTAGTTTCTCTCCACAGCCTGATGATAAGATCCTATCGCTGAAGACAATACTTTCTTATGTCATTGAACACAGAGAAATAGAGATGGTACTGACTGGAAGCTTCAACCACACTGGCTAGCATTCATGGTGCTGGAAAGTATTCTGTGTGCTACCAGAGGAAAAATGTAATCGTTAATATCACCAATCTGCAAACCTTGTACAATAGTGGCATGAATGTTACGGGAGTAATCAACCACTTTAAAAAAAAATGTCTTGAAGGCCATTCCATGAGATGGAACACATACCTGACACTACTAAAATGGCCAAGAAACTGAATAGATAGGTCAGATAGGTCATAGGCTTAAGGGAAAACCTAATACTATTACTCTGTGTAAGGAACAAAGCAATAAAATGACATATTGCTATACCCACAGATCAGTGCCTCTCCCAAGCCCCATCAGAGATACTACTTGCAGTAGATTGTAATTACCATTGAGAATCACAACTGGACAATATGTAGAATGTGAGTATTTGGAGCACTCAGACCTAAACGAGATGTCTTCATAAACCTCTCTCTTCAGGTTCCAGGGATCAATGCAGAAAAGGAAGTGGAAAGATTATAAGAACCAGAGGTGATGATGATGACTCTAAGGAAGCTGTCTACCAAACACACCAGGATTGATGCACATATGAACTCAGACTGTGGCAGCATTCACAGGGCCTATGACAGGTTCAAGCCGAATGGAATCCCAGCACTAAAAGGAGGAAGTAGGCACTGGGTTGCTGAAAAGTTCTTGAGGCATGTTGCCATGTGGCACTGTGTGTCTATGGAAAGACTGGGGGTTTATTCTAGGCTTCATAATCTGTTTTTGTCAGTTCTTGACTTTGCAGAAATTTAAGCAATAGTCTCTGAGCCTGCAGTTACTTGCATTGTTTCAGCACCTAATGGCACTGTAAAGCCACGTTTCTTGGAAGCCTGATAGTGATGCATTGTTGCTATCAGCACTAGAGGATGACCGAGGCTGAGGTTTATTCAAATCTGCAGTGTCTGTATTGTTCATCATGAACAGTGGTATAGTAGTTTAGATGACAATCCTCTTGGTATTTGATTACATGGTCTGAAGTTGTTGGCACTCTTTTGTGAGGTTTGGGAAGTGCAGTCTTACTGGAGGAAGCATGTTACTAGGGGTGGGCTTTTGGAATAAAAACACCCCTGCTTTCATTTTGTTCTTTCTACGTTGTTTAAGATGTGAGCTCTCAGATTGTTGCTTTTGTTTTCATGCCTGCTGAAGTGCTGCCATGCTGGCCTATCACAGTGCACTCTTATCCCTCTGGAATCATAAGCCCAAATAAATTTTTCTTGTATAAGCTCCCTGGGTCATACTATTTTATCACAGCAACAAAAGGTAACCAATACATAGGAGAAACACTTAAAAATGATTTCTAGTCCTCAAAGTCTCTCCATAGGGCTGGAGTTGACCCAAATGCCTCATTGGCAACAGTATGCCCAATCAAGGTTCCCACTTCTGGGAGATGCATTATGCTGAAGTAGAACCATGGCCCAAGAGCACTACAACCAGACATCAGTGATGCTTGATGGAAATCCAGGAGATTGTTGTTAATTGTCCCTGCCTGACACAAGGATTATTTCAGAGGTTCAGTCCATGGACACTGCCCAGGACCTGGAAATGGAGTATTAAGATTTATGAAGGGTTAGCTTTTATCAAATAGGTACTGATTCTAAATCAAGATACTTTGCTTTCTCCCTTGTCTTGCCTACCTCCAACCCCAGAAATGGAGTCTTGCCTGTGTTATTCTACCCAGTCTGAAGAAATATTGGTAAAGTCTGTCAACTACCAAGTCAACACTAATGTGAGTGATAGCTGATTCTCACAGCTGCATAATCCATCTTCAGAATACACCAAAAGTCATGCTGTAGCGAGGAGTTGTGCAGCATAATTTGTAAATGCAGAGCAGTGAGGCTCAGGTCTAGAGTTTCTGTCCGTGGGTACTGACCTGGAGACGACGATGACCCTCAAGGTTAGGGGAATGGATGTTATAAACAGTTCTTTGTCGATAACACCTAACATTAAGCTGATTCATACCAGAGTTTCACAATTTCATGAAACTGCATAATCTTAAAGAAAAAAATCACTCCTAACACACGCAAGGTGAGCATGGACACAAGTCAAACTTAAATTGGCATTTGGATCTTTGCCTGAATTCGAGAGAAGCCTTAGAGACTTTACATACAAATTCATCTTTGAACCTTGATTTCTGCCTGATGTGGATTCTTACCAGCATTAAGCTCTGACAGAGGCCTGTGTTAGCTTTCATGCCTCATTTCCTTATAGGAGTCTTGTTCCTTTTTTGTTGCTCAGGGTTGATGAAAGTATGATAACCATCCTCCCTTGACTACCTGGTTAATATAGTTCCAGTGAGTCCGTATGTGGAGACAGGGCTGAGGCAAGGGCTGCTGAGTTCTGCTTGATACTAGGCATCACTGTTCTGTTTTGCATTTAAAGGCTTAATTCACTTTCCTTCCCTTAAGTAGGAGGCTTCTCTTTCCCAGGCTCTCAGACTTGGAGGAAGGACAACTTTTTCAATGTATCTTTTCTTATTATTATTAAAAAAACTTAGCACTATGGCCTCTTCTCCAGTCCTTATAGGAAGGAGTTTCGTGTATGCAGTGACCCGTGTGTGTGTGTGTGTGTGTGTGTGTGTGTGTGTGTGTGTGTGTGTGTGTGTGTTTATGTAGACCATCACTGGAGGATCTCACTCCAATGCTGTCCTGGCTCACTCACCTTCTGAGCTCATTTTAGACATCTCAGTCTTAATTTCTGATCTATTTCCTATTAACAAAATCTATATGAACATGGTATATTGGGGTCTTCTTTAGCAATTCTTAACTATTTACAATAAGACCAACAAAGCAGTGAACTACTTCATTAACACAAACAGACACTTCCTTATCATAAGAGGAGTGGGAATCAAACTGCCAGTTGTGTGACAGAAATTACTGCTTTCACTCATTGTTAGCTCAGACTTTAATACCAGTTCTAATAGCCACAGCATATCCATTTTATAAATATGGAAATAAGCAAGGAGGGAAAATGTGTGATAAAATTTTCCCTCTTGGTCATATTTTCTGTCATTTAATTATCACCAAGAAATCACACACGTATGTATAATCCAGAAAACACACACAGGTTTCCAGAAAACATATATATATATATATATATATATATATATATATATATATATGTGTGTGTGTGTGTGTGTGTGTGTATACATAAAATGAATACTTATACATAAAATTTTACAGACGGGCAGAGTGCATTTATGTATTTACAACTATACATACATATGTACATACATATATACACACATACATGTAACAAGAAAAAGCAACCATGAATTTGAAAGACAGCAAGAGGGGATACAAGGGAGAGTTTCAAAGGAAGGAATGTAAATTGAAATTATGCAATTATAATATAATCTAAATAATAAAAATAAAAACCAATGGCTTTGCTACAGGCAATAAGACATATTCCATATGTTCTTTTCAAGGTCACCCCACCTTTATCAGTTACAAAAAATGTAAAAATACAACTTAATTTCAAAGAATTTCCTTTGAGAAGAAAGCAATAGGGTGGCCTGCCTGCTTCTTGATGATTCTGGAATTACTAGTGCATGATGTTTCCCTTTTCTTATATTTTAAGGATTTATTTATTTCTATTTCATGTACATTAGTATTTTGCCTACATGTATGTCTACATGAGGGTGTCAGATCACCTGGAACTGGATTTATAGATAGTATGAGCTGCTCTGTAGTTGCTGAAATTGAACCCAGGTTCTCCGAAAGAGCAGCCAGTGCTCTTAACTACTGAGCCATCTCTCAGTCTGATGTTTCCCTTTTCTATGTCTAGTCAGCAGGACACTCAGAAGCTAGACTGCTGGGGATCAAGCAGGCCAGTTTGTAACTCATATTGGCTTACTTCACATGTGTGTGATTTTCATGCACGAAGAATGTAAGGGTTCTGGGGATTTCAGAGAATGGCCTGAGATGCCAGACAGCACTCTATGGTTGAAGGACTTTCAAGTAAGCCTTGCTAAAGTGATGCATCAGCTGTTAAAGCTTCAGTGAAGACTCCAGAAAGACAGAAATGTCAGCTATGAATAATACCTGCTCAGTGAAACAGCCAGCACCATGCTAAGCCAACCAAAAAAAAAAAAAATGCTGTGTGGGCTGTGGCCAGCAAAACTGAGGACATGGACTTCACAGGCTCTTGGGGTCCTACCTTCCACCTTTGTACTCTGAAAGCTGGGCACACTTCAGAATGAGGACGGGTTTACTGTGTGTGTCCATTACTCTTGTGTATTGAAAATGCATAGTTTATCTATTGTTCTTAAAGTGATTCCTTATGGGATTTGTCTCCAGTCTCAAAAACTTTTTGTTTGTACTTTAGAACAATGCCGAAATGGTGCAGACTTTGGGAACCCTGACAACAAACTGAGTATCTTTTGCACTGTAAAACAAGCATGTATCTTTGGTGGTACAGAACAGAATGCTATTTTTCATATCTAGAATGTCCCTCAAAGGCCTATTTGTTAAAGGTTTTGTCCCTAGCCTCATGCTACTAGGATGTAATGGAAGTTTCAAGAACTGGAGCCTAGTGAGTAGACTTCGGTTCACAGGGAGCATGCCCTCAAAGAGGGGTTTGGGGCCTCAGCCACTTCCTCTTCATCTCTTTCAGATCTTGGCCCTGAGATAATCAGTTCTGTCCCCTCCATGCTCCTATCATGATGTATTTCTTTACCCAATGCAACAGAGTCAATCAATCATGAACTAAAGCATCCAAAACAGAGTCAAAGCAAACCTTTCTCCATTGAAAGTTATTTTTTCTGATATTAAAGTAACAGAAAACTAACTGACACAATCTCTTCTTTCAAGAATAAGGCCCCTGCAAATTATCACTATTTCAAAAAGCATAATGGCCAAGAGTTGTTAAAACCAAACATATAAGTAAAGAAGCATGGCATAGAAAGAAGCATGTGTCCTTTAAGGAACTTCATTTGAATCTATCTTTATCAGCTACACACACACACACACACACACACACACACACACACACACACACACACACACACGGGGGTAGGGGGTTCAGTCTTGTTTTTAAGTAATTATTCTACCCCTGAAAACTGGGTAATAGAATAGTTCCATTACACTAGTGCCTAGAGCATAGAAGGTTCTGTAAACAACAGCTGTGTAACCTGTTTTTGAAACATACCTGCTGAAAATCAGTCCTTCTTGTAGGGCTCCCTTGTGAGAGTTCCAGACAGGCTTTTCCTCAATATTGAAAACAGCAAATCGGTGAACAGAAGTCATTTGGTTGTCCCTAACATCAGTAAGTCATGTAGGAGTCACTAAGGAGAAGCATAATTTATGTCTCTCATGGAATCTTTCTGTGGGCAGGTTCCTAAACAGAACAGAAGAAGAGGGTGCTCTATTAAACGGGTACCTTCAGTCCACAAATCAGAGAACAGAGAGGGCAGCCAGCCAGAAAGGGAGACAGGGATAATGCAACTAGTATTGTTCATCAGTAACTCAACTGTGGGTTTTAGATTTGCTTTTTAAGTTCTTGATCAATCACACTCGGTCTCCTCTAAAAACAAGGGAGATACCCTATGCACCCTGTGGGAAAACCTGCTACCCTACTGTGCCCCCATGAAGAACCTTGAAGTAAAGGCATTTCCTTAGGGACTCACCACTTCTCCAATTTCTCAGATTTAGGACAGGCCAAGTATGTGCTTCTAGTGTGCACTGTTACCTGTGCAGAAAGCCAGCAAGTCTCTGTGGGATTTGTTCACCAAGAAATGCAATTAAATAGAATGGAATGAATATGACTGAGTTAGCTCAATATTACTTTTAAACTGTCAATACATTATAGAAATTAGCCTTTTCTCCTATGAGTGGCAATATTATTATGTGGCATCAGTGAAAGCAATTTTTAAGGTGGAAGCATATTGCCTGATATTAGAGATGGATTCTTTGATTCCAATACTTAAAGCTGAGTCTTGGTTCATATTCAGTTACTCTACTGCTAAGACTCCAAAGTCCCTCTCTTACTAAAAGCCATATCCTCTGATGGTAGAGGGACTTGAGCCTTTGTTTATAAATACTATACTATGTTCTTTTATACTTCATTTATTTTCTGTACTATGTGTAGATTTCCCAGTGACCACCAGTTCATACCTTGGTCATTGTATCTTGGTACTTCATTCAACATGTCAATCATTTGAAGGTGTTAGATAATTAACCTTATACATGATGAAATCAGAGTACTACGGGGGCAAATAACTTGTCCAAGGTCATACATTATCAGGTATACTGTGGAGAAATTTTCAGATGCTGAGATGGCTTGGTTTATATTGTAGAAGACTCCTCTGGCTGCCTTTCTGCTGCCTTCCAAATGGCCTACAAACTCATTTGAATCTGGCTTCAAGCTCCTCCGGCCGCCTCATCTCACTATCTGTTTTCCCTCTTCACTCCTCTCCACTGCTATGGCTTCCTATCTGCATCTCAGGCCCTTATCAGCCGTGTCTCAGGATTATATAACTACTTTTTCCATTGCTTGAAGACCCTGCTCCAAAATCCTTGGGGAATGTCTGAAAGAAGACAAACATTGTACATTATACCATTCTGTTTTATTTTCCAACAATTAGAAGGTCCTAATGCATTGAGGATCTGATGCATCTTATGTACCAAGATGTTTGCACTTACTTTGTGTGTGCTTGTGATCTCTTTTTGACTTCTTAGGGCAGGCATTTGTCTCCTCTATCTTTAGAGTGTGGTAGTCTAGGCCAGTTGTTTGATAGATACATATTATAGAAGAGGAAAAGCCACAATTTGAACTTGTGTCCTCAGATTCAATTTTATTGCTCCTCCTTTACTGTCCAAGAAAGTCTGATCAAGTCTGTTAACTAAACCTTATTCCCCCAGACTTATAGTTGCCTACAGTGATGCCCTTTTAAATCTGTCAAAAGGTCACAACATGTAAGGACTACCTGGACTGTGGTTCTTCCTATTATACAAGGTTATGTATGACTCCAGGGATGATGCCATTTGACTAGCTAGATCACCATTTAAATGATGAAAATGCACATTAACCTTAGTACTGTTATCAAGTGAAAGAAAGAGTCACTACTGTACTATAGATATTCTAATTTCATTCATAAATGAATCTGATCCAACTTTGATCGTGCATTATGCTGGTCCAGTCTGAGTATGTCATAACCACATGTGGCTAGTAGTTGTCATTTTGGACAACATATGTAGATTAGGTAATTTTTATCATTACCTAAAATTCTGTTGGGCAGCCCTGCTTTAAGGTGGCAAGAACTGAAATTTTCAGAGATTTGCATGTGAAATAGGATACTTTAATTTGCAACCTAGCAACAGGTTGAAAAATCCCAGCTAAATCTTAGTTCTTTCTGCTTCAACAAGATCTGAGGAACATGCAATGCTAAATATTACTACAGAACATAGTGAATTCTCTGCTTGCTTCCTTTGTGTTAGCCACCATTTCCATTACCCCAGGCCTGTCTATTACTGAAGTCCACATAGAAATAATGACATTTCCCTAAATAGACATTTCTTTCCTATTTTAATGGCAAATTAGAAACTCTCTATTCTTTATTTTCTTGTCCTCAATATTCTCCTCGCTGTTATCTTACTAAGGTCGGTTTTAGCAGGAATTATGGCGGGCTAGTGTAATCTTTAAAAGAAGCCACCTTCTAAGGGTTTCATTGTTATTGTTAGGGCTGGGAAGTTGGCTGCTGTGGGCAAAGGGATTGATGTGCAAACATGAGGACTTGAGTTTGGATTCCCATCACCCATTAAAAAGCTAGGAATGGTGGCAGAGGACAGTAACTCCATTGGTGGGTTGGGGAGAGAGAAATAAATCCTGGGAGCTAGTTGCCAGCAAGTCCAGGAAAAACTGCAAGTTCCAGGTTTATTGAGACACAGTGTCTCAATAAAAAAAGAAAGAAAGACGGAAGCCGGGCTGTGGTGGCACATGCCTTTAATCCCAGCACTCGGGAGGCAGAGGCAGGTGGATCTCTGTGAGTTCAAGGCCAGCCTGGTTTTCAAAGAGAGTTCCAGAACAGTCTCAAAACCTACAGAGAAACCCTATTTCCAAAAACAAAACAAAACAAAACAAAAAGATGGAGAACAATAGAAGAAGACATCCAGTGTCAAGACCATGCCTCCAGGTATTCATGCAGTTGTGAGCATACTACCACACATGTGCATATACATATATACACTATACACACAAATAGATAGGTAAATAAATAACCACTGTTAATAATAATGGGGACCTTTAAGAAAATATATGCTCCTAAAGTCCAGGAGTGTCCTGGTCCCTGACCCACAGAGAGGCAAATAGGAAATTGACCTTCTACAAGAGCAGTGTAAGTGCAAATAAGAGGTCAAGGTTGGCTCACACCGGACCCTATCCAAAGTCAAGGAGGAAACAGTGCAGTGGAGAATGAAGTATGGACATGATGCTGAGTGAGTGGGGCAAAGCTATGCCCACCTGAAGATGACCACATGCAGCAGAAAGGGATTAATCACTGTCTCTTCCTGGTATGTGTTTAACAAATCTTCGCTGAGTGTATGAACAAGCTCAGGACAAAAGCTTAACTGTTCACCTTGAGAAAGAAACATGTACTCTAAAGGGTGTAAAAATGATGACAGGGGTAATAGAGACTCTAAATGGAGGGAACAGAACAGGGGCTTTGTTTAGGGGCAGAGAAAAAGTTTCATAGAAGAAGTCACTTTCAGCTTTGCTTCAAAAAGTGGGCTGTCACTTCAAGCATAAGATTTTTTTTGGAAGGAGCCATTTATGTACATGTGTCTATCATCAAAGTCACTGAGTCTCTTGGGGAGGGCTTATGCCAAGTGTTTGTGAAGATGGGCAGGGACAGCTGAAGGCACTAGTATGCCATTTTGGTTTACTGGCCATTGGTTGCTTTGAAAATAAACCATCTCCAGGCCATCACTAGGGTTTTATAGCCAATGCCATAAAAGTTTGGAACTTGGGTGAATGAACACGCAATACCATGGTACAGTACTGAGACACTTTGGTTAAAGGTGGAGAGAATGTGTTTGAGAGAAGGCATCAACCTGACTTGAGCTCATCGTTGTTACAGGGTTACCCAAAAGCAAGTGCTCCTGGTTAGGCACATCTTGCAAAGACACAAGGCAGATCAATCCATTTCTCTTTGGCTTCAGTCAAAACTAATTTTCTTTCAGTTCCTCACCTGGACTATGAGTGGGGTTGCTGTGTACTTACAGGACAGCTTCAATGCTGTGTTTCAAGGGGGGACTAAATAATCCATCTCTATCCATACTAGCTCACAAGGGGCTTAGGAATGACAGCTACTGAAAACACATGCAATAGGTGCTTACAGAACCTTGGACCTTAGAAAAGAGGAGCATTGACCTGAAATGTCTGCTTATGTCCAAATCTTCCTTTCATTGCTAAGCGATTTTTTTTTTCTTCTGGTGATTGAAAACCTCAAGTGAACGGTCCTATGTCTCCCTTGTTTGTTTGTGGAGGGTTGTGTAGAGGTGAATGGGGGCTGTTTGATGACTCTGTGTGTTTGTTGCAATTAGTTCTACAGCATCATGAAAATCAAGGAAAAATAATGGGTAAGCGTGGTAATACTGAAGACCCATTTGCTTATAAGAATGTCATATAAATAAACTGTGGTGTGCATCTTGCTCTTCGTTCCCTCAGGGAGGCAGACAGTGTGGAACAAAAAATCTGGAATCCTGTTTTTTAACCAGAAAGTTGACACCTGTCTGCTTTAGCAGAACCAAGCTTACTTGGGGCCCAGTAACTGCTTCTGAATTCTATGTTCTCCAAGAAAATAAGCCGGGTGTTGGTGGCACACGCCTTTAATCCCAGCACTCAGGAGGCAGAGGCAGGCGGATCTCTGTGAGTTCGAGGCCAGCCTGGTCTCCAGAGTGAGTGCCAGGATAGGCTCTAAAGCTACATAGAGAAACCCTGTCTCGAAAAACCAAAAAAAAATATATTAATAATAAATAAATAAAAGAAAGAAAATAATTCAGCTTCTAAATTTCTCACATCCTCTTACAGATGCTAATTTATGGCCAACAAGTTAAAAAGCAAAACCAGTATGTGATAATAAGTGTCCAACAACATTGTCAGGACAAGAGAGGTGGCTTGCTATTCTAAAGCTTCTGAAGCCTAGTGAACCCTGCAGTCCTAGGGAAACCAGCATGTAAGCAAAGCTTCTATTTTCTGATATTGATCATTTTTTTTAAAGGAGTCACAGTGCATGTAATTATTTTACAAGGTTCCTGTTTTAGGTTGAGCGATGCTTTTTAGGAAGAAACAAGTAAAAAAGTGAAGTAACATGGTCAGAAAGCCAGCGTACTGGTTGTGATTAGAGCCCAGTGTATTCCTGGATATATTCATCACAGAGGGGTTTCTTCAGGTTTCCAACAACAAAGGGCTTATCACATTGTTTTATTGATTTGCATAATAGACAATCGTGGTTGCCAACCTAACTAGAATAAGAGTTGCCTCAAAACGGGTAAAGCACACTTCCAGGGGTGTCTTCAAAAATGTTTGGCATATAAGATGGAAGACAGGATGGAGAAGTTCTGTCGTCAATGTGCATAGCAGTGCCCAATGGGCTGGGTCCTGCATAGACCATGAAGATGGAGTGAGGGGAAGCTTGTGCATGCCTGACTCTATTTGAGTGCATCTTTGGTTTTCTATTGCTATCTCCCTTCACATCAGAGTGCAGCCTTTGGATGGAAAATTGCATTGGTAACTCTCCAAGGCTTTCTAAGTCTTCTGCCCCAGACTGGAACTGCATCACTGGTCCCTCTTACTCTGAGGCTTCTAACTTTTTGATACGAGCTGCTGCTTGTTTCTCTGCCTCTTTGTCTTGCAGATGGCTATTATGGACCTATCTAGCCTCTGATCACATAAGCCAATCTAATAAATCCCCTCTCATAATTACATATACATTCTATTGGCTTTGTTCCTCTAGAGAAGCCTGGCTGATACAGATTAGTTTTGTGGTGTGTAATGATTCCTGGGGACCAATCTCCATTTAATAACATTAAGGCAGGGAAAGCTGTGGTCTAGTCTGTTCTTTATCTAAGAAGTATGAGCAGAATAAGAATGGGAGAGTCAGAGCCTGTAGGGGATGCAAGCAAGAAAATACATTTTATCACTTAGGACTCCTAAGAGTGCTGTAGTACTGGAGTCCCAGGGTAGGATCTTTGATAAACCACAGCATGGGAGAAGATGCTGCAGGGAACATAGAGGGACCTAAGGACTATTAGGAGCAATGGGATCTGTTAAATAGGCATTGGATGGGTAGATTAGGGATGAGCATCAATCTAGGGAGTGGAGCTGATATGAGGAAGACAGAATTGTGTCTTGTTTAGAAGCCTCATGATAAGAGAGGAAAAAAGAATGAGCAGGAAAATGCAAGGGAAGCTTGCTGGAAGCTGCATAACCATGGAGCTCCTTCAAGGCTGAGCATGCCTAAGGACTTTGAGGTGACCTACTCTTTATAAGATTGTTAGAACATCTTACTTCTTCTGCAACCTTGCAATTTCTTCTTACCCCAACCAAAACAGCAGAGATCAACAAAACAATAGACAATAAATACTAGAAAGGATGTGGGGAAAGGGGAACCCTCATTGACTGCTGGTGAAATTGCAGACTCAGTCACTCACTCTGGAAATTAGTGTGTAGAGTGCTCAGGAAGCTAAAGTGAATCTGTTGTATGACACAGCTATATCATTCCCTGGTATATGCTCAAAGATACTTGCTTAGTCATCGTCATTGCTTCTCTATTCACAATAGCTAGGTAATGGAAACAATGCACTTGTCTTTCGGGGATAATGAAAATGTGGTACATATACATTCAGCTGTAAAGAAAAATGAACTCATGAAATTTTCAGGTAAATGAATGGAACTAGCAAAGATCATATTGAATGAGGTAACATATATGCAGAATGACAAACAAATGCTGCATTCTTATGTTCGCTCTTATTTTCAGTTTTTAGTTCCAAATCTTCAGATATGAATATGTAATCAGGAGTATTGGAAGAAAATGTGTCATGGGGTAGGGCAGTAGAGGACTGAATAGTAGGGTACAATCTGTTTGAAGGGAGAAATGGGTAAAAGCAGGTTAGGAGAGGGAAGGGAGATAAATACAGTAGAAGGAGGGAGGAGGGCAAAGAAATAACAAGAATGTGTAAAAAGTCACAAGGAATTTATATTTACTTGAAATCACATAAAATAGAGATAAGTCTGTGTCTGTGAATATAGTTAAAATGAAATTTTTCCATATGGACTGACAATTCTTCTCCCAAGAGCCATAGGCCATCTAACAAAGAGCTAACACCAGTCATGAGAAGCAGCCATTGTTGTGAGGGTTGTCCAAGACACTCCTGAAACATTATAGATTATTGCTGTTGTGCTTGGTTGCCTCACAGAGATTGAAGGTAAGTCTTTATTGTTGAAGACACCATGAGCTTTTGACACAGGGAAGACACCATTCAACCCTCTAAAGGAGGGAAGCAATCAATAGTCCTTCTCAGGCATGATGCTGTAACAATGGCCAGCTTGACACATTATCCCTAAAGGTACAGTAGTGGCATGCATAACTTGATGGTACCAACAGCTCTCTAACTAGACTTGATTTCACAGGAGGGAAATCATGCCTGATACAAGAAGCCTAGCCAACTACCTTAGGATAGTGAAGTCATGGATTTTCAGCTTTGCTAAACCAGAATACCTGACTATGCTCTTAAGTATTTATCCTTTTACCCACAGATAAATGTAATTCTTACCTCTCACCAAAGAAACATCTCTTTGCAACAGATGGAGACGAGTAGAGAAAACCACAACCAACCAAAACTCAGAGAACAAGGAACCGTGTGGTGCCCAGTCCTAACTGATATATCTATTACACACCTCCTGTACCCAAGGCTCAGAGACCATAGAAGAACAGACAGAAAGATTGTAAGAGTCTGAGAAACAGGAAGTTTGCTGTGAGATTGTGTCTTCTAAAAATGTCAGAGAAGTTACACCTACAAGGTCTCATCAACATAGCTGCTTAAAAAAGACCAAAGAAGGACAACAAGAGACACACTAACATGGAATGGGGAAATCTGACCTAGCCTCAACCCTGGACAAGGAACTCCAGGCAGTCAAGGAATACTGTGAGGGTAGAAATAGTCTAGCTAAGGGGTGGAATCCCTCAATTGATTATCCAATACCAAGTAACATATGAACTGAGTGGGCTTTATGTTTATATTTAGGAATATGCACACATGTATGTACACACACATATATGTCTTAGTTTTTATTCTTTTACTATGGAGAGACACTATGACCAAGGTAACTTATGGAAGAAAGCATTTTAATTGGGGGCTCCTTACAGCTTTTGGGAGTTAATCCATTGTCATCATAGCAGGCATAGTTGTACTGGATGGACGGGCATAGGGCATGGTGCTGGAGCAGTGTGACTGTGAAATAATATAATTTCACAGGCATCAGGCAGGGAGAGAGAGAGAGAGAGAGAGAGAGAGAGAGAGAGAGAGAGAGAGAGAGACAGAGACAGAGACAGAGACACAGAGAGACACAGAGAGAACTGGACCTGGGACGCAAAGTCCCCCAGTGACAGACTTCCTTTAACCAGACCACACCTCTTAATCTTTACCAAACAGTTATACCAACTGGGACCAAACATTAAAATGTGTGAGCCCATGGGGACATTTTCATTCAAACCACAACAACACTTACACACATACATCATACATGTATGTGTGTAAAACAACAATTAAAGAAATAGAGGTCATTAATTTGAGAGAAAGCAAGTTGATTTGATGGGGGATGTCCTTTTATATAATATGTTTATATAATATGTTTCCCTTAGTGGATGATGAATAAAGATGTTTCAGCCAATGGACAGGCAGGATGTAGCCAGCCAGGAAATATAGGTGGAGCTACCAGACTAGAAGAAGGCTGGGAAGAGAGTCACCAAAGGGAGATGTCATGTAACTGCTGAGGAGTAACATACAGGAACATTATGGGTAAGCTAAAGCCTCGTGGCAATACGTAGTTTAATAGAAATGGGTTAATAATTAAGAGAGATCTAGCCAATAAGAAGCCTTAGCCATCAGCCAAACAGTTTATAATTCATATAAGCCTCTGTGTGTTTATTTGGGACTAAAGGGCTGCAGGACCTGGCTGGAAAGAAACTCTGTCTTCAGTGGTTCTACATGGGGGGGATTAGAGGGGAGAAAGGGAGGGAAATGATGTAATTATTTATTAATTTCAAAAGAAATGTTTTTAAAGAAACTAATTATTAAATTTGTATTGGTTGTTGAAGTATGTGGATAAACAAGTATTTATGGGAAATAAAAAAAGATCTGGAGTTCAGATCCTGTTTGGTAAAGGAGAGGGTGTGGCACCCATGGGGACATAGGAGCCAGAGGCTCAGGACGGGGGAGGGTGTCAGCAGGCAGCTGCCTCTATGGACCAGGAGCTGCCTTTTCTTTGACAGTTGAACAGGCTGCCTCCTGTTGGTCTCACTATCTTTAACTAAGCAAAGGCTTGGTGCCCTCTGTGAGTGCGGCTTCTCTCATCAGGAAGAAGCTGGCGATTAGACTGCAGGAGGGTGCAGAAGCAATGGAGGTGGCCAAAGCCAGGAACGCCTCCCTGGAGAGGGCCAGGCACAGGCTCCAGGTGGAGCTGGGGGATGCCCTTTCTGACCTGGGCAAGGCCTGCTCTGTGGTAGCGGCCCTGGAGCAGAAGCTGCAACACTCTGAAGAGGCCCTGGCTGCCTGGAAGCAGAAGTAGGAGGAGGCCCAGGCGCTGCTGCAGGCCTCTCAGAAGGAGGCCCAGGTCCTCAGCACTGAGGTTCTCATGCTCAGGCACGCCTGTGAGGAAGGCACCAAAGCCCAGGAAGACACTGAGGAGGCAGAACCAAGTCCTTCAGGGTACTGCCAGCTGGGCTTGCAACCAAGGCAAGACAAGGAGCTTGGGGAGAGCCTGGTTTGTGTGAGGCTGTCTTCCCTGAGTGGAGAGCCTTGGCATTTTCAAGTTCCCATCTGTGTTTTTGTTTTTCATGGTTTAATGCTTCATTCTGGAAAGAAAAATGTTTCTACAGATGTTATATGTTTAAAATTAGATTAATTCTAAAATCAAGACTAGCTTTGTATCTTTGCTTTTATTTCCTCTTTCTGAAGGAAGTCACTCAAGTTCTTGGTACTGATAGCTTTATCAAGGTTGTCCGTGTACATGTTCATGGAAGACTTTTACCCAAGTTACTTCTTGCTCTATACCTTTATTCATTTATCGGTGTATTTGTCTTTTGAAACTTTTTAAAAAGCTATTGGATGGCTCAGTAGAAAAAGATGGCTTGTCATGCAATGGGACAGTATGGGTATGGTCTCCAGAACCAACATCAAGGTAGAAGGAGAGACCCAACTCCTCAGAGTATACATGCGTTCCATGGCATGGTTAGCTGCCCCACGTTATGCATACATACATACACAATGACGATAAACAAAGCTTTAATGAATCTATTTCCATAATGCATTCTATATGCCAGACACTGTTCTCACTCAAGTATTCAGCTTTTAACCTGAGCAAGAACCTTGCTGTCAGTTTCCTTATCTCTAAATGGAGATTATATTGGGTCACGTTAGATTAAATAGTGTCTCTAAATTTATAACTGACAGAAGCAGACCTGGGGTCCAGCATGTATACATGTCACTACTGAGCTATGATACTCACCGTGTGTATCTTGTGATTCTTTGCATGTTTTTGTTTGCCTTTTTTAAAATTTGAATTACAAACAAGATTGAATTACATGACAATACCAGTTCCCGTCTCCCACCATTCCTCCCCTACCACCCCCCAACTAAAACCCTATCTATTGCATATCCTTTCATCTAATCTACACCTGACTCAACCTTTCTGCTCCCTCATGTCCTCTGCATTCTTCCTTTTCTTCCCTTCTCATTCTCATAGCTCCCTTCCCCCTCTTCCCATGTTCTCAATTTGCTCAGGGGATGGTGACCCTTTCCCCTTCTCCAGGGAACAAAGTTTGTCTCTTTTAGGGTCCTCCTTGTTTACTAGCTTCTCTGGCAGTGTGGATTGGAGGCTGGTAATCCTTTACTCTATGTCTAAAATCCACAGAGGAGTGAGTACATACCATATTTGCCTTTTTGTGATTGGGTTACCTCGCTCAGAATGGTTTCTTCAGAGTTCCATCCATTTTCCTGCAAATTTCAGGATTCCATTGTTTTTTTTTCTTCTGAGTAATACTCCATTCTGTAAATGTACCACAATTTCTCTATCCATTCTTCAGTTGAGGGGTATCTAGGCTGCTTCCAGTTTCTGGCTATTACAAATAGTGCTGCTATGAACATAGTTGAACAGATATCCTTGTTGTATGAATTCTAGGAGTGGAATTGCTGGATCTTGTGGTAGACTCATTCCCATTTTCCTGAGGAGTTGCCATACTGATTTCCAAAGTGGCTGTACAAGTTGGCACTCCCACCAGCAGTGGAGAAGTGTTCCCTTTTCTCCACATCCTCTTCAGCATAAACTGTCATTAGTGTTTTTTATTTTGGCCATTCTGACAGGAGTAAGGTGGTATCTCAGAGTTGTTTTGATTTGCATTTCCCTAATGGCTAAGGATGTTGAACACTTTCTTATGTGTGTTAGACCCCCGGAAAACTCAGGTATCCGGGGTCCCAGGCCACGACCGCGGTTACCCCAATCATCAGGCAGATTCGAGAGCTTGCTGCAAACTGCATGAGGCTTTATTGTTTTTTAACGAGCTAACCCCATGTTAGCTCGGGTCTTTTGTCCACCCACCATGGTGGTTGGCTACAAAAGACAGCTCCTAGGGGCTCCTGAGAGATCTTGTAAGGCAGCGTAAGGGGAGTGTCTAGGGGTACACACAGGCTCAGGATTGGTGTGCCCTCCAGGCTTGGAGGGCTTGCCCTGTGTTGATTGGCGAACCGGTTGCCATGGCCCATTGGCCCTCCCAGGGTGGTTGCTATGCTCTGTGCGTCACTGCTGTGAGCTTGTCCGCAAAACACACCCAGGGTCGCAAAGCATAGCGCCACCAGCTAACTTCTAATTGGTTCCTTGTCACGACGCAGGCATCTGACCTCTAAGCGACCAAGGCAAGGTAATGGCAAGCACGTGTTACTGTCATGGCTGCCGAAATGGGGAGCTGGTCCCTTCATGTGTCTTTCAGCCATTTTAGATTCCTCTATTGAGAATTGTCTATTTAGTTCTGTACCCCACTTTTTAATTGGATTGTTTGGTGTTTTGGTGGCTAGCTTCTTGAGTTCTTTGTATATTTTGGAGATCAGCCCTCTGTCAGATGTGGGGTTGGTGAATATCTTTTCCCAGTCTGTGGGCTGCCGTTTTGTCTTGTTGACTGTGTCCTTTGCCTTACAGAAGCTTCTCAGTTTCAGGAGGTCCCACTTATTAATTGTTGATCTCAGTGTCTGTGCTACTGGTGTTATGTTCAGGAACCAGTCTCCTGTACCAATTAATTCAAGGGTATTTCCCACTTTATCTTCTAATAGGTTCAATGTGGCTGGATTTATGTTGAGGTCTTTGATCCATTTTGACTTAAGTTTTGTGCAGGGCGAAAGGCTTGGCTCTATCTGGAGTCTTCTACATGTTTGCATCCAGTTATGCCATCACCATGTGTTGAAGACGCTCTCTTTGTTCCAGCGTATATATTTGGATTGTTTGTCAAAACTCAGGTTTCATAGGTGTGTGGGTTAATGTCAGGGTTTTCAACTCTATTCCATTGGTCTACCTGTCTATTTTTGTGACAATACCAAGCTGTTTTCAGGACTATAGCTTTGTAGTAGAGCTTGAAGTCAGGGATGTTGATGCCTCCAGAAGTTCCTCTATTGTACAAGGTTGTTTTGGCTATCCTGGGTCTTTTGTTTCTCCATATAAAGTTGAGAATTGTTCTTTCAAGGTCTGTGAAGAATTGTGTTGGGATTTTGATGGGGATTGCATTGAATCTGTAGATTGCTTTTGGCAAGATTGCCATTTTTACTATGTTGATCCTGCCTATCCAAGAGCATGGGAGATCTTTCCATTTTCTGGTATCTTCTTTGGTTTCTTTCTTTAGAGACTCAAATTCTTTTTTTTCTTTTTTCTTTTCTTTTTTCTTTTCTTTTTTCTTTTTTTTTTTTTTTTTTTTTGTTTTTTGAGACAGGGTTTCTCTGTGGCTTTGGAGGCTGTCCTGGAACTAGCTCTTGTAGACCAGGCTGGTCTCGAACTCACAGAGATCCGCCTGCCTCTGCCTCCCGAGTGCTGGGATTAAAGGAGTGTGCCACCACCACCCGGTGAGACTCAAAATTCTTACGGTACCGGTCTTTCACTTTTCTGGTTAGTGTTACCCCAAGGTATTTTATGTTGTCTGTAGCAATTGTAAAGGGTGATGCTTCTCTGATTTCTTTCTCCACCAATGTGTCATCCATATATAGTAGGGCTACAGATTTTTTTTAGTTAATCTTGTATCCTGCCACTTTGCTGAAGGTGTTTTTCAGCTGTAGGAGTTCCCTAGTAGAGTTTTTCGGGTCACTTATGTAGACTATCATATCATCTGAAAATAGTGAGAGTTTGACTTCTTCCTTTCCAATTTGTATTCCCTTGATCTCCTTTTGTTGTCTTATTGCTCTAACTAGAACTTCTAGGACAATATTGAAGAGATATGGAGAGAGTATACAGCCTTGTGTTGTTCCTGATTTTAGGGGAATTGCATTGAGTTTCTCTCCATTTAATTTGATGTTGGCTCTCGGCTTGCTGTATATTGTTTTTATTATGTTGAGGTATGTTCCTGTTATCCCTGATTAAGGTATCTCCAAGACCTTTATCATGAAGGGGTCTTTGTATTTTTTTAAATTTTAATTTTGAGATTATAATATAGTCACATTTCTCCTTTCCCTTTTCCCCCTCCAAGTCCTCCCATAAACCCCTCTCAACTGTCCTTCAAATTCATGGACTTTTTTCACTATTGTGGCATGCAAATATATAGATATAGATATAGGTATAGATATAGATATGATAGATAAGTATTTCTAAATATAACCTACTTATCCCATATAATGTTTCTTGCATGTATGTTTTCAGGGCTGGCCATCTGGCACTGGATAACCAATTAATGTGCTCCTCTTCCCTGGGGAAGACCACTTCTCCTGCTCCCAGCTTTTCTCAGTGCCTGTAGTTCTCTGTGTAGGTTTGAGGCCTCGTGGGCTTTCCCTATCCATGTGGGCATGTCCACTGTTGTCACCCTTCTTCAACTCATGCTTAGGCAGTCAGATTGGTGAGACTTTATGAATGCAGTTTCTGATATTAGTAGGAGACACAATCTCACAGAAAACCTCTGATTCTTACAATTTTTTTCTGCCCTTTCTTCTGCAACATTCCCTGAGCCTTAGGTGCAAGAGTGTTTTGTAGATCTATCCATTGGGACTGGGATTCACAGCTCTGCAATTTGATTAGTTGTGGTTTTCTGTAGTAGCCTCCATCTGTTGTACAGAGAAGTTTCCTTGATGATGGGTGAGGACTACACTTACCTTTGAGTATAAGGATAATATTTATAGACTGTTGTTAGAGATTATGTTGGTCTAGTAAATTAGTGATTGTAGATTCTTCTCCAATAACCATGACTCCACTAGCACTGGTAGTTAACAAGGTTTCCAGTATCAGGCATGATATCCTTTTTGTTGAATGGATCTTAAGTCCAATTAGGAATCTGCTAGTTACCACCAAGGTATGTGTGCCACTACTGCACTGTGCTGGTCATTGGTGAGGTTCATAAGTGTCATGGGCAGGTCAGACTGTCAGTTGCCTACCTTCTTTGGAAGCTTACATGGTACCTCTTTTAAAAGGAAGGGACATTCAGGTCTGTTCTAGTTCAAGAGTCACTGGGCCATGTTTCTGAAGTGCATGGTATCTTTAGTAATAGGTATTAACTTTCCACATCTTTGGGGGAGGTGGGGGGTAACAAAGAGACACAGAAATAGGCTATATGTTGGGAGACTGGCCAACTTAGAAGAGGATTTCTCATGTCTGGTATTGGGGTTTTGCTAGGTGGTCTTTGGCTTGAAAGATCACTATCAGCCGGGATGAGAAAAGTTCATTTTAACTCTTTATGTATATTTATATACCAGATTATGTATAGCAGGGTTTTTTTTTTTTAGGTAGATAGTTAATAGTATGATTACTTGTGGATTTTTCATACAACATTATTGTTTTACCCATCTCCCTCCTTCTGTATTTACCACTTTCCCTCCTCCATAGAGTCTTCCTTTCTTCTTTTCCCTATCAGAGCACTTGTATCCTGCTAGTCTCCTCTCTATGTTGCTCCCTATCACCCCTATCCTGGCAATGGTCCCATTTTACCTGGTTTCTGCAGTTACTATAGGCTATTATGTACATCTGAGGATGTGGAGCTGGGAGTCTGTAATGAGAAATAACACGTGGCATTCATCTTTCTAGGTCTGGTTACCTCACTCAATGTGATCTTTTCTGGTCCCCATCCATTTACATTCTCAAAGACCTGCCACATATTTTTTAAAAAATTATATATGGCTGTGAAGACAACTCAGTCAGTGAAGTATTTTCTATGCAAGCACAAAGGCATGATTTCAACCCCTAAAACCCAGGGGGAAAAAGGGCTGGGTGTGTTGGAGGACACATGTTATCCCAGAGCTGGGAGGCAGAGACAAATAGAGCCATGGGGTTCACTGACCAGGCAACTGAAGCTGCTTGGACAGCTCCAGGCCATTGAATTATCTTGTCTTGAGAGATAAGACGAATCATACATGGAGAATGACCTTTGACCTCCACACAGGCAGACACAAGCACATTTCCCCCCATGCATGCACAGTTCCCCATAAGCACACATACACCAAATAAAAATGGCTATGTTGCTTTTATAATAAGGGTGATAGATACTTCTTTAACTGTACCTTATTAATTTTTAGATCTGATTATCCACAATTATAAGTACTTTCTGCATTGTAACATCATACACATATATTTATATACTTGTAAAATAATTCAGAAGAGTAAATCCCTAGAAATGAAATTTCTGGGTTAAAGGAATGAATTTTAAAATTGGGATATGCTGCCAAACAGCAGTTCAAAAAAGCAGACTGCTTCCAGCAGAGCCAAAAACATGTGCATGAAAAGTCGGATGTGGCCTGGAAGCAAGTCTGTTACTACTGGAATCTTCTCTGTTGACCTGCTGTGGTGGTTTGAAAGAATGTGACCTTAAAAGGGAGTGGCACTGTTTGGAGGTGTGGCCTTGTTGGAGGAAATGTGTCACTGTGGGGGTGGGCTTTGAGGTCTCTTTTTCTCAAGCTTCTCTCAGTGTGACTTCCTGTTGCCTGTGAGTCAAGATGTAGGACTCCCAGCTCCAGCACCTCATCGGCCTGCATGCTGCTGTGTTCCTAACCAAGATGGACTGAACCTCTGAAACTGTATGTGAGCCACCACAATTAAATGTTTCCTTTATATGCGGTGGTCATGGTGTCCCTTCACAGCAATAAAAACTCTAAGACACTTGCATAGTCCATGATTAGCTAGCTCCCTGACTGGGCTGTGAGATGTGTTAAAACACTAGCCCCAGAGCTCAGCTATGCAATCACCTGAGAACAGACAGCTATGCCCACCATAGAGTTTCTGACTCAGTGGCTGAGGCCTGCAAATTTGTGTTTTTTAATGGCTCACAGGTGAGACTCCTGCCCACTGTTGACCTGGGGTAGGGCTGGAATTTAAGGCTTTTTGTTTTGTTTTGTTTTAAGATATTTTTGGTGATTATTAAACATAGTCAGAATTGAGACAAATTTTCCCTGCATTTTCTTCAAGTAGAGAAGGGTTACAATTAACACAAGAATTTTCACTCGCTGTTTTTAATTTTGTAAGTTTTTAACATTCTTTGCCTAACTCATCACAACCCAGGAACTCAGAAACAAAGGGGTAAGTATGTTCTTGACTCTCCTTATGCTGGCTCTGGAGCTCCAGGTACTATCTGGCACTACATCATACCTTTTAGAAGATACAGCCTCTCTTTATGAAGACTCTGAACCAACAATCCTTTGTAGAGAATGTTATACTGGTATCATGAATCCAACACTGAGCCTCACCACTAACTAGACGATCTTTCCTCTCTCCCCAGAACTGGTTTCTAGGCTCATGAACCAGGTGAGTGACATCATCAAGAATTTGGCAGAAATGGAAAAGGTCAGGAAATTGAATCCACAGGAGCCTGAAGCCCCGATGACACTGCACAAAGTAGAGGTAGATCACGAAGGAAGGGGAAGTTCTCACTGGGTGTTATCTGCCTTCCAGAATTAACAGGCACCACAGTGCGGCATCTACTCCCGTAAGCGCTACATTCTAGCCATCATACCAAATGCTTGGTGTGAGTTTGTATGTTATCACCCATCTGACAAAAGAAACCCAAGTCAGCAATCTAACCACGAGTGAAAGCAAGTCTGTAGATCTTGTTCACTAGATTCTTTCCAGTTCCTAGACTCTCTAAGGACTGAAAATGACAAGGCTACCCCACATAGATTAGTATCAACAAGAACGTTGGCTCTTTCTCGGACCACTGAATCAGGATGTGCATTTTAACAAGGTTCCCTTGGGGTTCCCAGAGGTGTTAACATGGGGATGCACTGGCTGAAGCCTGCTGTCCTGTAAAAGGGGTTTAGTGAATACTTGTCAAAAATATAGAGACTGGAAAGATGATATTTAAATACCCCAAGGCCCAGCAGCAGTGGCTGCTCTTCCAGAAGACCCAGGTTCAATTCCCAGACCCACATGACAGCTCACAACCATCTATAAGCCCAGTCCCAGGGAATCTGCAGCCACTTCTGACTTCCATGGGCACTAGGCATGCAAGAGGTAGATATGCATACATGCAGGCGTACTTACACCCGTATACATAAAATAAGATTTTTCAAAAGACTAAATATCCTCATAGGCATGACCTCTTTAAACAATCAGAAATACGTTCTCCTTGACTCAAAGAAAACCTTTAGGTAGGCTTTCAAAGGAGATTGCAAGTGTCAGTCTCAGAAAATGTTTTTGAAAGTAGAGTATTTGGTAGAATTTTCAGTGTTAGGATGCAAAGTTCACCAGCAGGCTCTGGCTTTGTCCCTGGTGTGGGCTATGGAATTGAAAGGGTGCTGAGGATGACCTCATTCCAAAGAAGAGGGTGAACTGACGAGGAGGTTAAAAAAAACCCCAGCACCTCTTTGTTCCCAGTAGCACTTCATCTTCTTGATTAATCACCTGGACACATTGACGTTCAGCTGCTCTCCACATCCCCATCAGGAGAGAAAAGGAAATGCAGCCAATATCAGGCCAAGACATGTCGGAAGATGCGGTGATGGGAAAAACCCGAAAGACTGGCTGCGCACGCACCATCATTAGATTGACCTCAGCACTACACCCCTGTCCAAATCCTGTGAGTCAGATGTGTCGCTCTGCACTGTGTGCAGTTTTCCAGTGGACGGCTCTACGCAACTGGTGTTCCATCATACCTGCATGTTTGTATATAGAAAGCCATTAGGGAATAGAACAAGATCAGGTGGTACAGTGGTGCCCCTGCAAGACTGACTCCTGGGTACCTGATGAACTCCGCTGCACTTACTTCTCGTTCTTGGCTCTCTGGCCACCCTTCCTGGAGTCCCACTGAAACAGCTATGTTAAATGCAAGGCTTTATTTATTTATTACCGTTATTATTATTATTTACTTTTTGGTTTTTCCAGACAGGGTTTCTCTATGTGGCTTTGGAGGTTGTACTGGAACTCGCTTTGTAGACCAGGCTGGCCTCGAACTCACAGAGATCTACCTGCCTCTGCCTCCAGAGTGCTGGGATTAAAGGCAAGAGCAAACAATGCCCGGCAACTGCGAGGCTTTATGATAACACTTACACACAATAGCAAAATAACAAGAAATGTAATTTCCCACCAACAGTTTTAGCCCTGTGTAGCATATCATCCTTCTAGTGTGTTAAATCAACCATGACTCATCTCAAAACAGAGAATGACATCGAGGACACCGTGCTCATGCCATTAGTACCACTAGATGGCAGTATATTCTATGAGCCCCATCATTATGGCTTCATCAACATGGACATGTATTGGATTTTTGTTTTATTTTTAGTTCTTTGAGAATTTCATACAGTGTATCTTGATCTTTTTAAACCCTGCAATTCCTCCCAGAATCCACCTTCCTTCCCTACTCACCTAACTATGTACCTTTCCTTTGGTTTGTAGTCCCCTTCCCCATGACCACCACCTTTTGTTTTTATATCGAGTCTAATTTGTGCTACCCACATACTCTTGGGTTTGTGGCCACCCACTGGAACATGGTCAACCGACCAGGGTTACATTTAAAAAGCAAAACCATCTTTCCCTCTCCCGCAGCCATCAATCACCAATAGCTACTTATCTAGGGATGGGTCCCAGATTCCTCCCCTCTTAATGCTGGGATCTGGGGTCATGTGTTTATAATAATCTTAGGGTGTTTTTCTTCCCAAGGTAAACATTTACAGAAAAAAAATCATCATATCTTGTAATAGGATAAATTCAAGTTATCCCAGGAGACTTTCTCTAAATAGTCACTTTTTCTATGCATCCTAGTAGGTTAAAGGAGGCATTGTCCTCCTGAAGAACCCAACATTCCCTCTAAGGAAGTTCCTGTCTAAGCATTTGCTTAGGGTTTATATTGAAGTCATCCCCCAGAGAACAAAGGAGACCAGACTGGCATTCCCAACCTCATTCTTTTATTTGAGAATTACTCTTCTGTTTGCTTTTAACTTCTAATCATATGTATTAAGCATCCCTCAGGCTACAGAAGGCTGGCTCATCATCTGAACTGTCCAGAGTTAACTGGCCCATAGACTGCAGCATACTTAGGCACATATGTTATTGGTAGCTGTCAATGTTTTATTTGCATTTCTTATTCTTTTATATACACTTTTGCCTCTGAAACAAGGCTTAAAGTTTACATTTTAAGAGTTGACTCACTTTTAGCATTCCGGAGGATACATTCCTGCCTTTATTTAAAAACTCAGAGGCTCGGTGTATCTTCCTACCTATAGTAACAGTTCTGATTACAGTACAGTGTGCCAAAGGCATCCTGAATTGCTTTATTCTCCACTTGGCAGCATTTGGGAACAGTTGTGTTTCTTGCTCTTTGAATGCATTCACCTGCATTCACCTGACCCTCTATCTTTCTGTAGTGTTTGTAGTTAAAGATAAGTCACCAGGTAGAAGTTGCATCCTTCATTGTTCTATCTTTGATACACTTACTGATTTATCCCAAAGGTGGAATATGCTGGAAAATTTCAAGTGGAATAAATGTAAGCATTTAAATATACTCACAGCCAACCTGGAAATTTTCTATTTTAAAAATTGCTTTAGCATTCCAGTTCTTGAGCTACAGCTGAAAGGCCTAAGAATGTTGGTTCTGTGAGAAAAAATGTATTATATATATATATATATTATCTATATATATAATATATATATATATATATATATATATATATCAAATGAAAGCAGCCACCTGTTCATCTTGTTCTAATCTTTAGGAAAGTAATATGAACCCAGAGCTCTCCCAGCAACCCTGAAGAGAACTAAATCAGTGGTGGATGTTATGAGATTAGAGAAACATAAAAGTTTGATTCCAAGAGAGACACCATTGAAGACTTTCTAACATACTCATTTCAGAGAGCTCTGGAGTGAAATGAGAGCAAGTTTCTCCCCTGCTAGCTTGAACTCCCAGAATCTGGAGCAGAACTCTAAAAGAAGAAGAAACAGAAAACTTTAGGTGTGTGTAGTCATATTTATGAGCAGTGGTTGTCTGTTTCAGAATCCTTTAAGGAATGGAATGTGTCACATGGGGCTACTTTTAGGACAGTAATTGGAATGTTGCCAAAAAACAAAGCAAAGCAAAACTGAAACAAAGAATAAACAATCTCACTATGAGCTAGAATCTAGTGCATTAGTGTGATACCACTCATGGGAAACAAACACTGCAAATCACTACAGGTTTTGTTTTCTTATGCTCAAGGACACATACCAAAATGCATGAGCACGCACGCGCGCGCACACACACACACAAACACACACACACACACACACACACACACACACACACACACACACTTCTGTGGGGGAGATGTGCCTCAGATTTAACATCAGATGAGAAAGAAGTATTTGCATGTCCCTGCTTGCTGGAGGATGAGGGCAGAGGCAGAGTAAGTCTACTTCTTGTATCCCTGTTGAAACAGCTGAGTGTTAACTTTCAGGTAACTGAGTGACATGGCTCCCAGTTGCTGAATCTTTTAACTCTGTCTTAACTATTTGGTGACTTTAGATATTCTATTACTTAGCCTCTCAGGGAATGGGAGAGATAAAACAAATAAAAATGAAGCAAAACCACAAACCAGCTGGACAGTTAATCCCAGCACTCAGGAGGCAGAGGCAGGTGGATCTCTGTGAGTTCAAAACCAGCCTGGTCTACAGAGCTAGTTCCAGGACAGCCAGGGTTGTTACACAAAGAACCCCTCTTTCAAACAGCCAAAACCAAAACCAAACTCTGCAAACCACAGAAGGCAGTAAGGGAGTGCAGGAAGTCAATGGTGGCAAAGTGTTTCTCAGTGCACAGATCAAAGCAAACAATTACAAACACAGGAAATTAGCAATGGTTATATTATCTATCTGAGTAGCTCCCCTAGGTCAAAGCCATGTGTTAAAAAGGAAATCATTTGAGTCTGAAGTTTAACTTGTTTTCAATATATTGGTTAAACAACTAAAGGACAGTAACAAGAAAAACAAACAAAAGAACATGGTTAATGTGTAGGCTGGCTTCGTTCTCCAAGCCTGTTTTCAGCCTCAATTCCCATGAGGTCAATATTTAATAAGGATGTCAAGCTGAATTTGGCTGCTTGTGTGTTTGAGTTATCCTAGCTCTTGCTTGCTGGCATTTTCATAGAACTGACTGTGGTGAGGAAATCTGGTCTACTTGAAAGGCTGGGAATCAGGCTCTCAAAGAATGTTCTGATGTACTGCAAAAATACTGAGCCTTGATGTCTGTCCTACTTCCTTCCACAGAGAACAAAAACTGAACGTCTACTTTTGCAAGAGGGAGAAAAAAAAAAAAAAAAAAAAAAAAAAAAAGCTTGATCTCAGGTAACGTCAAACCTCAGCTATAAATAAACCCGGTGAGGAAAATGAATCCTCAGAGAGTCTGTGTCGTGTCAGGTACATCTGAATGTCGGAGAACAGTTCCCCAATTATAATCATCAGTGCAAAGGAAGTCAGAGATCCAAACAGCTAAGGTTAAGAGGAGAAAGCTGAAGAGAACATGAGCTCTGATGGGCTGGAAAAGGAAGGGGTGGCTGAGGCTCAGGCGCCAGCTCAGTGTAAGCTTTAGCTGATGACTCACAGTGGCTATAATCGGGACATCCAGAAGGGACAGATGAGCATCTCACAAAACATCGCACACACTGTCCCAGGCCCTCCCAGCTCCGTGTGAGCACAGATTGGAGCAAATGCCTTGCTCTAATCTAGTGGTTCACTTTGAGTCTAGGGCTAGGAGGAAATGGATTAGAATACAAGGGGAAAATATATGTGGGCATGAAAGTCCAAGCCATCAGGAATGATGAGATAAATTACAGATGTCAAAGGAAATACCACCTGGAGGAAGGATGAGGTTCAAGGTCATTTGTTCCTGTAAACCACTGGCATCTCCAAAGAAACTCAAGTAGTCTGTTAAGAAGGAAGCCAGGAAATTGAAGGGAAAGATAAAGCAACAGAGATGTGAAGCTCAGGAAAGGACAGAACCTTGACAGTGAAGCAAACTGTGAATGAACCCACTAATTTCTGAGTGATGCAGCCTGGAAGTCCATTAGTGGAAAGTCTTCACAAATGCTACACAGAGTCTTTGGGACATGACAGGGCCTCTGCACTTAGGAACTCAAGGAGTCCTGGTTGCTTGCAGGAGATCAAGCCATCAAAATTCTAACAGGGATGGGCTTCAAACTCATAGGCACCTCTATATCAGTTGAGGGGCTTTATCACTGATGGATGCTGAAGAAAGGAGAGTTCATTTTCTCCAGGGATGTGGTCCTTGGTAGGCTGCCCCAGCTCTGGCGGTTGTTCTTACACCATGCACACATGGGCAGCACAATTGGACTCAGTGTGTTTAAAAAAATAATGAAGTTGGGAGGAGAACATGATGGGGTGCAGTGAGAAGATTCTGGAGAAGGGGAATAGAGAGGGTGAATATGATCAGAGCATACAGCATATTTGTATGGAATTCTCATAGAATAACCAAAATACAATTTAAGAATATGAATAGGTAGCAGGTGTATACAATATTTACTTACAAATATTTGAGCTCTTAGTTTCATCAGGATATTGTGTATAATATTCTAATAAGGACTTCTAAACTTCTGTGGGTGATTCAGTCGTTTTATGATTTTATTTGTGCAGATGCTATCATTGGCATGGCTAAAGGGAAAGAGCGGCTGTTCAAACAATGATGGGCTAGGGAGAGGATCCCTGGCACCTGAACTTGACCTCCACCCCATATACAGGAAAAGAGAGCAGCTCAAGGCCAATGGATGTCCATAGTTGCCATGTCATTGAAGCACAGTGCAAAGAGTAGGCTGAGACAGATTGACAGGTGTGTTGTTCACTTTTGTTTTCCCTGTGATCAAATAGCAGTGAAGAAAAACTTAAGGGATGAAACATTTGTTTTGATTTCTGGTCTCATTAGTTCCATTATGACATCCAGGGCGTTGATGGAGCAAAACAATTCACATCATGTCATCCAGGAAACAGGGTGAAAGGAACAAAAGAAGAGGCCACTGCAAAATAGACTTTCCAAGGACATGTTTCCCAGTGACCTACTCCCTCCAATTACCACACCTTTTTACCAGCTCCCAGTAATAATATTTTGAGTTTATCAAGGAATTAATTTAGTAACTCAGATGTCTCATGATCTAATCATCTCCAAAAATGCTGTCATAGTCATACTTAGAGTAGAACTTCATTAATTCCATAGGCATCTCTGAATCTAATCAAAATTTACAATGAAGGATAAGCATCACACAGATGCCTACCAAACACTTAGGCACCACCAGCTATTGTTTTTTCCTGTATTTCTCGTCAATTCCATGAAATGATTAGAAGTAGAGAGAGACAACACTGTGAGTCAAGTTCATGGTCTATCTGGTCTATACTCTTTTCTCCCAAGATACATCCAGGACGATGGTTCTCTTAATGAGTGAGCTGAGATTCTTTGCTATGTGATGCATGTACTTGTTCTGATTTGAGCGATTAGAGGAGGGCTAGGCAAACTTTTTTCTATAAAGGCTTATATAGCAAATGCTTTAGGATATACGAAATCCTGGTCTCTGTAGATACCACCAAACTCCTCAGTTGTAGCTTGAAAGCAATCATTGACAATAAAAGCTTAACTGAATGAGGTTTAACTGAATGTGGTGAGACTTTAGCATAGTGAATGGTTAGCCTCAGGTATCCAGTGATGCTCAATTATCTTTTCCTTCTAAATAACCACCTCTTCCAAACTAAATTAAATTAAATTTTGCCAGATAATCTTAATTTTTAGTCATATGTGACTGCATAATTTTGTCTGACTAATTAAATTTCTTCCCAATTTTAAGTAAAATATTTTTGTATGTTTTTATGAATTAGTTTCTCAAACTTTAATATGATTATTAGGAGTAAAAATACCTTGTTAATCGTTTAAAGGTCACTCATATGCATTCAGTTGAGGGTGATATGATATTTCTTGATATAGACAAGCAATATTAAAAGAAAAGATGACCCATTAAGCTATCAGTTTAAAAATCATTAGTTTTTCAAAAGTGTAAGATTTTAATGCTATTTTTATTGTTCTTTTCTTTGATTTCTTTTCTCATGTTTGAGAAACAAAAGGAACTTCTTATTATGCTGTCCTAAAATATGCATGAGGAAGTCTGGATTTTAAAGACTTTTTTTGCATGCAGTATGTTGATTAAAGTTTAGCAGACATTCTCAGGATTTTATCATTTCAGGTTTTCTTAAATGACATCACATTTTTTTTTCTTGTCCCAATACATGAAATTTCACAGACAATGGAGAGAAAGCTACCATTTGAAACATTCAGCTTGTTGTAGCAGAATGTATTACTGTATGGAGGATTTTGAGAACAGGCTAAGGATGATATGTCTTCCTGTATGTGGGGAGTTGACTGGGTAAAAATGGAAGATGGAAAATATCTTGAAGCTGGTGCTGTTGAACGTGAGCATTATGACATGAATTTGTGGGGGCCACTATTTGAGAATACACAGACTGGGTGACAACACAACAGAACTGCATAGTCTTCTGATACTTCTGTCCTTAGCTTGCAGGCATTGGTTTCTTCTGAGACCTCTGTCCTCAGCTTGCAGGCAGATGGTTGTCTTCTCACTATGTCCTCACGTGACCTTTCCTCCTTCTTCACACACCCTTAAACAGAGGATAAGGATGAGAAATATCCTAGTATCTTCTAATACATCTGCCCAGCACTAGGGACCCATTTTATGAGGTCAGTTTAACAGGGCTATGGCCACAAACCATCTTGATGAGCAATTTACCAACCCAAAGCTAAAACTATTTATTTATGTATTTATCTTTGTTCAAGAGAGTCCAGAACCAGTCAAAATTAACAATGAACCACAACTCAAATTCCTTCTAGAAGCTGGCGCTCTTCTCTTTTATGATGACACAGATAGAAAAGAGAGACCTCAGCAGATACATACAAGTAAAGTTCAAGGCTTTGAACAGTACACTTCACTAAGACTGAGCCCATCAGCCAGATCTTAGTCACATGGTTTCAAATTATCTATAAGAGTGTTGAGAAATGGAAGTTGTCATAGATTCCTTTAGGGTTTTTTATTATTATTGCTATTTTGAACACACAACTACTGTCAAAAAATTTTTATCAGTATCCAAATACATTTCAGCAGTGTTTTTTTTTTCAGAAAATAGTACTAAAATAATTCAATAACAGGGACTAAAACCATTAGAGGGAAATATGCATGCCATTGTAGGATGTTTCTTATCTCTTTACTATTATTATTTTCATTAGTAGTAGTAGTAGTAGTAGTAGTGTAGCAGAATTACTAGATTGAGGTTTAGCATTTGTTCCAACCTCAGTCTCTCTTTCCTGACCTTGTTTTGATATTTTTCACCACTGAAGGTAATATAAGACTATTCTTCCTTCCTCATCAATATAGATTCTGCCCTATACAGACTTGTCAGACATTTCAGGTAAGGTTAGAGCTGTCCCATAGGAACCTTGAAACAATCTGGGTGCTTTCTGGATTGGGGGTGAGAGTCCAGAAATGTTGATCAATATGCTATGATAGATAATGATTCTCCAGTCTAATCCCTCACCCTCCTTGTTTGGATATGAAAATTCTTCAAAATTATGCTATCATTCCCAAGTATCCTTATACACTGATTTATCTCAGGTATTTGTTGTAGTGGTGTAAAGCTAAAACAGAAAGTTGGTTAGTCAGGCTTGATGGGGCACACTTACAGTCCTAGATACCCAAGAGTCTGATGTGGCAGGATCTTAAGTACAAAGCCAACCTGGTAAATTTAAAGTTGAGAACTTGTCTCAGAATAAAAAAGAAAGGGGAGTATATCTATATCTTACAGCAGAATACTTGCCTCATATCATATATATGACACTTGAGGGTCAATCCCCTCTACTGCCAAAAAACTAATTGATATCATGTCTGGGGCCATTAATGCAACACTACATGATGATGTTGTTCACAAGCTTTCAGCATTGGTTTGCAAGAGATATTAGGAAAATTTCAGAGAAACAGGCTACAGAAACTATAACACTTACAAGGGAAGTTCCACGGGCCATTATGGCAAGCACTCAGAAGACTAGAATATTGTAAGGAATGAAAAGAGTTAATTTTCTACTGCTATCATCACAGATAGAAATAAGAACTCTACTGGGAATTAGACTATGAGCCATCTTTTTTACACTGTGATGAGCACTTGAGTTCATTTTGTCCATGCCCTGAGACTATGTGGGAATCTATGTTTAAAGGTAATTAAAGGTAATGGACTTATTATTCTGTTGGAGATGTCAAGACAGTGTGCAATGCAGCCCAGGTGAAATAGTGATTACTTGATGTTTTTAATTAGCTTTGCAATGAGAGTTAAAACAGGAAGAGAACAGACTCCTCAGATTTGCACTTTGGCCAAAAAAGAAATTTGTATGAAGTTCCAGTGGAGGACAATGTGTATGCTAAAAGCCTCACATCATCCACACATGGTTTGGTAGCCATCAAAATTAAAAGTCACCATGTCGTGGAAGCTTCCACTAAGATTTTTTTTTTCTAAAAGCCTGAGACGTTTAACATTGTATGACAGTGTGAGCTTGTCTGCACACAGACCTTTACAACACTAGATTTGAATCTGAGTATGAAACCAAAGCTGCAGTGGAGATATCACAGGTAGTTAGAGATGTGAACTGTGGTATGCCTGCCTAGAGCCCATGTGCATGTATATCAGTCATCAAGGCTACAGGACAGGACTTCCAAAGCCCTCGGGAATCCACAGTGTGCTCCTATGTGTCTAGGCTACTAGCACGACATGGAGACTTAGAATTTATTGTTTGTGCTGCTGGGATTTAGCCTCACTTTGGTCTGATCCTTCCTACGCCCTTGTATCTCCCATTTTGGTTGGTTATACATTGCCATTGCAGAACAAAATTATATGAGTCTTTTTTATCTTTACAGGGCCTTACAACTAATAGTTTGCCTTGAGTCTCAGAGCAGACTTTGGGCTTGGACTCTCTAAAAAGGCTTGAATTGTTCTGATTATTTGGATTCTTGTAAATGATTAAAGGCATTTTGGATAATGAGATAGATATGAGCTTTTGAGAGACAGATATAGAAGTCTAAGTGAAGTGTCTCACAAAGGTCCATGTTTTAAAAGCTTAGTCATCAGCCTTTGGTTCTGGTGCAAGGTAGTATCACCTAGTGGAAAGAATTACCTTCCTTCCACTAAGAAGTAATTACCACACTATCAGGTGAGGAAACCTAGTGAAAGGAACATAGAGAATTTGTAATGAAAAGGATATTGAAAACATGGACCTCATGTTCTCCCCCATCTCTCTCCCTCGTTGTATGTTCTCTCTCTCTCTCTCTCTCTTTCTCTCTCTCTCTCTCTCTCTCTCTCTCTCTCTCTCTCTCTCTCTCTCTCTCTCTCTCTTCCTCCTCCCTCTCTCTTCTCAGTTCTCTGCCAGCGTCCTGGCCACCACGGAGTTTATAGGTCCTCATGTGATGCCACCCAGCTGTGCCACAACAGCTCCTAAGCTACAGAGTCAAGGGAACAGGATCCAAAAATTTCTGAAACCATAATCCAAACTAAACCCTTCGTCTTATTCATTGATTCATCTCTAGTATTTGTTACAGTATACAAGGCTGACTAACACAACTCATTCTGTTAACAATCTAGCATTTTTCCTGAATTTTTTTTCACTTCTTGAAGTGCTGTGAATACAACAGGCATCTTTTCTTCACCAGAGTGTGTGTACTATGTTCCCCTGAATGTTATTCTAAAATTATGAGAAAACAGCTGTGAGCTATTGACTCCCTTCAGTTTAGTCTTGATTCTGATTTAAAGCAGAACTGAGACCATCAGACTGAAGAGGATAAAAGGGATCTCAAGAAGACACAGTTCCACTTAGACCTGCCAATTGGCTGATGTCACAGCCAACCACATCCTTGAGCCAGCTTTAGAGTCAAATGAAGGTATTTTCAAGTGAAGTTATTATGGGATGGAAATGCTTCTGACAACAGTAACCAGCTGTGCAATGGATTGTATTGAGCTGTAAAGGTGAAGACAGCAAATTCCATCCTTCAAGAGCACAGGAAACAGTACTACATTCCAATTGTTGGAGCACTGCTTAGTACTCAGGTGGACCTCCCAGGTTGAGTGAACTCCAAGGGATTCATGCTCAAGGCCTATGGTTTCTCTTGTAAGACCTTCAACTACAGCTTGATGACAGTCACACCTGAACAATGATTTGAAGGAGCAGGTGGCCGTGGCTGAGCAGCAGAAAAAAATGCTCTTCTTCAATCTGAAGAAGAGGAACTGAGCTTCTTGCACGAGTAGACAGAGTATGGCCATGGTTTATCAGAATGAAAAAGAGCTCTTAGAAGCCTGGCATACCCAGGTTGGATCCATAGGCTGTTTTCATTAGCCGGGTCAGTAGGTTGAAGACAGTATTTCCTGGTTTGGGAATTGTCCCCAGTTATACAAGATGGCCATTACAAGTCTTGGATTTAGGATGAGAAATGTGGGGAGAGCTGTACATCAGGGGCTTTGTCCCCAATTGTGATAGTCTCTCATAGCTGCTGTAACAGAGCACCACCAGCTGATGGCTTTAAATGTTTATTCTCTCACAGTCCTAGATACCACAATCTAGTAACGAACTATAGAAATGATCCCTGAAAGTATAGTCTTTAGATACTACAATCTAAAATCAAGGTGTCTTCCAGTCTGTGCTATCTCTGAAACCCATAGAAGACTCCTCAATTGCTTCTTCTTAGTGCCACATGGCCTTTGGGCAATCATTAGTATCCCTTGGATTGTCAATGCATCATTCCAGTTCCTGGTCTTCACATCACATTCCCAGTGTGCATTCACATCATCTTCCCTTTGTGAATGTCTGACTCTGTCCAGATTTTTTTTTTACAGGACATCCCTAATAAGTTACTTGCTTAGCTAGATTATCAAGACCATTTTCCAAATAAGGTCACATTCGGAGAAACTGCAACTTATATTTTTCAACTTTATTTTTTATGGGAAAAGACACAATTTGACCCACAACACTAAACCTTCTGACACAAAAAATGAATTGTCAAGCATCTATTACCAATGAAGAGAGCAATGAATCTTGCCTGGTTCACCTCCACTCTCTAGGACACTTGCTTTCTTAATATTCCCCAACTTACAATGCTTTTCTTTCATCAAAGATTGGGTATATCCAAATATTCTTACAAGTAGGACAACTGTCAGCACTCTAGCTTCTAGGATAAGGCTATATAAGTGACACAGAATAATATTCTTGTACCTGTCAGCATTCTCCTGGAATTGATAGTAGTTAGGACAAATCTATGCATTAAATGGACCACCCACTAATGAATTTTAGGGTACCTTCCATAAGCTGGATAAGCAAGACTTGCATGAAGACAAAATATTTCCATTCTCCCCCAACAGTGAATACCTAGGTAAACATGTGTAGCCCACAACTCTGAGTGTGCTAGAGGAAACTCATACTCCCTTACAATCTAGAATAAAGTAAATGTACATTATTTCTCATGTGAGTTATAAAGGACATGGAAGAAGTCAGTTGGGCACAGGGAGGACTCAGGGATGAAACATGGACTGGGGATTTGGGTTTGAAGGGACATTCACATACTATAGTGCAGGATGAGTAGGGAGACTCTAAGGAGATAATAAGGGGGCAGGCAGAAAGTTCTGAGTGTTGTTTGAAAATAATTGGATCCACATAAGAATTGTGGGTACCTGAGAGTGACATCACTAGATCTATCTTTCAGAGAGTTTACACTGGTGGCTTTTGTGAAGGCTTATTAAAGCAACAGGAAACATACTAGCATGGTCTAAGCTGTAGAGGAAGAGCCATGAAGTCATTTTGATTGCTATCTTTTGATTGACTAGGAAGTGCCAAGAACATTTAGTGGGCAGGGTCCAGAAGCCCTCGATGAACAAATTATCCCATAACACAAAGAATTTCCCTTTCTAGAATAACGATGGTCCCCCAGTTAGAACTGTTAATTAAAATAACACGTGTTCCAGCGAAGTACTGTCTGAAAGATGCTGTGATTAGTTTGCTCCAGTTTAACTTTTGTCATTAACAACTTTTGGGGGGACTATGGGGTATGGACCACATAGGCTATACATTATGCAAAACCCTATCAGGTTATCTCACTTGAATATTATTTCTCCTTCAAGAAAGCTCTAAATATGATGAGTTGCTACAGACCAGGGACATGGTTCACTGGTAGGATATGCAACTGATGTACGGAAGGCCCTGGGTTTCATCTCCAGTAACACTCAAGCACCAAACAAACAGAACACCAAAAAAAAAAAAAAAAAAAAAAAAAACCACTAAAGATATGAGTTGGATTCATATAAAGTGGAATTGTGGTTTTATTAACAGCTTAATCATCCACTGTTTGTACAACTTTGTGGTAATTAGTAACAGATCACTTTCCATGCATGTTGTGGCTGCAGATACAAACCCCTCTGGGCTACAGAAATAAAGAGATGAAAAGATCAATTATAGGGACTCCAGGAACCAAGAAGAGAGGAGGACATTGAAACGATTATAAGCTTTGGAGGCCTGGAACCTGGGGCAGATTTTCCCAGGAGAGTCACTACTCAACAGTGCAATTTAGAGGCTCTCACCACAGCCCCCTGCATCAGATGCTCTGCAGAAGGACCCAGGGACTCAGAAACCTCCCAGGGCCACTCCTGATCTCAAGGCACACTTAAAGTAGCACCTGCTTAGAGGATAGAAGGGATCTCACTTGCTGAAAGCCACAACCTGTCCAAAGAGCTTTAACAATTGGCAGGTGCATCCTTTCCAAACCTAAGCTGTGACAATACAGATGACCCTGTGCATCAAACACCCTACCCTGCTTCCTCCTAAAAAGGAACTCATTACTCTTGTGGAAATGTCAAACATCACCTCCCTAGCAGAGTTTTAATGAGTACTATACAAACAAATCAGCATTTATTCTTGTGCCCTCCTTTACAAAGAAAGCGTCTAAGGAGTGGTGTGCAGTGAGCATCTATGAAAAGCTCCAGGAAAATACACCGCTTCCCCCAGGACACACTGTTGGACAGGGTCTGCTTCTCCATAGGATGGAGAGAGGCACTCCAAATGGTGCTCTGGTGGGTCAGACAATGCCTATGAGCCTGGGGTCCCTTCTTTCTCTGTTCATGGATTAATCTGCCCTGAGAAAGGCAATAACTAGAGGACAGTGAAAGGATGAAATGAAAGGAGAAATGAAAAGTGGGAAGCCCACACTTTTCGCACACGCTCTTTGTGCTAAGGTTTCACACGCTCACAAAAGCCATACTTCAAACACAGGGCAGATGCAGCAAAGGGGGCCTTGGCCTCCAGTGGGATAATCAGGACGGAAATGGGGCAGCATGGCTGCAGAGCACAAAAGCCTCCCTTTAATGGCATCCTAGGGGATAGGGTGGAGTTTTATGTCACTCTTTGCCCACCTCCTCCTCCTGCTCCTCACTGCAGAGTAAGACAGGAAGACAGGTGGTCAAAGAGGGGGAATCCATTTTCTTCCTGCAGTAGCAGGCTGAAAGTTTACTATTGTTCCTCAACCTGTCTCAACCATGTGGCTCAGGTGACTCTACTTCTGCTCTGGGATACGTCTTTCTATCACACTGAAAATGCAGAAAAACATTCCTCAATAAGTTAAAAACTAAATCTATGTTTGCACTGAAGGTCCTGTGGGACTTACTTTCTTTTGTGATTCATGCTGACATCTCTTTTGTCCTGGTCTCATAAGCAGGCAAAAATCTCTTCCGTTGACATATGTTTGGGCAGCTAAGCAACCTGGAGCTGGAGATCTTTCTTAACTGCACAGGGCTGACTATGATAAATTGCTCCTACTCAGAGCTGCCTGCCTTTGCATTGTTGGTCTCAGGTTGTCTAACTGGAGTGCTGTCCATCCTTAGAATGCCGGCCTCCTCAGCCAGAAGAAGAAACTGGAGGCTGATGTGGCCCAGTTGCAGAAGGAAAATGCAGAAATTTTACAGAGATGTCAAAAGGCAGAAGAAAAGGCCAGGAAGGCAGCAGCTGGCATGAATCCATTGACTTCTCAGTTCTACCTCCCAAAGTTCACTGGAATGATGGAAGCCTTAGGCATTGCCCATCTGCAGCTGGGAAGGAGTCCATTGATTGCCCATATGGTCAGAAGAAGGTTAACTGACCTGATTTCAGCCTGAAAAATTAAGCCAATTAGTTCTTCCAGCTTACCCTGACAATGAGAAGAAATGACTGAGCTGCTAAAAGCAAAATATTATGAAGGCAAAAGTCTAGGTCTTGCTTTTGTTAAGTTTAGTTGCTTCTACTTATGAATTAATATATTTAATATCTGGAAACAGTCATGCATTTTGTGGCAAATGCCTGTTTTCCTAGGGCCTTTAATTGTTTTATCATGACCATTTAGAATCCATGTTTCACTCACATGCTACACACTCTTAAACTACTGTGTTAGTAGCAAAAGCAGGCTGGTAGAAATGGCTTTGGGTGCTGATGGACCCTCTATTAAGTTTATAATCTAAAGCTTTAAAGGGTGTTTTTTTTTTAGCTGCTTTTCCTATTGCTTTGATAAGATACCCTGACAAAAGCATTTCAAAAAGGCTAAAAGGGCTCATTTGGGTTCACAGTTTAGGAGTAGTTTCCACCAAGGCATGGAAGTTGAGATGGTAGTAGCTTGAGGAAGCAACCACAAAAGCAGACAACAGCAAATTAATAAATACATGCCAGTTTTTAGCTGTCTCTCTATTTTTATATGGTCCCGAATCCCCTGCCTAGAAAAGTGTTGCTACCCATAGTGGACAGATATTATCATATCATTAATATAATTAAGATAATGGCTTGTTGTCACACTCAAAGGCCAAGTAGTTCTAGATGTCATCAAGTTGAAGATTAACACTGACCATGACAGCTGCCCTTTTCCTAAGTGATACTAAATTAGTCTCAGTGTACCCTTGTGGGAAAATATCATCCTTCAGACACCCTCCATGGGCAGATGCTGGAATTCTGTCAAAGAGTATAGCAAGAAGAAAAGAACACATGAGTGAAGACAACATGAAGGGGTTAAATTTTTGATGCAGAGGACCAAGAATTGTACGTCATAGAGTTTGCTGAATAAGTCCATGGCTTGGTTTTAGATTATGCTCACCACTCCCTATGAAGAGCTTTCATTGAGCTGGGCGTTGGTGGCGCACGCCTTTAATCCCAGCACTTGGGAGGCAGAGGCAGGCGGATCTCTGTGAGTTCGAGGCCAGCCTGGTCTACAAGAGCTAGTTCCAGGACAGTCTCCAAAGCCACAGAGAAACCCTGTCTCAAAAAACCAAAAAAAAAAAAAAAAAAAAAAAAGAGCTTTCATATAGTCCATCACCTGTAGACACAAGCAGTCGCTCGGCTCTGCTATGGGAGGGGAAGCCGTTGATCTCCTTGTTAAAAAGAGTGTGAGACTGTGGAGAGGGGACCTTCAAATAGATTTTCTATTTGTCAATTTGAAATTCAAAGGAAGTGGAGAGCTTCCTTTTGTCTGTGTTTGCTCAAGTTATTTGGCACATGGTGAATAAACCAAAGTCTTTGCTCCATATCCCAGTCACCAGGTCACTGTCAAATCTAAGCTTCTCCTGGCATAGAGGAGTACGCATACCACAATCAATTTTCATCTAACACACACTTCCCTCTGATGGAAATGAAGTGTGGGAAAATCTAAAGATGTTTATTGACCAAGGGAAAAATAATCTGCATGACATGAAAATTCACAAAGGGACAAAGGAATAGACAGGTAATCTTTCTTCCTGTTTAGCAAACGTCTAAAGAAATACACTCAAAGACACTGCATGCTTGACCTTGCTGTGTGTTATATGATTTTCTTAGTAATGTTGAAACATGCACAACTACTTCTTCCCCTGTCCAGTTACCCAGCCATGCTGCTCTGTGTCTTCTGCAGCCCAGCAGAACCCAAGCTGTCTCTACAATTCACTCTTGTCTCCACACTCTGCATGCTAGCCTCATCCTTGACTTCTGAAGATGGTTTGTTCAGATAGATACGGAAGCTTGAGTTACAAGGATGGAGTTCTCACATTAAATGCACGAAGAGATTCATGGTACAGTTTCTTATTTTGGTCTTGGACTATACCCAAGACATGGTGCTTGCCAGGCAAATCCTCTACTACTGAGCTGTATCCCCAGCATGATAGAGTTCTTAATGATTGCCATGAAGCACTGTGCTCTTGCCTACACATCCAAAGCTAAGAACAGACTTCACAGTTAAGTTTGCTCCTGCAGAGTGCCGGGGCTGAGAACATCTGTTACTGCCAAATTCCTGGAGCCTAAATGTGCTTCCAGAAGTGAATCAGAACTATAGAAGTGAGATGGGAAAATAATTTGTGGAGGCAGTGTGCTGCACCCACCATTCCGGGTACATCACTTGACATCTACTTTTTCAATTCCATGATAAATGGTGTTCCAGTACTTTAATTCAATTAAAACCATTGCCTCGGTTAGTCATCATTCTTGTTCTTGCAACAGAGGTTTCGTATCACAATGCTTATATGGTACTTCATCTTTGACATCTTTGATCTCTTTCCCTGCTACTCAGCCCCCATCTCTCCCATGGCTGTTGCAATCCCTATGCTTCTTTGTTCACAGACTGAAGGGCAGCAGAGGTTAAAGAAAACATGGTGAGAAGGAGTGAAAGAGACAGAAAAAAACATGGCACCCAGTCAGACCAAGAACCAAAGCTCAGCAGAAGAAAGTCAGTTGGCTACAGGCCTAGCTTGTATCTCTTTCCTTCTTTTTTTTTTTGATATCTGAAGAAGCAAAGTAGGAACAAGACAGCAAGCCCATTTAGAAGGGGAGAGGGGAATATGGAGTACACAGTTAAAGACTTACAAAAATGGCTGCATGAAGTAGCAATTGACAATCAGAGGAGCAAAGAGCAAATCCAGAAACTGGGATCCAAGCTAGCAGCTTAATTAGACTTGACAACCTTAATTCAAGGCCTTAGTATCTAGGGACGTCGTGCCTGACAGTCCCTTTCCACTTCCATCACTTGTTCCTAGCACCTTCAGAACTTTTCAGAGTCTGACCTAAATAATGCATTCGTTCTGGCTTGACTTGGGGGCAGCAAATAGGATTTGAGTGAAATGTGCCTCCCTCTTATTGCTATGAGAAAATGTATCTCATCCCATTCACCTCACCATTCCCGGGCTCTTCCCAGGGAGGGCAGCCAACTCTATCTAAGCTCACCCTTCTGTTCCTGCTTCTGGGTCACTTCTCCTATCATGGTCTCTGTAGAGAATGTCCACCTCCTAGAAACTGAAGAAAGGAGACAGAAACAAATACATGGTCTACAAGGACTTCATGCTGTATACTAGGGGTTACCAGAAATTATGTTGACTTTGTCTTCAGGGAGCTTAGACATAGGAAGACTTACCATGAAAATAGATTGTTTTTTTTAACATATTTTTTTGATTGTTTGGGAATTTCATACAATGCACCCGGAACACACTAGCTTGAATCAGATTCAGTGACTACACACAGAACATGATAAACGTAACACAGCATTTAGAGGACATGGCCTGGTAGGACATGGCACAAGGGTTAGCTCAGGTCTTCTCTCCTCTAAGTAAGCCACTACTGCTAGCATGGTGACCTCACCCTTCCGCCCTCATCTAACCTTAGTTACCTTCTAAAGGCCACACTTTTAAATATTAGTAGTATATGATTTGGGGGATTACATTTCCAATAAGTAGACTTTAGGGGTATATGTTTAAACCATTTTTACCTCTTTAAAGCATATTACAAATGAAACTATATGACCTGTAGGATTCAGTTTAGTAAAGCAGCATTCTCTTTGAGGTGCTTAGTCACGTTTTACAAAAAAATAGATTTACTTATTCATTCATTTGTTTATTTTACATCCCAGCCTTAGTTTCCCCTCCCTCCTCTTCTCCAACCCCCTCCCCCACCTTCCCTTTGCCCTACCCCCATCCACCCCTTCTTCATTCCTATTCAGAAAAGGGCAGATCTCCTGTGAATATCAACAAAACATGGCATGTCAATGCAGTTAAGACAGCACTTCCCCATGTATTAAGGCCAGGTAAAGCCACAGAGTGTGAGGAGTAAGGTCCCAAAAGCCAGTAAAAGATTCAGAGATAGTCCCTGCTCCTACTATTAGGAGTCCCTCAAGAGGACCAAGCTACACAACTGTCATTTTTATGCAGAGTGCCTAGGTGAGTCCCATGCAAGCTGCCTGGTTGTCAGTTCAGTCCCTGTGAGCCTCTTGGGCCCAGTTTAGTTGATTCTGTGAGTTTTCTTGTGGTGTCCTTGACCACTCTGGCTCCTACAATCTTCCTCCTCCTCTTCTGCAGGATTCCCTGAACTCTACCTAATTCTACCACAGTTTGGCTGTGGGTCTGCATCTGTTTCCATTATTTGCTAGATGAAGCCTTTCTGATTGCAATTGGGCTAGGCACCAATTTGGTCACAGGAGATGGACAGTTCAGGCTATGTTTCTGCTATTTCTAGGAGTCTTGGCTGGGAGATTCCCTTTTGCTGGGTTTTTACCTGACCTCAAAATGACCCCCCTTCCCAGTAGTCTCTTTCAGTACCCTCCTTTTTTTTCCCCCTCAACTGTACACTTGTAGCAAGTCCTTTAAAGCAATATGTGGAGATCTCAACTAGTGTGTCAACAAAGAGAACTACATATTAATAGCTAGAAAATATGGCTTTATGGCTTGTTGACAAGGAAACTGCACACCTACTGACCTTCCCACTCAGTTACACTTTCCTTGGGAGAACCAAAGAGGGTAGTTTTGCTTGAATAGTTATAGGATGCAATAGCAGGAAGGGGGTCATCCTGAAGAGGTCTACTCATACCTCACAGTGACAGTTCTAAAATGATTGTCTTAATTAGGGTTTCTGTTGCTGTGAAGAGACCCCATGGCCACAGCAACTCTTATAAAGGAAAACATTTAATGGGGGCCGGCTTACAGCTTCAGAGGGTTAGTCTAGTATCATCATGGCAGGACAAGGCAGAGTGCAGATAGACATGGTGCTGGAGAAGGAGATGAGAGTTTTCTACATCTTGATCTGCAGGCAACAGAAGCAACCATGTCCTGCACTGGGCATAGCGTGAGCATATTCGACCTTAAAGCCCACCTCCACAGTGACACACTTCCTCCAACAAGGCCACACCTCCTAATAGTGCCACTCCCTATAGGCATTCAAATACATGAGTCTATGTGGGCCATACCTATTCAAACCACCACATTCCTATAGAGGCCACATTCCTCCCTGGCCCCTATCGACTTGTAGTCAGAATATAATTCAAAATGGATTTAATCCAATTTCAAAAGACTATCGCAGTCTCAGCAATGTTTAAAGTACAAAGTTCGAAGTCTCTTCTGAAATCCATGCAATCTCTTAACTGTAATCCCATATAAAATCAAAATCAAAAAATAGATTCCATATTACCAACATATAATGGCACATTATACATTACTGTTATATATTACCATTCCAAAATAGAGGGAAGAGGGGATCATGAGGAAATACTGGACCAAAGAACACAGAAACCCAGCTGGGCAGTCTCCAAACTCTGTGTATCTGATGTCAAAGCGCTCTTCAGATCTCCAACACCATTCAGCTTTGTTGACTGCAACAAAACTGTAGTTCTCTTTCTCTTGGGCTGGTTCCACTCCCTGTTAGTGGCTCTCCTCAGCAGATATCCCACAGTTCTGGAATCTAACATTTTGGGGTCTTGAAGGCAATCCAGGCTTCAATTTCACAGCTTCACACAATAGCCACTTTAGGTCTTTCTTCAGGAGCACCCCTGACACATGGCTGGCCTTAGTGGCTTTCCTTAGTCATGGAGGGGGATTATGCAACCCTTTTCTTCTATATTTGACTCTAAAGCCAGAACTACATGGCTGAAGCTGACAAATTCTGATGGAACATGGCACCCTCGTTCAATTGTATCTTCACCAGCTTCCTGTTTACAGACGGTTTCCTTCACTGCCTAAGCGTGACTGTCCTAAAACTGGATCTGTAGACCAGGCTGGCCTCAAACTCAGAGACCTGCTAGCCTCTGTCTCTTGGAGTTCTGGGATTAAAGGTGTGTGCCACCACACTTGGTTCTAAGTTTTCTTTAATTCCTTTTCATAAGTTGGTAATTTAACTGGATCTTGCCCTGAGGTCACCACTGCCTTTATTATACTTCTCAATCTGTTTATCTTCTTGAACACAAAATTTAGCTCCATTCTACTTCCTGGTGCTGCCTTTCTATTCAATGTGTACATTTTGTATTTTGTATTTTTACTTGCTTGGCTTATTCCTTTCCATTATAAATCTTCATTAGAGTCAACACTAATAACCAAATGACAGAGTCTATACTAGGCTGTTTTAAGATTTCCTCTGCCAAAGGAATTAATCCAAAACTCCTTACTTTAACTTCAGGCAGATTTTTTCAGACAAGGGCAAAACTCAGCCACATTCTTCACCAAAATATCACAAGGCTGGTCTCTAGGCTGCATACTAACATTCTTCTCCTCTGAAACCTCTTCTTCCAAGCACCCACAGTTAAATCACCCTCAGCACCACTGTTTTCCATGTTCTTATTAGGATGGTTCATTAATCCCAACTTAAAAGGTTCAACTCTTTTTCTAATCCATAACTCCAAAATCCATACTCCTCCAAACAAAAATCATGGCCAGGCCTATCACCAGTCCCTGACACCAACTTTTGTCTTAGTTAGGGTATCTCTTTTATGGCAACTCTTATAAAAGGAAAACATTTAATTGGGGCTGGCTTACAGTTTCAGAGGTTTAGTCCACTATTGTCATGGTCAGAAGTAAGGTAGTATGCAGGCAGACATGGTACTGGAAAGATAGTTGAGAGTTCTACATCTTGATCTGCAGGTAACAGGAAGTAAACTGTTCTACACTGGCCATAGCTTGAGCATATAGGAAACCCCAAAGCCTGTTCCCATAGTGACACACTTCCTGTAGCAAAACCACACCTACCCCAACAAGACCATGCCTCTTAATAGTGCCAATCCCTAAGGGCATTCAAACACATGAGTCTATGGAAACTGTACCTATTCAGACAATCACAATGGTGACCAGGGAAGGCTGATGGAGAGGATAATAAAGGGAGTCATGCCTGGATATCTGATAGAATGGACCACAGAAGAAGCAGCATCCCCCAGTTTCTCCCACAGAGACCTTTTCTCTTTTCCTTCCTATTTTTTCCCTAGCAGTTGATATCACCCAACATATTTTATATTTCACTTTATTTGGTTGGCTTTCTCTCATGAGAAAGTATGTTCATTCAGGGGAGGGATTTCTGTTTTGTTTTGTTCATTGTTCTATCCTTAGCACAGGAATGTGGTGCACAGAAAGTAAATTACTGGGTAAATATTATATTCATTTTGCTTATATGACTCTATGAGGCTATAGGAAATCCCTAGCTACACCTTTCTTACAAAGCAAGACTGTAGGCCTGCCTGTGACATGTGTGTAATGGAGATTCAGGGTCTGATTCAAACACTCTGAACTGAACAAGGGTGGGAAAAGCCTACCAGGCCATGAGGAATGGGATGCTGTTGCATGCAGCTTGCTGTATGGACTTAGAGACACCCATGCAGACCAAATGTGCATGTGGGTGAGATTTTGCAATGTTGTAGTTTAAGGACAGCTTGACTCCTCTGTTTGAATTAACCTCTCACAGTCCCTCAAGTCTTAACAGTCTAGTTTACAAAAATCACATAGTTCAACTGACTCTCTTCTGGTGAGGGAGTTCTCCCTCTGTGATGGCCCTGTTTAGCCCCTATCAGAAAGAGAATGATATACTCTAGGCTGTTTCATTCCTTTGGTGGATTTTCCACTTGGCAAATGTATGGCAGCCTTGTTACCAGTGTATAGCCTGACATCATGGTTTGTTTCAGGCATGAAGCCTGCAAAGCAGCCTGGACTCTCAGTTCTAGTACAATGAAAGGTCCAGAGGGTGAAGGGTGAAACATGACATGAAAGAGCCAACTTATCGACCTACCATCTTCTCCAGGAAGTCATTCTCTGTGGTGTAGCTGGACACTACCTGTAGAATTGAGCTCCTTCCAGCCTAGAATGGCGTCATGGAGATCCTGTAGTTCCCTCTGGCCCCTTGACCTCCCTGACAAGCAGGCCCAGGCCCTTGTCCTCTACCTACTATGCTTGTTGTTTGGCTCCATACTTTTCCAGAGCTTGCGGAGAATGAGATGAGAGCCAGCAAGTTGCAGTAAGAATTGGAAAGCTATTTATACCACCCTTATTTTTTCACACATAGTGTTTGCAGCACTTTCAGAAAGATGCCTTCCTGTGAGAGGCTGAGTGAGAACAATGTGTAAATGAAGTGACTAGGAGAGGCTCAGAGTGGCTCTGCCACCAACAGACTGTACAGGATGCTGACTAATTAGACTGGGGACATTTGACTCTTGTTTTCTGGTTACACACACACACCAATCCAAGCCACTGAGGAGGCTGCTACATGGTACCAGTTAGAAATAGAAAATATGAAAGAGAGGTATCTCTATGGCTGTCTACATGTACCCTGTATACTAGAAATAGTCTTAAACAAACAATTGGAAATTAGGTGAGCAGAAATAAGTACATGTACATTTTGCCATTATACCGTCTCTCCTGCCTTTTTCTTTTCTAATGGAGTCCCTGATAAAAGATGGACTCTCTTGCCCACATACTACCTAGTAACCTCCTTAAACACAGTACGTGTACATATTGGAGTGTTGAGCACAGAGGCCAGGTGTCACTGCCTCACCTCCTCACATTACAAATATCAGTTATCCAGAAGTAAAGGACAGGTATGCAGGCACACACTGTTGTAGGTCCCTTGACAGCCCAGGGGCAGGATGTGTGGGCCCTGATTCTGGTCCTTGAGACTGAGTTGTTGGAGATGTCAGAACATCTTTCCCATGCAGCAGGAGGCACTGTGTTGATAAGAAAGTAGAGCACTTCAAAAGCATCATCTTGGGCTAATTAAGATGAAACGAACTACTTGCATGGCTTTTATTACCGGATAAGTGCTTCTTTTTTCCAAGATGAGTCTGTCTGACACTTACTTAGAGCATATGGGGCCTATCAAAGCCACCGAGGAGTGAGCCCATGATATGTGTAGCTAAGTAAGTAAACATCCAGAGAAAATGAAAGCTTGCTACTCTAGCTTCCGGAGGGTGAGGAAGCTGCCATGCTGATGGAGTGAATTGATGCTTTCTAACAGTACCTGGGTTTTCCTTTTATTTTCTCATTGATTATTCTTATTGTTTTCTTCTTTAAACACATTCATTATGAAGGAAAAAAAGAAACAAAGCTATAATTTGGGAGGAGAGGGTAGTGTCCCAAAGAATGTATTATTTTCCTATTGTATCTCGTCTCTGTTTCTTCATTGCAGTAACCTTGGTGTTTATAAATGTGCTGTGTGGAAGATGCATTTCTTAATTATATACAAGTATCTGCAAAATGCTTAGAGTAGAGCCATTCAACTTGAAATGATTTCCTACCATCAAATCAAAAAATAGCTATTGAGTACCTACTTTGTATAAGGTATCAGACTGGACCCTGTAATTTGAAAGCTACTTTACATCTTTTTTTGGTACATGTTCAGGTTTGTTTTGTTTTGCTTTGAGACAGGATTTTGCCACGTAATCCAGACTGACCCCAAACTCACTATGATAGCCCAGGATAACCTCAGATGTGTGGTTCTTCTGTATTTTAGTCACTTTTGTAGTGTGTAGATGAAAATTCCTGACAGGTGACAGGAGCATCTCAGTTCATGGTAGCAAAGCTTGCACATGTGTTCACAAGGCAACAGAGAAGAATAAGAGAAAACATGGCTAGACACAAGACTAGTCCCACCCCTAGTAACAACCAATTAACCAGACTCCACTAAGGGACCCACAGCCTTCAAAACAGTGTACAAGTTATACCTAAGCAATAAAAAATATGAGTTGATGGGGACCATTCCAGAATCAAACCATAACTTTTTGCCTCATAACATAATTCCATGAGCGCTGAGGTTATTGACCTGTGTCTTCATGGTTGGGTCATATTTCTTGATATTTGCATCTGTTTTTAGAACTGTTAAAGATCAATGCTGTGTCAATTCAGTCTATCCTTTTCTAATATCAAAATATCCCTCAGATTTTAAGGCGGAGTATTATTTGACAACCATTCACAGGTATCCCTTGAGGAAAAAATATTGCAGTTGAAGAACAACACAAAGATTTTTTTTTTCTTAGAGACCTTCCCTGGGAAGACTGTGGTCATACACTGCAAAGGTATCAAGTGTAAAATCACTTCACAGTAGTTCTATGACTTCTCCCCATTGACATAGCTCTCCTGCTTTATGTAGTTCTTCAGCTTGGACATTTGTCCCCCATTGTATCTCTGATGCCAAGAAAACTCATTATGAAGCAACAAAAGATTAGGAACTTGTAAGAGTCCTGAAGGGGATGGCAGATCCGAGTGTCCACTCTCCCCTTGTTTCCACTTCCCGTGTGTTTCCAATCTCCCATGTGTCCATTCTCCCATGTGTCCACTCTCCTGTGTATCCTGTGCTGCTTTCCTGCTATGGCTGCTGATTCAAGAAAGCAAACATGGCTTTCCTATTGAGTCATAAACATGGGTGCACAAGCTACTTACGTTTTACATATGTATTCTAAAACATACTATCTTCATATTTAGGTAGATGGAAACAAATAAACTCTTCAGTAAGGAGATGCCAGGATGACTTAGAAGTACACAAAATTTGTTGGGAGTCTAGAAAGATTGCTTAGTAGGTAAAATGAATATTGTTCAAGCATAGAGACCTGAGTTTGAATCCCTAGGACCTAAGTAAAAGCCAGGCAAGACTGCTTGCTCCTATAACCCCAGTTCTTGAAGACACAGACAACTTGATCCCAGGGTCTCATTGGTCAAGCAATCTAGCTGAAACAGTGAATTTCAATTCCAGTGAGACACCCCATTCAAAAGCCAATATAAAAGCAGAGAACATGACACAGTGGCTAAAGGTACTCACCACACATGCCTGGAGACCAGAGTTCTATCCCTCGAATTCACATAAAATTGGAAGGAGAGAACTGACTTCACAAACTAATCCTCTGACAACCACATGTATGCTATGATACATGTGCCCACATATGCAGATATCACACACATGTATTTGCATGCCTTATTTTAAACTATTGAAAAATGGGGCCGGAGAGATAGCTCAGAAGTTAACAGCACTGGCTGCTCTTCTAGAGGACCTGGGTTCAATTCCCAGTACCCACATGGCAGCTCACAACTGTCTGTAACTGCGTTTCCAGGGGATCTGATATCTTCACACCAATGCACATAAAATCAAGTTAAATAAATTAAGAGAGAGAGAGAGAGAGAGAGAGAGAGAGAGAGAGAGAGAGATTGTTAAGGTGATACCCATGAAAAGTAAAGTGCAAACAGAAGTGGTGCAGAGAGAGCTCAGGCTCTGGTGTAGGGCTGACCCAGAACCAAGAGAGTGTGAAAAGAGGGTTTGGGTAGAAAGAGTCACACAATGGACAGATGCTCTGAAAACGTCTCCTGCACAAAGGGCGCTGAGTCCCATGTAGAGCAGCGTGGGGATGAATTACACTAGCAATTCTATATGCCCAGTTATTGCAGAGAGGCAGTCTGAGAGCTACTGTTGCCACATTGCCAAGGCCATGGCAGATCCCAAAGGCACTGCAGGTGGAAGCTGTCAGGTAACGTCACTTGTCATAGCTAAATGGCAAGTTCTTTTCTGCAAGAGACACATAGTGCACAACTGTGGGTGTCACAGTTATGTCATACCTCAGATTAAGATGTGTCCCTAACATCAATGTATTTGCCTTCCCAAGGGAAAGGAGTGTCATTAATATCAACTTCCATGGTAAACTAGGGTTAGAAATTAGTCCTGTATCAATATTAGAGTTTATTATAAGTACAGTTATGAAGTTCCAAATTACATAAGCCAGAGAAGCAGAGGGATAGGCAATAAAAGTAAAGAATTATTGAAAACATAGGCCTGCCTCTGTTCCCTAGGTTTACCCATGTATCTACTTGTGACTGATAAATTTAAAATTAATACTTAGTTGTGTCTCATCAGTAATGAGGAATGCAATTAATGTGGACCGAAATGGAGTCAGAAATAGTTTGAAAAACAGATGTTTCATAGGAAGTACTCATGCAATGGAGCCAGTCCTGCACAATCAGGAGGGAGAGGGAATCAAGAGAGTCGCATGTGTGTGTCCCTCATATTTAAAGCCTTGCTACGTCATTCTGACCAGGCATGGTCAGTATCACCTGTGCCAGCCCTCAAGCAGGTGTGGTCAGCATTTCCCCCTACACATCAGAGTACACTTTTTACGTAGAATGGACTTCTGGGTGGTGGAAATAACTTAGCCAAGCCTACAGAGGAGAGATATGTGGATAAATATGGGGCTATGAGCCAGTTCAGTGGGAATATTTGCAGAGGGGTGTGGTAGAAGGAGAGTCGGGGATCAAAGAGGAGGGTGCAAAATGGAGTTCTTTAACAGTGTCTTAAATGTCCACCAAGCAGAAAGGCTTGCTTATGGATTCAGTGCCACTGGGAGACAGGAAGACTTTCTAAGATGAAGGGTCTCTTGGGAGGAAGTCTGGATATGGTGAGCCTGTGATTGAAAGGAACATTGGGACCTGAAAATTTGTGTTTCTGTTCCCCAGATGCCAGCAGCAAGAGGGTTCTTCTGCTACTTTCTCTCTTAAACTGGCTATTGGGACCCTGTGTCTCTAGCTTCCTCTTTCCTAGGGGCAATAGGGCAAGCAGTGTTCTCCCCAGTTTGCTGTCACAATGATGGGCTTGCCTTGTTACAGGACTGAAAGCAACCAGGCTGATTGATTAAGTCTGAAAATTCCTGAAACTGTGAGAAGTAAATCAATCATCCAATCAATAAATCCATGCGTAACACAGACCTTTCTTCTTTTAATCTGACTATCTCAGATATTTTGTTACATGCTAACAGACACCTTGCTGACACAGGAAACAAGTGCCAAGAAACTGGGTCATTACTGTCTCTGTCCAGTGATGCAATATGGAAGCATTTAGAACCGGTTTGGGAGGGCAGGGCCAATGGTTTGACAATGTTGGAGAAACAGAATAGGCAAGCTTAGAATGCTATGAGCAGAAGTTCAGGGATGAGTCGCTTGAGGGTTCGGGAGACCAGCATTGCTGGTAGGAATTCGAAAAATAAAGGCTTTGTTCCTAAGATTTCAAATAAAGTAAGGACTCATTTGGAAACTGAACTAGAGACCATCCCTGTCATAGTCTGGCAAATAATTCAAATGACATGAATCCTATAACAAAGATTCCAGGTGCATTTTGTTGTTCATGCCCTGCCCTTGTGGGAGGCTGAGCTTTGAGTATGACAATTCAATCTGGCAAAGGAAATTTCAAGACAGCAAGGCAGGCAGGCAGTGGCAGCAGTACTGTTGGCCACTTTAGCCAGGCCTATCGTTAGAAACAGAAACAAAACAGAATGGGAATTCTGAGAACTTCTGAAATGGAAAATACCTGAAGAATGCAGTTTGTCACAAACAGAAGTGGGTTCAAAGTGCCCATGGGGTCCAGTTGTTCAGGACATCAATGCCTTTAAAAGGGAGCCAAGCACTTGGCACCAGGACAGCAAAAAGGATTTTCCCAAGAGCATCTGAGGACCTGACAAGTTCTTGCTCATCATGGGATCAGAAGTGTGGCCATATACACTTGCTTCTAGACTCTTCTTTGAAAGATGAGTCTTAGGGCCTCAGCTAGCACAGAGATGATGATGAAGAAATCATTTCCCTGGATTACTTTCCCCTTAAGTATGGACATCAGAACACTCAGAAGTGATTATAGCCGTGGTCACTGTCAAGTGTGCTCTGGGAAAGCTCACACTGGTGACAGAACTGGGTGTCATCCACCTAATACTGCTTTTGCAACATGCTAAATGTCAAAGTTATGGGGCCATGAGTGCTTCCACTTAGATTTCAACATAAATTTAGGAACCGTAAATAGTGGAATCAGAGTGGCTGATAGAAGTTGACAATAGCATGATGCATGCAGCAGTGAGAACTGAAGCCTTAATGGAGACCTTTGGAAGACAGAGATGCCAAGAACATGGAACATCCATAGTCTGCATCTGTGATGCTCCCCCAAAAGCAATGTATGCAAGATTTGGTAGTTAGCCTGCGACAGTATTGAAAGGTAATGGACACATTGCGATATGGAGCCTAGCAAAGGGATGTTGAGTCATTGGAGGTGTGAGCATCATCTAGATATTGAAGCTGTGCCGCCTTCCTCTTTCTCTACTCCTTTGAACTCTCTCTATCCGTAAGGTGAGTAGCTTTGGCTTATCACAAGCTCCCCATTGTGATGTTCTGCTTCAGAACAGGTCCCAAAGCAACACAGTCAAGTGATGGTTAGCTGAACTCTTTCAAATTAGGAACACAAATAAATCTTTCCTGCTTCTAAGTTGTGTGTTTCAAATGTTTTCTCAGACCAATGGAAAGCTGACTTAGATGTGAGAAGGCTACAGACAGCATGCAGAGTCAACCTGAGATCATGTGAGGTGTAGCCAGCAAAGCTATGGAGACAGGCTTGCCCAAGCCCTTGGAAACCCACTATGCCATCATGTGCACAGAATGCAAAACATGAGACATTGGGATTTATTGTCCCCACAGAATGTTGGTTTTGCTTTGCTCTGGTTCTTCCTTTCTTGGCCCAAATTTCTCTCCTGTGGATTGGGAATGAAGATCCTGTTCCATGATGTTGTAATATGCTCTTTGTTGTGAGTTTTATAGCTCACAGCCAGAAAGTTGTCTCAAGTAGAGTCCAGACTTGTACTTTTGATTATGTCTAGTACAGTTAAAGTTGGGAATTGGGCATGTACAGTAATGAATTTTATACTGATAAAAGCAGGAAGCTTTGGAGACAGTAGCAGGATGCTATAGTTTAAATTATGAATGTCCCCCAAACGCCTATAGCTTAAAGACCTGGTACTTAGTATACACCGTTATTGGTGAGTGATAGAAATATCACAAACTGGGACCTATAGAAAGAAGTGAAGTTACTGTGGGCATGCTACCAGAGGGATATTGGGACCACGGCCCTTCCTGAATTCCTTTCTCTCAAGCTCTATTGGTCCTTTGCTCATGCCGACATGCTCTCATTTCGAACTGCCATGACACAAGATACTTCTATCATGTGCTCCCACCATGATATACTGCTTCACTTCAAAAAGAGCTGCTCAATGAATCAATGAATCCTGGATTGCGATCTCAGGAACTGTGAATCAATAGAAACCTGCCACCTCTTAGGATTGTCTCTTATATTTTGAGCCAGTAACACAAGTTGACCAGCAGGTGGAGCCAGTACCAACATGTGAACATTGGGGTAGGTCTGAAATCAGAGTTTCAGTAAGTTGAGACAGTTCCTTCATTTGGTAAGTTAAATAGTTTTGAATTAGAATGGCTGAAATGATAATGGCACATAAAGGTGGAAGGGGGTCATGAATGGCCCTATCCTCTTGCTTATCACTTCTCTCCTTTCTCAAAAAAACTGTAATTACAACAGCGAGAACCAAGGCACCAAGGTCCACAGAACTTACAGAATCAGTCCTCAACCTCTGCTGATATTCATACAAGAATTGCAGGAAATGTGCATTTTCTAGAGCTCGTTACTTGAAACTCAGAATCAGTAAGTTCAAGTGGTAAGTCACTGGGAGGATGTTTGGGTCCTTGTTTTGCACATGCGGCTTTTGTAATAACTTATTAATGGATGTTGCTTCTACTGAGGAAATTTAGGCTAGGGTAACTTTGTTGGGATGGAGGGACAGAAGACCACATTGAACCCGGGGCCTTTTAACTTCCAATTGGTAGGTTGTTGTTATGAACCGAGAGAAATGACCTTGTAGTTACTTAAAATGCAGTCAGTAATTTCTCAAAATTTGGAGCAAGTAGAGTTAAATTTTATAAATCACAACTTTGAGATGAAATGTAATATATTTCTGTCATACAAAGCTATACCCGGTATAGAACACAGGATCCTTCAACAATCTTCACATGCAACCTCCACATTTTAGAGGTAGACGAGGAACATATGAGCAGAATTCAGATTCACCCTGATGGTCGAAGTTCAGCTGAAAACACAAAGTCACAGCAGCAACAGGAGGTAGCAGAAACTTCCAGAGGCAGATGCAATGTCATGAATTTCCCAGCTGTTGCTGTTGGCTGATACCCTGAGCTAGGCAAGTACCTTGGCAGAAGGGACCAGGTTGGCATCATGTCATCCCATTCTCTGATTTTGCTCAAATCAGAACTATGGCTCACAATTGAGAGAGACAGAGAGAGAGAGAGAGAGAGAGAGAGAGAGAGAGAGAGAGAGAGAGAGAGAGATGCAGAGATGCAAAGATGCAGCTTTTTCCCTACAGAAAGCCAGAGCACTCTCCCTTGACCTTGGGAGTGCAACCAAACATGTCTTCTGCAAGACATGTGCCAAGCAAAAGTAGGGTTGGCACATTCTGGATATAGCTGTCATACTGGGGTACCCTTGTAATCAAATCTTAGATAAATATACAGCTTGCATTACTTTTTCCAGATTAGCCTGGATACAGCTAATGACAGAAACACCAGCATTGAAATATAGATGCTATTCTTGAAGCCACAGCTTCATAGATTCATAGACTATAACTAATAATCACCATGTACATGTATATGTGTGTTTGTGTCTGATAATATTATCTAATAAGAGGTTTTTGAATTGATTACATGATTTGCACTAAAACATCACTGGGTCTAATGAATACCTATTGATTCATGTCATTTTTTAAGTTCAGTCCCCTCTGCCCAGAAGGAGAATGAGACATTGAACTAACAATAAAGCAAGCAGCTGTGGCTGCTGCAGAGCATGGCAAACCTGTGAACACATAGTACATACAGTTGGTGAAAACTACCAACCACATTCTGAGATTCCAGGGATTAACAGCTGTCAAAATGGAGCTTGTGTGTCTGTTCCAAATGTCAGGAGCATAACCAAATTTGATTTTCCATTCAATACTCAAAAGTCTTGATTATGCCTTTCACACATTCAACTATTTCATATCTGAGCAAACAACAACAAAAATCTATATAGAGACTGATTTTTTAAGTATTTTTTTAGTTTTCATAAGACACAAAAGTCAATCAATATGTTTCCAAGTATTAGATGCAGTAACGTGGGCTGAATGAAGTCAAGGAAAGGGCAGAGACAGCAGAATCTCTAGTCAATAAACTCAAAGCTAAAGCAAGAGAACTTGGGGAAATGGGATGGAGGTCCAGGGTTCTAACCTTTGAAATGTATTGGCCTAGGGTTCAGAACATCCCAAGGACCAGTGTAACAGATTTTGTCTTCTCTTTCTTCTTAAAAGGAATAACATGAAACTAAGCCAGTTAAAGTCTCCCCATATTTATAAAACTCATCTTTACCCAGTATTTGAGAAGGAAGCACTTTTTTTTCAAATACTTGAGTATATGTTGGGGCCTCAGCTCATGTGTGTAGACTATTCAGGAGTCCATGCAGCAAAGGTAACTTGTAAAGCACAAATGGATCTGCTGGAAATTCCAAATGAACACTTTCCATGGTATCCAAGAATGTAACTTTGTCCTGTATCAATGGAGACCTAGAAATGAGGGGCTTAGCGTGGAGGCAATGACGAAGAGCAAGGGGGAAGAGTCCTGGGTTATAGGTCTCTGCTTTTTATCCCAAATACTCCCCCAAGCACAGAGAATGGATCTTGTGTTGTGCCCAGAATTCAGAACCCCAAAAGAACCCTCCAACAAGGAGACGACTCACCGAATGCAAGGACAAAGGTTTCTTTATTGACTCAAGGATACAAACTGCAGCAAGGACCCCATTCATTCGGGAACAAATGGAGTACCCACTTTCGACTGAGGGGTGTTTTTATAAGGGAAAATTGTAGGGCTGGAAGCCCCAAGATTACAGAACTTCTGTGGTTACACAGGACAGGTTAATGGTTGTATGCTTCAGGCAAGGTACAATTAAGCAGGATGCTGCAGAGGAAATGAGTTTGTTAATTGTCTCCTGGGCTGGGGACTTCTGCAATTGATAACTATCTGATCCTCTTTGGACCAGAGGAATGTGGACTCCATTCTAGGGTGTGATATCTGGTCTAAGGGCTTGAGTCCTGTGGACCTTTGTTTAACCTTGTCTGCTGAGCTGCCTTATGGGAACTCAGAGTTTTCTTTTTGGGCTTTGGAGTCTAGGTTTTAGACCTTTATTATTTTTTCCCCTTTCACTTGGTACATCTTTGTGGTTCGTTAACTGGCTATTCCAATGCAGTGATTGAAGCTAATGCCCTCATTTTCTGGTCAAAGTGACGAAGTGACACAGAACTTTGAACTGAATGCTGGGCAGGGGCATTGGGACCTCAGCTTCTCTACTGAGATTTCCCCATGGAACATAGTTTTTAAATGAGATTTGGATTTAGGAAAAGTCAGTTAACATGGGTTGGAAAATGTAGCTACCCTTCACAAAATGGCTGCAAAGCAGTTAGGACAGGTCCCAGTGCAAGTAACACCCTCCTTTCATTTTCAAAAGTTTGTGGGTGCATAGCCTTCTTATATATGCTAATTATTTACTAGTAGCCCCACAAAGTAAGTCAATAGGATTCACCATAATAAATATTACCAGAAGAGAGGTCAAATGGATTTCTTGAAGGAGGCTAAAAGTTGGCTGCACGGAAGACATTGTGATCTAAGGATGGGAAGCCTGAGTGAGTCACTGGCAGCTCCAGAGAGTTCTCACACTGAACAGCTGTCTCAAGTATAGCCCTGACTAGAGAGCTCTAGGGGAGTGGCTTGAATGCTGGCCTCAGTTGAAGAAGTGTTACCACACTGACTCAGGGGCTCCTGTGCAGAGCCTGCTCTGCAAGGTCACAGAAAGGATTTGCTTAGGCAGGCACTTCCTGTGTGCTCCCATTGTACTCAGCTGCAGGAGGTCACAGGGGGGCCAAACTACACCCATCCATTTCACCTTGTCATGGTTGTGTCCAAGGATGAATAAAACAAGTGAGGTAGAAATTGCTTCTGGCAGGAGATGAACAGGGAAACCTTGCTGGGCAGTGTGGTGACTAATTGCTCCCATTCACAGAAGAAAAGCCTAAAATCCCTCAACTGTCATAACACAGGGAAAGGGTTTCCTGGTGCAATTGTGTGTCAGGAGCAAACTGTGATGTGGTTGCAGAATCTTTTCCCCATGTGGGGAGGGGGACAGAGATAAAGAGTGACAGAGCATGTCCTTGGGGTGAGTCACCAGGACCTGCTCTGCTAGACAGATAATTGCCTCAATTTCCGGCCTCCCTTTGAAGTCATGGAGAGCTGCTAAGGCCAGCTTTCCTCTGGAAGGGGCTCATATGGATCTGGGACTGCTCAAAGTCACTGGAATTGCACAGGACATACTGACACACATTCTGTTTTCCAGGTTGGAGAAGAATAAAGAGTTTTTTGTTTTTGGTTTTTTTAAATAAAGATTAATCAGAGAAGTAAAAGGCGACCGCTAATCTACAAATCAAAACTTAAATTCCATTTGAAAGAAACACTTGAAAAAGACATGTTTGTGTAAGTTGGAGGGTACTTAAACAAGGTGATTAAAGAAATGTAAAAATTAAATAGAATACCATTGCTTTCAGAGTGGCTGGAGATTTTTGATCTTTAAATGAAAGTAAACTACCTTCTAACATTTAACACAAAAGATTAAACAGATACAAGGACTTCTTAAGCTCAGATGCTGGGAGAATAATTCTTTTATTCCCTGTCGCCTTTTAATATATAAGACTCATAGAAGACATCTTAAGGCTAATTGTGTTCCATGGGGCCTAGGGCAGGGCAGGTTGGCGAGTGGTTACTGTAGTTAGCTGACTCTGCTTAACTGGTGCTTTCATTCATTACTCTATTTTTGGCTTTAGTGGCTAAGCACTGGGATGCAGACATTGTCCCAGTTAGGCATGTCAAATGTGCAATTAAGACTTTCCAAAACGACACACAAGGAGGCTCCTGTGGGCTTTAATTGCTAAGGTAAATTGTTTCACTCAAGACAGTGGCGGGCCACATGTATGCTTCATATTGCTAGAGCATTGCTACGTGGGAGGGACACATCCTAGAATTCCTCCCTGCAGGGTTCTTTGTGGGAGCTAGTCACCAGAAAAATGCACAACTGATTAGGCAATGTGAAGAAGCAGATGTTCATTTCTTACTCATAAGGTCAGTAAATGGCACTGTGATCGCTCATACAATATAACCAGAGGCCAAAAACTGGAGCTGGCAAAGATCAGTGACTGCTGTCAAGATTGATGACTCTGCCACAAGCTGCCAGTTTCCTTCAGCTTTGTAGAGTCCTGGACAGGCAGGTTTTCAGCTCCAAGTCACCCAGATCCCTGCCGAGCACTCCCAGCTTTGCCCTGGAGGTCATAAATAATGGACAAGGCGTCTGGCTTGCTCCTTATTGACTATCTCCATCCTTACTCTATGTTCGGGTTTATTTCCTTAGCTGACCTATAGTCAAGTTAGGCCTGGCACCCACAACTGTGTAAGCTGAATCTCAACTACAGATCCTATTCTCTGTCATTCTCAGGGGCTCTGCCTCTCTACACAATCCCACTCACTGGAGGCTCTGAGATTAATTCAGGGTCTCAGTACTGCCCAAAACAACAAAATTCAACAACAAAATAAATAAATAAGACAAAGGCCATTCTTGTCTAACAACATCCCTGTGTGGGGCTTTGATCTCTAGATTTGTGTCTCTCATCACTCCATGGGGACCATGGTAGTTCTCAAACTCCTCTCCTACTACAATATCTGTGTCTTTTTAACATTCAAAAAGGAAACGCCTGTCCAGACTCCCACAGGAGTAGTATTTTCCTGTCCCATTAACTAGACATTTCCACATTCTAATTTTGAGGTAGCAGGACAACAATGGTCAGGGTTGGCTCAGACAGGTCAAAGCTGATCCTCTCGAAATGTCAGGGCTCCTCCAAACATAGGATACCAAATTAGAGTTCTGAGCTACGGGGACGGGGAGTCTAGGCAGCCAAGGCAGGAACCTGGAAGCAAGAACTGAAGCAGGGAGCACAAAGGAGCCCTGCTCACTGGCTTGCTTCCCCTGCTTTGTTCAATCACCATTCTTAAATAGCCCATGCCCAGAATGGGCCAGAGTTCCTTTGCCAATGAACAATCAGGAAAAGGTCACCACAAACTTGCCCACTGGCCAGTCTGATGGAGGTAATACCTAAATTGAGTTGCCAATGGTCATGAACAGCTTTGTCTTCAGGATGTTCTAGAAGCTGTGGGGCCTCCTAGAAGACAGATTTTATTCTAGAGAATAGCTGTTTGAGTTCTTGCACTCTGGGAGGGGTAGGCCTCTATCTATTTGGATGCAGAGGCCTCTAGCCATCTTGAGAAAGCATCATGAAACATCAAAAGATGTTATTGTCCTTTACAGGGATACGTTTGAGTAAAAGGAACTGTTCATCTTTTCTGAAGGAGTCTGTCCTTTACACTACAGTAAAGAAAAGTGTGGTTGATTTCTACCTGAGACGTGAATTATGGAGGCAGAGTAGACAGAGTTTTACCCTTTTTAAAAATAATAAAAGCCACAAATGCGTAGGACAGTTTATGTCTAAATTTAAGGTAACATGAGTTATGAGGTTCCTTAATAAGTTTTTTGTTTGGGCAATAGAACATGTTCCCCTGAGTCCACCAGGCATCTTCAGTAAGTTTATAACCTTGCTGTGTAGCCCATTTTCTCCTGTTCCTATGTAAGAATTGCTTATGTTTTATTTTGGGACAGTTATCAAAGTCATTTCTGTCATTTTCTCTCCAGGCTTTGCTATAAAGCTTCTATAGCTTGTAAGTATCCTAATTATCTGCATGCAAGAGAGTGGAGGGAAAAGTCAGCTAAGGGTGTTGGAAATATTCCTTTCATTTTAGGTGAGGACTCCCAATATTATTCTTTGTTCTCGGGGCATATATGATGCAAGGTGAGCCTGGCAACAATGACTCCTTCAACTTCGAGGCTTTTCCAACAGCATTTTAGTAAGCTCACTTAATAAGGGGTCCTAGCTTATCAAATAAAGCATTAAGTGAGGTCCTGTTCACATCTATCATTGTGTCTGAATGTCTGTCCTTTCCATAGAGGGACAGTCTCGTTTGCAGAGAGGGGAGAGCCACATTTTCTTAGAAATCTGTTGGGTGTAGTTCTTTTCCAGTGTCTTGGTTTCCCACAGTGATGGCAAGCATTACCCCTTATAAACTTCAGCCTGGGGTTTCTTGGAAGTAGCAGGTACTTTATTAGCCTGGTGAAATATATTTCCCATGGTTTAAGCTATCAGTCTGGCTTGTTCTTTTGCTTGTGATTACTTCCCCAGGACATTTAGACTGTCTCTGTTTTATCTCCGTTGTTAAAAATTGGAGGGTCCCTGCATCCTTTTACAGCTCCCTCCTGACATCTTGGCTGACTGACTCACAAAATGAGTACCCAGCAAAAATCTGATGCTTGGAAATTTTAATTACCATTAATTATAGTAAACCTAATCATGTGCATATCTAATCTTTGAGTTTTACAATTTCATAAACCCTTTTGTAACTTAGTTGGACCTTCTGCAATGTAACTACATGTTCCAGTTTTGTCTTCACATTTTTCTAGTTCTGTTTTGGAGCAATCCTTTACTTATGTCAAAACTACCATGTTCTCATTTAAATCATTGCCTTTTTACCTTTAATTTAAACCTTCTTTACCAAAAATATACTTTACCCACAACTCTCTATGCATTTTTATTTATGGTTTCTCTCTACCTTATTTGTCTTTATAAAACATGTTTTTTTCTTAATACAAAAGTCTATATTCCAATGAAAACACAGCCAGCTACATCTGAAACACAGATAGCATACATTAACACTCCTAGAGATATTTCTATCCTGCCACTATAAAAAGAGAATAAAAGTCTTGTTTCTCTGGTTCATTTGGTGTTTGTCTGCTTCCCTTCAGAGTATCTGGTTACCTCTGCACATTAGCACAATGAACTACAAGGATAAGCCATTGCTTTCAATGTCTTGTAAAAGACAACTGGATCTCAACTATATGTAAACATATTAGAATCAAGTCCGTTTAAAATCATTGGTAAGACTCAAATCACACAGAGAAGGCAGCAATGACTTTGTTTTAAAATGACCCATTTTTTTAAATCTAAAATTAGTCAAGATTAGGTCTTAGGGGAAAAAAATCTGTTTTTGTGTTTTCAAAAAAAAAAAGCAGTATCAAGCAGGTGGGGGGAAGAAAGTAAGGCAGACAGACAATAATAGCTTCTATTTCATGATATCATAACGGCAAGTTTACAAAGCATCATGGAGTGTGGATATGGCTCAGCAGGTCAGACTTGCCTCCAAGTCTAAAAACTTGAGTTCAATCCCCAGGACTCACATGGTAGAAGGAGAGAATAAACTCCCTCCAGAAAGCTGTTTACTGGCCTCTACACATGCACCATGGCATGTGCATGCCTGCCCCACAAGACAAGTAAATAAATATAACAAAAATCACCCTTAAAACATTTACCTTTACACACACCTATGTACATCTCAAATTAAGCATGCAAAGAATAGTAATGTTATCATAAAGTAAGTTAAACATGAAAAGGAAGATTTAACTGTCATAGATTTTACTACCCAGTTTCAGCAATTTTGGAGGCAGATTGAGTTTTGGCCCAGGCAAAAATCATACCTAAAAGCAATTATGTGGAAGAAATCATGAACATATATGACAGAATTACATTAAATCAGCAAGTTTGACGAGTTAATAGAGTAGAAGAACGCTTACATCTGTACATCACTGTGGTGCAAGAAAGGCCCCAATGAAAGCAGAGGAATGGAGAGATGAAGCTTGTTAAGTAGATTTAGGTTAATATCTTTCCCTGTTTAGGAGATAAAAGGCAGAGGGAAGAGCAGCTTGGGCAACCTCAATACTGTAAAGAACTAAATTAGCCTACTGAGAAACAGCCCCTTCCTTAATGACCTCTCTGATCTTACAAGAGTTAACAGATTTCTTATGGTAACTTTCATCCCTGTTAGGAGCCTATACAAATGATCTACAGCATCTCCAAGGGTGCTAGAATCCCAACAAGTGGGCTCCTGATCTGGGTGTGTCTGTGCTTCAGGAAGATGGTCAACAGGGCTTTTGCATGTCCCCTAGCTTCCATTCAGGTCATTTTTTCCCTTGTAGGTACCAACAGTCAGAACCAAGTTGAGCTCTTTCCCTTGAGAAAGAGGGTTCCTGTAAAGAAGCTGTGTCTACAAAGGCCAACTGAATGATCAAAACTAAGAGCAGAGGACCAGAGGACCTGGTATTTGCCATGAGAGTGTGACTCCTACTAATGACACCTGCAAAGTTTCACCAACATGACTGAACAAGGATGGCACCAATAGACATGCCCAATAGAAGTGGGTGTGGGAAAGACCAGGAGGCCTCAACCCTACACAAAGAACACAATGCTGAAAGTGAGAGAAAAATCTTCTCCAGGAAAGAGAACATAGATTGATTATCTAATACCAAATAGTCAGCCCTGAAAACATGCATACAAGTAACATTATACAGAGTGGGTTGTATTTAATAATATAAATGCGGATACCTATGCATCTGTAACAACAAACAATGAAAAAGAGGCCATGAGTTTGAAAGAGAAAAAAGAAGGGGTATAGGAGAATTTGGAAAGAGAGAATGGAAAGGAAGAAATCATTTAATTGTAATTTCAAAATTAAAAGAAAGCACACCTTCAATGCCTGTGATGAAAAATTTGGAATGCTGGGTTTTTAGAGCCTGGTGTCACCTACCCAGGGACCATGTTCTGCAGTACCTTTCACAAGAGTGGGATGCAAGCCCTTGCTATAGGGAACTCTCAGGTTAATTCTTTCTACTTGGGTGGAGCAAAGTGTCCCTCTTATAAGGCTCTAAAATGGTTCAAGTGACTAGGCCCATCAGAGAAGGGGCTTGGCCCCCAAAAGGGCTCTGGTTTCTTTTTCCATGTTGCCCTTCATGTTTGAAACGGACAGTCTTTTTCATGGACCTTGTGTTTCAGAAGCTGCCTTACTGCCTGGAAGACTAAATCTATGCCAGAACTGCATATAGTAAGCGAGCAGGAACACACACTGAGAGTTGGTAAAGTATGGTAACACAGAAAGACAGTAGGGATACAAGGAGCAAATTCAGCAAGGAGTCCAGAAGAGGTTGAAAATGTTTAGAGACATGAAAGGCTCCAGCAGCTCAGGGGAGCCCAGGGAATTATCAGTACTCAGTAGACCCATTCTAGGCTGGATATCCCCAGACCTAGGGCTGCTTTATCATGGTCATGGCACATTTATTATATCTGAGATTCCCAAGTAGGTCAGATTCCCAAGTACCTGGGTTTCCTAACATCATTCATCTGGGGGCCATGACTTGAATCCTCAAAGTCTGACTATCCATGAGCACCCAGACAGCCCCCCATCCCCATCCCCATCCCCATCCCACCAATGGTCTCCATTGGAGGATGTGAAGGGAAGTGAAAGTGAAGGGAGGAAGTGAAGGAAGAAAAGAATGGCAGAGAAGGAGACCTGGTAGGGGAGAGAGATGAGGGAAATATTCAAGGCTCCTTTGCCATTATTAGTGCTTATTGGGCAGGTGATACAGGAGTGGGACATTGTGCTGTTCTGTAGGGTACCTCAGTGAGGACCAACTTGGCACAGAACCAGATAATCCTGTCCGGGTGATTTTCAAGCAGCTTGTGCCCTAATAGCCCTTGAATGTTCCCTTCCCCCAGCTCACAGTTTGAAGCAGCTCCTATCACTCAACCCAAAATGAGTTGGAAGTTTGAGAGATTAGAAACACAAATCTTCCCTCCTGGCTAGCTCACAGACTGACATTACTGGTTAATGTCAGGCTTGCAGGACATCACTATAAGGGTTTCAGGCCCTTATATCCGCAAAGGATTGAGCAGGAGAACACAGGTGTAGAGTTCGTATATTGACAATATGCTTTGGAGAGGAGAGCCAAGGGTGGTCCAGCAGCTTTGCTTGCTCTCAACTTTATTTTAGGAGATGTATTTTGCTTTGTTTTGTTTTATGTATCTGGATATTTTGCCTACATATATGTATTTGCACCATGTGCACACCTTGTGGCCATGGAAGTTAGAAGAGCATGTCAAATCCTCTGGAACCGGAGTTATAGATGCTTGTGCCTGACCGTGTGAGTGCTAGGAATCAAAGCTGGGTCTTCCACAAGGTCAGTGTGTACTCTTAATCACCAAGCCATCTCTCCAGCCAGGGCTCTGAACATTTTGTTAGTTTAGCATGAACTTTTTAGCCTGTTTCCATAATGCTACTTTTCTATGCATGCTGGATCTGTTATATGTTCAACTTGCAAGTTCACATGTTGTATGTCTAATTAGCATTTTAAGTCTTTTCCCAGGGAGATGTGATTTAGTATAATAGTGATCCATAGGTTACTCTTGGACAACAAAGTGCCACTACATCAAATTGACAGTGAGTCTTAGCTGGCCTTGACTAAAGAGGTTCCTGACTGTTTCTTTGCCAACCTGTCGTTTTCATATCCTAATCTTAACTACTGCCTTACTAGGTAGCAGAGGTATTATAATTGATTCAAGTATAATATTATCTCAGTGGAGTTTTCCTTTACATTGGAATCCTTAACACATTACTGTTTATGAATATCCTACACAGCATTATACAAAAGGTTACCAAAACTATGTACAAAGTATACAAATATAATACCAAAATCAATTGATAGAAAATATTTGATAGGTGGCAATCGCACCACACTTCAGATAGAATCCTTAACACCTTGCTATTTATGAATTTCTTTGGTAGCATTATACAAAAGCTACCAAAACTATATACAAAGTACACAAATATGATACCAACATCAGTTGAAAGAAAATATCAGATAGATGGCAATCACACCAACTGAAGTCTCAAAACCTTCATTACCTAAGGGGAAAAAGGTCCAGTTATATCATATTGGCAAACTTCCAAATATTAACATCAGTCTATTTTCTCTAAATTGGTTCTTAAAATGAAGGCAACAGATCATCAAACCAACCAGGCTCTACTTTCTCTCCCTGCAGAATATTTGCATGGGACTCTTCACCTGTTTGAAGACAGATGAACAATATGCCAACTGAGCCAGAAGCCTTCCTCAAATAGCCCTCATAGCTATCTGTCAGCAGCTAGGCCAGCCTGTGCTGCCAATTTTAACTTCCACCACATGGGTCAGTTCTGGTGATGATATAATCTCTTTCCTAAGTAGTCTTGTAGATGCTGACACCCAGGGTCTTGTAACTCATCGTCCTAATTATAATCAGTAACACTCATCAGCCATCATCTAAGACTAAGGAATAATACTGTATCACATTGGTTGTCTTGTTTCCAGGCCATGCATGGCTCCTTACAGTCCCTACAGTTCCACTAAAGATAGTCCTGTCCCATCTGCTTTCTTCAGATCTTGAAGCAACCTCTAATCACACAGTTCTACTGAGATCTTGGTGGAAATGCACAGTAACCTCTTAGCCTAGCTGCAACAGTGATGTTCATTAGTAAGACAATTCCTAAGTAGAAATGAAATCCTTTCCATACAGGTACCCATCCTGTAGGGGAAGCTGTAGCCACGCCTTCTTAGGGCTGGCTGCAGGTGTGCCTGACCAGGCTTGTGAGGGCGTGGTCAGTGTGACATAGTGTGACTGCGTTTTCCGTTTCAGTTTCTCTTTGGTACTTGCTGTACAGGCTGCTGACCCACCAGCTGGCTAGGTCGCTCTGTAAGTAAGGCTTTTCCCTATTAAATACCCTTATATTTCTACCTGACTCCGTATTGGTAATTTCCCACTATACCATCCTTTGTTGTTTGTGGTAGAGATGGTTTTGTATTGTTTTTGAGACAGCATCTTGCTATACAACTCAGGCTGGCTTCAAGTTCCTGAGCCTCCTGCCTCATGAATGCTGGGATTGATTTTGGCTTCAGTTCCACATCTGTGTCTTCCTTCTGTTTTTCCTTCCTTTCGTTTTATCTTTCCATTGAGAATGGGTCTATGAAGAAAATGATGCCTTATGCTATTTCATTGGAGTTATCACCATTGTTAACACTTTCATCAACAGAAACTGGGCACATTTCTAGAAGAAAGAGAGAACAAGATAAAAATCTCGTTGTAAGAATTCACATTCTCCCTCTTTCCCATCTCTTCATAATCGTAGGGTCACCTTGGTTACTTTCCTTTTGCATCTTATTCCAACAAACAATATTAAAAATGCATTCACTGTAGAAATATGGTATCCAAAGTAGCAATACGTTTCTATAATTGATTCCAGTGCTCCAAAGAGGAGAATAAAAACAAGTCAACCAATCAGTAATTCTTGGCTCATTACAGATGTTGGCCAGGTTTCCACCAACCACTAACAAAGGAAATGTCCTGGCCAAGGAAGGGCTGAAAGACTAGAAAGAAGGGAACAAGACTAGAATGCCATTTGTCAGGGAAACCCTTCTTTTTTGGCCTTGCTGAAAACTCTGGACCATCTAAACACAGTCTAGAGTAAGGACATTTTAAGCAATAGAAAACTGAATTAAAAACCAAAGCTTATGACCCATAGCATATTAAACAACAACTAGGAACCTGGAGACAGGTTAGATTTTATGAGATTTAGTATAAGAGCTCCAAATGTTTTTTTTTCATTACATCTAACTGCAGAAGTATAATGATGTTTTTCTGTTAGCTTAGTGGCTGCACATGAATCTACTGATATGTTTTTGAATCTACTGATATTTTGGTTGTGAGCCTAGCCTTTAATGGCCGAGCCATCTCTCCATCCCTAATCTACTGATATTTTAACCATTGCCACAGCATTGATATGTAAGCTTAAACCAAGTCTCTGTCTTTCTATTTGCCAACAAAGACTCATAAGTCAGCTGTGCGAATGAAAACCTGCTAGATCAGAAAAGCTGAGAAGCAACCAGCTGACCTTGCTCTTTGGCCTACTCATCCCCAGAGCAAAACAAAGCACCAAACTCTAGTCCTGCCCTTTCCTTCCTTTTCATTTTCTCTATCCAAAATCTTGGCATCTCTATGGCTAATTCCAGTCAGCCAGTCTCTGGCTCTGTGCACCATTCAAAGTTAACTTTATCAACAGTCTCAGGATGTCACAGTGCAATGAAATATCATGCAACAGCATATAACATTTCTCTTTATAATCAAGAGGAATAACCCCTGACCTGAATTGTGCTCAGTTCCATCATCAGAACCACAGGGTACTTCTTCCTCTGGTGGGGGAACCTGGATGCATTGGTCTCCATTGGCAGAATGTCTGAATCTTCTGGTCCCTAATTTGGTTGGAGATCAGAGAAGAGAGAGCTAAGTAGGTGTTCATCCCCTCAGCTCCTCCCCTGCAGGCTCTTCTTACTTGGCTGTGTCTTTTCACTGAAGGTCACTTTTCCATAAGGGAGTGATTTGTTGTGACTCTCCATTCCAGGATTGGGGAACTCTTCTCTCTCCTTGCCATCTCAAGTTTAAGTTTGGTTCTGATTCAGATGCAGATAGATGAGGCTTGGGTGTGTGTATGGATACATTATGGTCTATGCTAGCCTTGTTAAGTTCTGAGTGTTCTGCCTAGTTTTCTATAGTCCTAGATGTGGACAGACTTCCAGGGTAGGAACTTTCATGATTAAGCAGCATGTGACTATTAGACTGAATGATCCCAAGGTCAAAAATGGGTGACAGGACCCTGTGATGTCACCCTGAAAACTTCATTATCATCAATAACCGTTTCCCAGTTACCAAAATCCTGTACTTGCAAGAAACATATGCATAGGACATGAGATTTATCTGAACTCCCAGAAAGCTCAGGGCTTTCTTGGTGTCAGGATGGAGTGAGGAAGTGCTTTTGGGAGCACAGTGCTGCTGTTGACACTAGTGGGCAGGGAGATAACATACAGTCACACTGAGCCTGCTCAGTACTAAACACCTTCCTGGATTCACATTTGCATGGGAAACACACCCATCCCTCATTTGGACACATTCCTTCCAGTCAAGTTCTGATCACCAAAGTACATTTCAATGCAGAAGTCTAAAGACTGGTGGTCACAGCATCTTTAGGCATTGTTTTAAATGATTGTTGGGCCTTACAAGATGGTTTCACAGAAATTAAGGAAAATGTTTTTTGATGTGTCAAGTATTTAGAAAAACAACTCAAGAGTATAGCAGTTTTTGAAAGCACAAAATATAGAATGAGGTCTGTGCAACAGACAACAGAGCCTGGGGACAGGAAGGAATTACCTACATAAGGTAGGAGGGCGAGCAAACCCATGATCTAATCACTGCAAAGATAACCTTTCAAAGTTTAGCTTTATTTGCTTCTAGCTATTTTACAGTACAAGATGATCAGATCATTCTTTTCATTATGTTAAATAATATTTTGATTTTTTTAATAAAAGAGCACCTATGGCTTTTTAATTAATTAAACCATCTTCCCTACTAGTGATAAAAACAATAAAACCCTGGCTGTATTAAGAGTAAGCTATAGTGATTATACTTATATATAACTTAATGTGCGACTGGCCATTTGCTTGGAACAAATTTTAGGAAGCAGAATAGTTAGGTGAAAATGTAAAAGAATGCTAATGGATTCTGATAAATTGTAAAATGGCTTGCAGAAAAATAAGATATTTACATCTGCAACCAGCAGTGTAGGTGATTGCTTCCCGCCATCATTAAATAGCAAGGGCCTGGAACTCCCGTTAGCAAAGCCCAATTCTGCGTATTACCTTCAGAGTCACTAGAGTCTCTTCTCACTTTACAGCAAAATACTGGTAGCAACACCAGAAACAGTAAAAATGATGCCAAAAGTCCAAAACGTTTGTTCCATAAAACTCTTCCTTGACTCGGTGCTAAATAAAACAAAGTAACAAAGGCTGTGAGCTGAAGGAAACGTACCAAGTGAAATAAACCTGAGAAGGTTAGTAGGTTAGTGCCAGGACAGTATGTTTACTATTTGTAAGATTAGTTCCAGCTGCAAAGGGGACAGAATCACTATGGAGAATGTTTCATGGAGTGTAAAAGTCCTCAAAAAGCTTTTTAAAAGTTAACAATATAAATAAACCATCAGTATAAATATGTCTGCTCTCAGCCTCTATGTTACAAGAAACTTGAGGTCACAATAATGTCAACCAATTTGGCTCTAGGTAAAGGTAAAAATTAGGAGAGAAATGTGTCTGAAAACTTGAAGATCAAGGACTCAACTCTGCATTTTAATTTTCTATTATCTTATATTACATCAGGAAATTAACATTTTTTTGCACAAGAACTGATTAAGAATGGGAACCTGTGTTAGCTTGTAGTTCTCCTCAGACCCTCAGACAAGAATACTTTTGTGCTCTTCAAGAATACCTGGAGGAGCCTGGACTTCCCACATGATGGCCTGGACTAGGATTACTGTAATTGTTATAACGGAAGCATGGGTTGATATAGGGAAAAACTCGGGGATTTGAATTACTAAAGTTAGACCCTACTAGGAGGCATTAGAGCACAAAGGCTAATATAGGGTGGAAGCAATGTGCTTGTGTTGTTCTTTAAAATGATTATCTCTTTTCATGTCACACAGAAATCGTTCTAAACATAAACGTAATAACATAATGTTACTACCTAATACACTCTGCATTCTAACAAGGAAAATATTAATCTCTCCATTTAGTTGCTAATTCTGAATATCTGTCTCTTGTGAGGAAGAAGAGTTTAGGTAGAGAGGGCAAGTTCACTTTCTAAAGTGTATCCAGTGTATGTTTTCCCTTCTGAAAATAACCCTGCATCATATAACTACATCACATTTTATCTGTGACTCTCAGTCCCTGCCAGAGTGAAGAGATAGCCACAAAGTCACATATTAATCAGAAAGACAATTTAGAAAAGATTGGTTAGGTCCATTCAGTTCAATGAAGCTTTCATTGAACAGATCTAAACACTAGGAATCCCAGTGCTGCCATTTGAACTTCCTGTTTGTACACTGTGACATCTCCCAGCAAGGCAGCAATGGAAAATTGTAATGAATAGTAGAAAACCGTGTGTGACAGTATGGATGAGAATGGACCCCATAGGCTCATTTGTTTCCTTGGTCCCAGTTAGTGGAACTGTTTGGGAAAGACTTGGAATCATGGTCCTGTTAAAGAGGTGTGGGGGTAGGTTTTGAGATTTAAAAAGTTCATGCCATCCCTAATTACCTCTCTCTACCTGTCTTAGCTATGGTTTTGTTGTTGTGAAGAGATACCACAACCATGGCAACTCTTATAAAGGAAAACATTTAATTGGGGATGGCTTACAGTTTCACAGGTTTAATCCATTATTGTCATGGTGGGAAACATGGCAGCATTCAGCCAGACATGGTGCTAGAGAAGGAGCTGAGAGTTTTACATTCGGATTGTCAGGCAGCTCGAGATGAACTGGCTTGAGTGTCTAAAACCTCAAAGCCTGTCCCCATAGTGACACAGTTCCTTCAGCAAGGCCACATCTAGTCCAATAAGACAAAACCTTCTTATAATGCCACTCCCTATGGGCCAAGCATTCAAACACAAGAGTCGCTGGGGGGGCATTTGTATTCAAACCATCACACTGCCTCATGATTATAGATCAGGATGTAAGCTCTCAGCTACTGCTCGGTGTTATGACTGCTGATCTGCTCCCATGATGTTTGCCATTATGGTCATGGACTTACATCCTGAAGAGGCCCCAAACCAGCCCCCATGATCACAGTTTCAGATGCCCGATCTCTGACTATGATCCCAGTTAACTGGTAAGCTTTTTTGTGCCCTGTGGTGATTTTTTCTTCTTTTTCTGGAATAAAGCTTGCTTCTGGTTTAACAGACTTCAATGGTCTGTCCCTCTTAATTGTGTAGCCTGGGGCCCAAACTACTACAGCAAGCCCTGGATATTACAACACAACAGAAGCACAAGAAAAAAAAAAAAAAAAACCCTTAAAGCCAACATTATGAAGATGATTGAAGACCTTAAGGAGGAAATGAACAAATCCCTTAAGGAAATTCAGAAAAACACAAACAAACAATTGGAGGAAATGAATAAATCCCTTAAAGAAGGCCAAGAGAAAAGCAAACACTTGAAGGAGGTGAATAAAAATGTTCCAGACTTGAAAATGGAAATAGAAGCAATTAAAAAAAATTGAGGGGATTCTGGCAATGGAAAATCTAGGTATGTGAACAGGAACAACAGATACAAGCATCACCAACAGAATACAAGAGATAGAAGATGCCACAGAAGAAATGGATACATTGGTGAATAGACATGTTAAATCTAAAATGTTCCTGGCACAAAAAATTCAGGAAATCTGGGATACTACAAAATGACAAAGCATATGAATAATAGAACTAGAAGGAGAAGAGTCCTAGCTCAAAGGCCTGGAAAACATTTTCAAAAAACTCAAAGAAGAAAATTTTCCTAAGCAAATGAAGGAGATACTTATAAAAGTACAAGAGGCATACAAAACACCAAATAGATGGAACCAGAAAAGCAAGTCATCTCACCCCATAATAATCAAAACACTAAATATTCAGAACAAAGAAAGAATACTAAAAGCTGTAAGGGAGAAAAGTCCAAGTAACATATGAAGTCAGACATATGATAATTATATCTGGCTTCTCAATGGACACTCCAAAAGCCTGGACATATATGCTGCAAGTTATAGGGAACACAGATTCCAGTCAAGATTACTATCCCCAGTAACACTTCAATCACCATAGATGGAGAAAACAAGATATCCCATGACCAAGCCAAATTTAAATAACATCTATCCATAAATCCAGTCCTATCAAAGGTATTGGAAGAAAAATTCCAGACCAAGGAGGTTAACTATACCCACAAAATCACAGGTAATAAATAATCTCACACCAGAAAAACCAAAAGAAGGGAAGCACACACACACACACACACACACACACACACACACAAAATCACAACCAACAACAACAAAACAACAGGAATTAAAAATCATTGGTCATTGATATCTCTCAATATAAATGGACTCAATTCACAATAAAAAGACACAGGCTAACAAAATGGATATAAAAACAAGATTCATTCTTCTGCTGCATACAGGAAACAGGTTTCAACACTAAAGATAGTCATTACCTCAGAGTTAAGGGTTGGAAAAAGATTTTTCCAAGCAGTGGACTCAAGAAACAAGCTGTTGTAGCCATTCTAATATCTAATAAAATAGACTTCTAACCAAAATTAATCAAAAGAGATGGGGAAGGACACTTCACACCCATCAAAGGAAAAATTCACCAAGATGACATTTCAGTTCTGAACATCCATGCCCCAAACACAAGGAAACCCACATTTGTAAAAGAAACACTAGTAGAGCTTAAATCACACAACTAAACCAGTACATTAATAGTGGGAGACTTCAATATCCAACTCTCACCAATGGACAGGTCATCCAAACAAAAACTAAACAGAAAATTTACAGAGCTAATAGACATTATGGCCCAAATTGACCTAACAGATAGCTACATAACATTTCACACAAACACAAAACAATATACCTTCTTCTCAGCAACTCATGGAACATTCTCCAAAATAGGCCACATACCCAGTCACAAACCAATTTTCAACAAATACAATAAAATTGAAATAACTCCCCTGTTATCAAACCACCATGGACTAAAGCTGGACTTCAATAACAAAAGAAACAACAGAAAGCCTACAAACACATGGAAACTGAACAACTCTCTACTCAAAGACTACTGGATCAAAGAAGCAGTAAAGAAAGAAATTAAAAACTTCCTAGAATTCAATAAAAATGAATACACAACATACCCAGACTCATGGGACACAATGAAAGCAGTGCTAAGAGGAAAGTCCATAGCCCTAAGTGCCTTCATAAAGAAACTAAAGAGATCTCCCCACTAGCAACTTAACAACACACCTGAAAGCTCTAGAATAAAAAGAAGCAAACATACCCAAGAGGAGCAGACAGCACGAAATAATCAAACTGAGGGCTGAAATCAATAAAATAGAAACAAAGTGAACAATAAAAAGAATCAATGAAACAAAGAGTTGGCTCTTTGAGAAAAATCAAAAAGACAAACAAACCCTTATCCAAACTAACTAAAAGACAAAGAGAGAATATCCAAATTAACACTTCAGAAACATAAGGGGGAACATATCAACAGCCACTGAAGAAATCCAAAGAATCATTAGGTCATATTTCAAAAACCTTTACTCTACAAAATCAGGAAACCTGAAAGAAATGAACAATTTTCTTGATAGGTACAACTTACTAAAGTTAAATCAAGATCAGGTAAATTATTTAAATAGACCTATAACTCCTAAGGAAATAGAAGTAGCCATTAAAAGTCTCCCAAACAAAAAGAGCCCAGGATCAGATGGTTTTAGTGCAAAATTTTACCAGACCTCTAAAGTAGAGCTAATGCCATCAGTCCTCAAATTGTTCCACAAAATAGAAATAGAAGGAACATTACAAAATTAATTTTATGAGACCACAGTCACCCTGATACCCAAACCACACAAAGATTCAATAGGGAAAAAGAATGACAGACCAATCTCCTTCATGAACATTGATGAAAAAAGTTCAATAAAATACTCCCAAACTGAATTCAAGAACACATCAAAAATATCATCTACCATGATCAAGTAGGCTTCCTCCTTAAGGTGCAGGGCTGGTTTAACATATGGAAATCTGACAATGTAATCCACCACATAAACAAACTGAAAGAACAGAAATCAGATTATCATCTCATTTGATGCTGAAAAGGCCTTTCACAAAGTCCAACACCCTGTCATGATAAAAATATTGGAATGATCAGGGATACAGGAAACATACTTAAACATAATAAAAGCAATTTACACCAATACAACAGCCAACATCAAATTAAATGGAGAGAAACTCAAAGCAATTTCACTAAAGTCAGAAACAAGACAAGGCTGTCCACTCTCTTCATACCTACTCAATATAGTACTTGAAGCTCTAGCTGAAGCAATAAAGCAACTGAAGGAAATCAATGGGATACAAAGGAAGAAGTCAAAGTATCACTATTTGTAGATGATATTATAGTATAATAAGCAACCCCCAAAATTTCTACCATGGAATTCCTTCCGACAGCTGATAAACACCTCCAGCAAAGTGGCTGGATACAAGATTAACTCAAACAAACAAACAAATTAGTAGACCTCCTATATACAAATGACAAATGGGCTGAGAAAGAAATCAGGGAAATAACACTATTCACATTGGCAACAAATAATATAAAACATTTTGGGGTAACTCTAGCCAATCAAGTGAAAGACCTGTGTAAAAAGAGCTTCAAGTATTTGAAGAAAGAAATTGAAGAAGATACCCAGAGATGGAAATATCTCCCTTGCTCTTGGATTGGTAAGATTAACATAGTAACAATGGTAATCCTACAAAAGGTAATCTACAGATTCAATGAAATTCCAACACAAATCTATACAGACTTTGAAAGAACACTATTCAACCACATATGGAAAACCAAAACACCCAGGATAGTTTAAATAATCAAGTACAACAAAAGAACTTCCAAAGATATCACCATCCATCACCATACAACAGAGCTATAGTAATAAAAACCACATGGTTTTGGCATAAAAATGAACAGCTTGATCAATGGAATCAAATCAAAGACCCAGACAGAAACCCACACACCTATGGACACCTGGGTTTGACTTTTTTAAAAAAAGCTAGAAGTATACAATCAAAAAAAGAAAATATCTCCAACAAATGGTATTGGCATGAAACTGGATATTGGCATGTAGAAGAATGCAAATAAATCCATTTCTATAACCCTGCCCAAAACTCAAGTTTAAGTGGATCAAAGATCTCAACACAAAAACAGTTACACTGAATGTAGTAGAAGAGAAAGGGAAATAACCTTGAAAACACCGGCACAGGAGACAACTTCCTGAATAGAATCCAGGAGCACAGACACTGAGATCAACGATTAATAAATGGGACCTCATGAAACTGACAAGCTTCTGTGAGGCAATAGAACAAAATGGCAGCCTGAAGAATGGAAAAAGATCTTCACCAACCCCACATCTGACAGAGGGATGATCTCTGAAATATATAAAGAACTCAAGAAACTAGACATCAAAGAAATAAGTAACACAGTTAAAAATGGGGCACAGATATAAACAGAATTCTCAGCAGAATAATCTCAAATGGTCAAGATACACTTAAAGAATTGTTCAACATCTTTATCCATCAGGGAAATCTGAGATTCCATCTTACGCCAGTCAGAATGGCTAAGATGAGAAACACTAGTGTCAGCTTATGCAAGAGAGGATGTAGAGAAAGGAAAAGACTATTCCACTGTAATAGCAGTGCAAACTTGTAAAGTCCCTTTGGAAATCAATATGGTGGTTTCTCAGAAAATTGGAAATCATCTACCTTTAAACCTCTCAGCTACTGCTCCAGCACCATGCTGAGCAGCCTATTGCTATGCTCCCTGTCATATGGCCACAGGCTCTAACCCTCTGCAACTGTGAGCCCCCATTAAATGCTTTCTTTCATGAGTTGCCTTAGTCACAGTGTTTTGTCAAGGCAATAGAAAAGGACCTAAGAAACCAAGCCTCAGTAAAAACTTCATGCCCAATACCATGACTACTCTTTCTGGTCTCTTCCCTGCTAGGATGCTTCTGCTACAAGCCTCTTCTTGGGAAATGTGGGCAGACGTTCCCTGGCCATACTGAACAGGGTATATCTGAGGATGCAAGGTTCTGAAAAAAACTTATCCAGAGCTGAAATTGCCCTGATGCTTCAGTTTGGATGAACTGAAAACTAAATCTCTGCTTAAGGATATGGGACATATGTAGCTTCAGACACATGCTTCCTGATTGTTTTTCTATACTCCAAAATGAATCCATTACAAGGCAACAGTTTTAAAAATAGAATTTGGGCTTCACTGCATTTTACATAAAACCAACACTCTTATTGGGGAGAAAAGTAGGAAGTTTAAATGCATCTTTAGTTTTCATTCTATATCATCAAAAGTAGTTTTATCATTCAGCATAGAAGCTTTCTTTGGAAACCACAACATAGAGACAACTAAAAATTCATGAAACACATAATAATTTTCACAATCTCAAATATCCTTATTAAGGGATGAAAGAGAACTGTTAGGGTTTCCTCTATGCCAGGGTGATAGAACAGGGTGGGTGGGCAGCCACCTCACCCAGAAAGGTAACTTTCATGTCACACATTCCCTGGGTCTGCTCAGTGGACTAGAAGAATACCTTATAAACAAGGAATTTTGGCAACTGACTGTGTTAAAAAGTTAGCAGAATAGACACACTCTTAGTGCTTCAAATACCATGTGATTGTTTCCACCAAATTAATAGACATCACCATGTTTCCCAGCATCCTAATTTCCTCTGTGCCTACAGCCTCAGCTCCAAAACCAAGACCCTAAGGTGTATATTACACACAGCAGTGAAGAGGAGTTGAAGGTAGTTACCTTATAGACACCAAATTGCATATATTCCCTTCATTTCAAAATACAGACACAGTGAAAAAGCAATCTTCTGAGAGTAACTTTGATCAAAAGATAGCATGTCGCCTACCACCATGAGTAAAGGTGTTTCTATCAATGAGATTGTGAAAAGTCTTAACAAACCTTTGTTGCAACCCAAAAAAACCATTAGCCTGCCCTATTTACAACTTACCTACAATCAGCCTGTGCACTGTGAGTAATGTATACTCAGTTGAAGAAATATTACACAAGTATTCCCCACTGTCTGAAGCATGAAGGTGTTTCAATGTTATGGGGAAGTCACTGTGATCTCTCAGGGCTTTGTTCCATGAGAATCCAGAGTCATTAGTAGCGGTGTACTGTGAAGAGTCCAGATGCCAATCCAAGACAGAATATATTCCATTTTGTATCCTGGACCAAGTAACATTAAAGTTTTGATTTTGTAGAGAAAAATTGCTGCTGACTGTACACCAGAGTAAAATGGACTCACTTTGATTCATCCAATGACTACCTAAAAACAGAAACAAAAAGGAAACTTGTGAAGACAAAACTGTCGGATGAATTTTCTAAATGACTCTTAAAATTAGGAAGAAATACAAGCTACAGTACTTATGTCTGTGGGGAAAGCTTTCTGATATCTATATTGTAGAGTTTCATACAAGAAAAGCTGCCCTGTTTCTATTTTAACATTTCTCTCAAAGATTGTGTTAGACCTTCGAGTTGTGCTGGAATGGGGTCTTCCAGGGAGGAAAACCCCTGGATTTTAACTCTTCCACCCTGAAGAAGTGCTCTGGGACACTGCATCTGCTGCTGAGTCTAGCAACCTGAGTTCAATTCCCAGGATGCATGTGGTAGAAGGAGTGAACCAACTTTCGCAGATTGTTCTCTGATTTCCTCATGCTCAATGTATCATTATATTTCCTCCAATAAGTAAAATAAACATACTTTAAAGATCAATGTTTAAACCCCAGCAATATTAATAGTTAAATATTTCAACTGGAGAGAATCAGGGGCTGTGATCTTCTAAGGGACACAAATTTCTGTGCAGATGGAAAATCCTATTTAAAGGAGTAGTCATAGATAGATAAACAAACATTCATGGGCAGATCTCTAGTGTCTTCATTCAGTGTAAAATCACTTAGTAAGGTAGGTACTTCTATTTTATGAGTAGGAACTGATGCTCAGAACAAATGCAGCCAAATTATCCATTCTGCAGATGGTTTTTTCTTTCCTTGTTTCTTTGTATATCTACAAGCACCCCTTTGCTTCTGACAAAGCACTTGTACACAGAAAGCCCAATGAAGTCTACCTGAAAATGTCCACTTTCCTCTCCATGTTTGACTGAGAAGTGAATTTTCAATAGTGCACTCAAAAGATGAATTTGATCCTGTAATATTCAGCATACTTTTAATATGAAAAGGACCCGGAATCCCAGTTATTTTTGAATTGCTTTCCTCAGAGACATCTGTATTGTCCATTTTCCATGTGATATGTGGATGAGGATAAACACTCTGGATACTGCATTCCAGAAAGCTCTCCATGTTCATTTGTTCATATTTCATTAAAGGGGAGTGGAATGCTGCACAAAATAATCAGTGAGTTATGAAAAATTATGGCCATTAGTTTATCAATACTTATGCAATAAAGGCTAAATTTTATTAACAAGATCTCTCATTATTTGCATAAAAACTAAATCCAAACAAAAACTGAAGAAGCTTAAGATTGGGTATTGCTGTTCAGGAAGAATAGGAAGAATATGTGTGGGTACACAACCAATAACAGCTGTTCAGGAAGAATAGGAAGAATATGCATGGGTACACAACCAATAACAATCGCTAGTCTCTACAATCTTATCTGACAAACTTAGTAGCTTCCCTGAACAAGAAAATAGAGTCAAAATCTATTTTGTAGTTCATGCAGCACTTTCTGGTCTCCTTAGCTACAGACTCAGCCTATTTGAGTTTTATTTTTAATATACAATTCTGAGTCAAGATATGAAGCAGTTAAATCAGAGGAGAAAATAGTGAGAATTAAATTTTTAAAATACATTAGACAATATCCCCCAGGAGCATGCAATACTGTACAGCACTCCATTATCCAGAATACCCTAGCTGTGCACACACTTACATGTACTCATACTTACTTGCCAGTGTACCTCCTTTGGGAGGGGAAGAGCTCAGCTGTAATGGCTCTCTCAGAGAGTAGCAGGATTGCTACATCCTGCAGGGAGACAATTCCCCACTATACCCCAGATTCAGGTGTAGCCTGACTTCCTGACAACTTAGGATACCTTTCCCTCCAGAGCTGTAACACTTGCACTCCTTCCAAGGCTCAGTGGCCATTGAAGAAGAAGGGAAGGAAAGACAGTAAAAGTTAGAGTTTGGGGAGTACAGTGTCTTCTAGTCATGACAGAACAATTGTTCCCATGAACTTACAACAGCTATGGATCCCTACATAAGACATGCAAAATATCAAGCCAGTCAACATCCCAGCCCGGGGAAAGCAAGGCACATGAGCTTCCATGTCTGACTGAGGAGCTACTGACAGTTGATGCTGCTAGAAAAAGGTTAGTTTTCTTTAGGAGAAAGTCCACCTAGTAGTTGGTCCCATACACATACATATATGGGAAGCACTAGTTAAATACAGTGAATTACTTAAAAAGAAAAAAAATGAATATGAAGTTGGGAAGGGTACATAGATCCAGGAAATGGTGGAAATAGGGAATGGTGATTGCTTATGACAAAATACATTGAGCATCTGTATTCATGAAAATAGTATATCTATTTAAAATAACAAAATACAACTGAACTAACAATAAATTCATAATAGCAGTAAAATTGACTATGAAATGAAGAATACTGTCTAACATACCTTGTCAATGATAAACACACTCAACATTATCATGTGATAACAAGAATTCTTGGTAGTATGATTATGAAATTGAAAGTATTTCTTAAGTTTTAATTGAACTCCAGTTTAATTAAATATAAACTTAACCACTGGCAACTACAAGTACATTAATCATATAGTGTGGCTAGAGTTACATAATAGTTGCTGGGGAGATGATAAAATCATGCAATATCAACAGTAACTTATATTTTATTACAAATAGGCAACTTAAATTTAATTCAGTATTTCTCATCACCATACAGGAAGAGATGTTTAAGACTAATGATATTCAGTGCTGATAGAGCTACTAGGGAAATGAATGTCCTTATGCTGCCAATGTTATTGGAATATTAAAACCTTACTTCTGGTACTTTTATTTCAGATAATTTGTCATCATCTTATGTAACTATAAAGACATTCATCACAACAGAATCTGTGGGGAAAACACTGGAAGCCCTGAATACCCACCAATATCGGGAATGGTTATATCAATCATAGCATGCCCATATTATGAGATTAGTATGTGTTGAGCACTGTCTATGAAATTATGCATTGAAACAATGAGGTAGAGTTTTGGAACTGACTTGAAAGGGAGATCTTATCATATTAAGTTCAGAAAAAGCTGTTTCCGAATTATATCAAATTATATCATTATGATTTACTAAAAGTTACATACACACTTACCTCCCACTTTGAGCACCACTCTTTGGAGAGTCCGTCCAAGTTTTGTTCCCACATAGCAGGAATAAATTCCTTCATCCAGAAGGCTCAATCTTCTGATAGTTAGAGAGGCATTCCCATTGTGAATTTCACCATGAAAGAGGGATGTCCTGTTTGCATATCTAAGATACTGTGATTTCAAACGGTCCATGCCACCATAGTAACTGTGAACATCATGATTCTGGTTTTTCCAGTGAATTACAACTTCATCCCCACTTGTAAATTGGCAAGGAAGAATTACATCTTCATTATATCTTCCAGTAACAAGTTGCTCATTATTACTCTGTAGGTAGCTGGAAGGGACTGGGAAAAATAAGTCTAACATGGGAAGCAGAGACAAAATGAAGAGGGTTAGTGACAAGTGCTTGTCACAGAACTTATGTCAAGACTGCCTGATTGAACCTCCTAGAAGAATAGCCTAACCACATCTCAAGAATCCCTGACTTGATAGTCATTAGAAACAAACCCTGACACTGTGATGGAGTGTCTTCCTTTGCACTTGAGTTGAGTTAAAATAACTGTGAGATTGGCAAATATCCAAGACTTGACCATATTAATTTGTAACCCACTTGACCAACTGTCCATTTCTTTCCAAATCACTGCTGTAGTACTGGTAAGAGTGAATATGAAAGAGTTCACCTTTGATTCCTACTGCAATATTAATAGGTTTTGAAACTTGCTAGAGCCAGAAGGCCCTAAAACTGGGGAGAAATTAGCTTTACTAAGTCAATAGGTATATGGAGAATTTAAAAGACAATTCTGGGTTCAACAGTCTGTTATTAATCTGGAAGACACTCTCAGCCCAAGCTAACATAGGCAGGAGACTAAAAAGATAAATGAAATAATGCATTGGATTTGGTTTTAGAACTGTACTAGTGATTTTTCATCATTGTGAGAAGACACCTAATAAAAACAACCCAATGGAAGAAATACTTATTTGAGCTCATTGTTTCAGAGGGTTCAGTCCATCCTGAATGACACTATTGTTTCCATGTCTGGAGTAAAGCAGAACAGCATGATGGTGGAAGCATCTGGCAGAGGAGACAGAGACAAGGATAGGATCCAAAAGCAAGGTATAGCTCTCAAGGATACCCACAATGACCTACTTCCTCCAGCCAAGAGCCTGTTCAGTGTAGTCAGGAGACTGATTTGCAATAGCCATATTTTCAGTTTCAACTAAGTGATGTTATTAAGTAAGTAGCAAGCAAAAGAAAAAGAAAAAATAGCAAGCAGCATGTAGATAGACTCTGAAGACAGAGCAAAATGCCATCCATCAGGTGCTTATAGCATCAAGCAGAAATAACTAGATTAGCCTGAGTGAGAGAGTAAACAAAGGTAACACCATCAAATCACTGCTGGAGTTCCCAACTGAGAGTCTCCTGATTGATAAAATTGTAGTTTCCTGTTCCCTTGGAAGCACTTTTATATCATGGGATAAACAATAGAAATGTTTGTAAGGAATGGTTTGGTTTCTAGCTGTTCACAAGAACACAATGTTTTCATGTGTTTATCTGTTTGCTCCCTACCTGTATTCCATGTTACAGAGAGCCAAGTGGCCAGTCTAACTCAGGACAGGATTTTAGAGGATACATGCTGAAACCATGCTCAATTATTATATGAGGCAGGACCTCAGAGTCTCAGAACATGCTTTCAAAAAGTTTAAGTAGCACGTTGTTAGGTCTCAGGAAGTTCATATATTCAGAAATGAGCTCACACTGGACTACAGAAGGAATTCTAGCGGTTAGATAAAAGTCAGCATTCCTCAGGAACTTGTGAAACAAGTTCCCATCTTCCAAAAGGAGTAATTCCATTTACCTCTGGCAGAAGGGACATATAGCTCTCCATTGACATGTACACGTGGTTGTGGTTGCATATCAAAGCTTATGCTGGCCTCTAGGCTCCTTCAGTCCCTACTCACAACTACTTGTTACAAATTTTAAAGACCATGGTAGCCTCCTGGACCTTCCCCTTAAGTCCGCCAGCTACTCATCCTCCTTATAACTCAGTCACTCTCTTATTCTCTCTCTTGCAATCTGCTTGCTCTCTTGCTGTCTCTTGTTATCTCACTGTCTCCATTATTCTCTCCTGCTGTAGTCCCATCTCTCATAGATAGTCCTGGCCATGTTCAGCCTACTTGTCTTTTGCTCTGCTCTGGACTCTTGCATGTGCCTCTGGATATCTTCTCTCTTTTATTCACAACAAAAACCTCCCCCTCAACCATTCAGTGATGCAGCCATTCCAGTGGTTCCTTTTCTGCACTTCTTCATACACACAGGTGGCAATTTTCCAATATGTGTTATGGTCCCCTGATGGGGGGACATCCTTCTGTGTATATGTTTGTCTTATTGGTTGATAATTAAAGTACTATTGGCCAATAGGAAAGCAAGATAGATGGGACTAGGAGTCAAGGAGGATTCTGGGAAATGTAGTAAAGAAGTCCTGTGATCCAGGCAGGAAGTGACATAGCAGGCAGACTAAGAATATAAGCAGGGTCAAAGAGGAAGTTGCTCTCTTCCTCTTCTTCCTCCTCTCTGTGGAGCCACCATGTGAGCCCAACAAGAAAGGATGCATTCTGCTGGCATTCTTTATAAAATAAGTCTTATGATTATGGTTGATTATTAAGACTGAGCTAGCAGATGAGAAATCCTAGCCATTAGCCAGCAGCATTGTAACTAATATAAATATCTGTTTATTATTTTGGGGGTCCTATATTGCGGCAGAAGCAGGTGGCTGGCAGAAAGATTTATTGTTACAGTCCCCAGCTCCTTGGCTTCTAGAACTCTTCAAAATAACACTAGTAGCTGGAAGCCGAATATTTAACATGTGAGTCTGAGGGGTGTGGCAATTCACATTCAAATAATATAGATCACACTCACAATACTCTGAGTCAGAAAAATGAGAGTTGGGAAACATTATTCTGGACATAAATGTAAAATTTTAATCCTCTTGATTTATCATATTTGGGTGTTGCTTTGTTGAGAATGTGAGAAGATTTCAAAAATCAAAATAACTCATACACAAGTAAGGGTTTTGTAACTGCAACATAGCATCGAAAACAGTATCTACTTTTTCGACTAAAGATAACAATTGTAAGTAGGTTCTATTTTCTTCTCTGAATTCTAAGATATAAGGTGAAAAAGGACCATCTATTATAGGTATTGGAATAAGTCCTTTTGGATTGTTGCTAGCACTGCCTAAGACTGAGCAGCTGAGCACTGGCATGACTCTGTTTTGCCTTTTCCCTTGGTCTGCTCCCCTGTGGATGTTTCTCTCGGCCATGCTTTATTACTCTTTCTCAGAGAGACATAGTCTCTGAAGCAAATGTGAGAGATGTGGCATTATGTTAAGAAAAGCACATGGGATGGTAGGGAAGAAAAGAAGTGACCATTGATTCTATAACTACATGACCCTGCCCCTCTAGGGCTCCACTGCCATAACTGACAAATAAGACCCCTTTAAACCAAAACGCTTCTGTACAGCAAAGGATACAATCAGTGAGTAAGGAGACAGCCTACAGAATGAAGAAAATCTGTACCAGTTAAACATCTTACAGAAGGTTGGTGTCTAGAATATACAAATAAATCAAAGAAATGAAACATCAAGAAAATAAAGACTGAAATTTTAAAACGGGGCATGAAACTGAACATGGAGATGAAATACAAATTTCTTCTAAAAGGAGAAACATTTTTTTTTAAATGTTCAGCATCTTTTGCCATCAGGAAAATGCAAATTAAAACTACTTTGAGATTTTGTTTTACTCCAATCAGAATAGCCAAGATTTAAAAAAAAATATTGCTGACATGGGTAAGTAGAAAGGAGAACATTTATTCACCACTGCTGTTAGGAGTGCAAACTGGTATAGCCATTATGGAATTCAGTGTGGAGTTTCCTCAAAAAGCTAGAAATAAGTCTACCACATGTCCCAACTCCACCATGTTCATACAGATGCTCAAAGGTCACTGTGTCTTACTACAGAAATATCTGTTCTTCAATATTCATTGCTTCTTTATTCACAATAGGCAGGAAATGTAAATAGTCTAGATGTCCAATGTCTGATGAATGGGTAATGAAAATATGACATATTTATATAATCAAATATTATTCAGCTAAATGAACACACCACTCAAACAACTCCTAATCACATATTGCTATAACCATAGCTCAACATATCACTCATCCCTCATCTTCAAGTTGGGTGAAAAGGAGATGAAGAGGGTGGGTATGGGAGGAGTTAGAGGAGTGGTGGATATGATCAAAGTACATTTGTGAAATTCTCAAGGAATTAATAAAAAATATTTAGAACAAAAAAGTAAAGGTTCATTCAAGAGTCTGTTCGGGTTATAGCCTTAAAATGACTGCTTTGTAAGCAGCTGTTCTAACGTGGATTTTGTACATTCAATGAGCTGTGTCCCTGTGACTTTCAGTTGTGTATCTGCATCTTACATGTTTACAAAGGTTAAAGGTTTATATGCTTGTCACGTGTAAAATGCCCTGTAAAGGCTGTTTTCACTATACTCGGATGCAGATCCTGGCATCTGGATGATCTTGCTACTTAATCCCCTCCCCTCTGTGGGGCTGGAGGATGGCTCAGTGGTTAAGAGCACTGACTGTACTTCCAGATGACCTGGGTTCAATTCCTAGTACCCACATGGTGGCTCACAACTGTCTGTGACTGAAGTTCCAGGGTACCCAATACCCTTACACAGGCATACACACAGGCAAACCACCAATGCACATGAAAATAAATAAAGAAATAAACAACCAGACAAAGAAAGCCCTCTGTATCCATTTGTCCTGACTAGGTAACAGTTTTACAGAACTGAGACACAGAGACCATAGCAGCATGCACAGTCATGCACGGGTCCAAGCTAGATATGGTCTAAGTTCTGAGATGGGGAAGTGGACCCAAGCTCCCATCACTAACCAACAAACTATCTCCAATCAACAATTCTGGCAAAGGAGAAATTCGTTTTCTTCAATAGAATCTCACTGGGTGTATAAACCACATTCTAGGGCAGGCTCAATGTCCAGCAATAGTTGGCCAACACAAAGAGAACTCAATGGTATTTTTGGAGGATTTTTAAATTTTGTTTTGTTTTTGTTTTATATTACCTTGTTTGAACATTTTCTTTTAACCTTATTGGTCTTTTGTTTGCTTATTACCATTTCTGATTTTTGCTTTTTGATGGTTTTTATGTGTACATGTGTGTTTCTCATACCTTTTCTTTGTTTCTTTAATTTGTTATTATTATTTTGATTATTATTTCTGGTTTTTTTTTCCTGTTTGTTTTATGAAGAGATAGAAAGAAGAAGTCGTGGAGTTGGGTGAGTGGGAAGGTGGGGAGGATGTGAGAAGAGATGAAAGATAGGGAACCATGGTCAAAATATTTATATAAAAATTATTTTCAATAAAAAGAGTAAGTGTTTTGCTATTATATATTATATTTGTGTTTTATATATTACATATGCTACACTTACACAGAATGCATGTGTAACTGAAACCACCCTTTAAGTCTGTAAGTGGTCTACAGTTTTGTTTTTAGCCAGTGTGATAGCCCTATTACTGTGTCCAACGGAAGGTTCTGAATTTAACTTCCCCAGCACAAGCTGACTCAATATGTAAAGGACTTTTGTGTGCTTCTGCTATGATGCTAATTAATGCTGGCTCTTTTATCTCCGCGTGATAAACCTTCTAAGATCCGATGCTTATGAAAACAGTTTATCTAGATGGCATGCTCTAAAATGAAAATGTTAATGATGGTTTAAAAAGAAAAGAATGTCAATGATGGAACGTTGGAAATCTGTCAAACTTGGGTACCAAACTTCCACTCTGAAACTATCAGTTGCACAACCCTTTGTAGTGATGTTAGTAGCAGATAACATATTAGAGAGAGCTTTAAATGGTAAACATAGAAGAAAATGGGTTTTGTAACATCTGTGTACACTTCTGGACTGCTGTTTCTGCTAAGGACAGCCACAGGGCTTCGGAGATACAGCTTTAAACCCCACCCCCACCCCTGCCCCACACCCTCTTCTTCCCCCAGCTGAAATCAGAGCTGGTTTAGACTTTTTCAGATCAGAATATTTGAACATACTTAAGGAAATGACTGGGAGAAAGGACCCCAATTTAAGTTCCATTCATTTACATTCCGTGTATATGTTATACACATAACCTAATGGTAATTTTTACTTTTACTTTTTTTCATCTGTGTTTTCACTGTCAGCTGTCACATGAGGTCAGCTGTGGAATATCCCAACGGTAGTGTCATGTCAATGCTCAGAAGGTTTTAGATTTTGGAGCAGTTTGGATAAGCATGTGCAATCTATAGCCAATTTACTTTTTATGCTACTGTTAATCTCAAGTGACTCAAATAACTACCCCCTGTGTTACAAAAGAAGTTACCGTGAGATCCACAAGGGTACAGTGTGACAGCGAAGAAGAAATATAGTAGTGCCTGTGCCTTCATGTCTTGTGGGGGTCATGTTAACTGTGCTGTTGAAAAGATGAAAAAAACATCATGTTATGGACTGTAACTGCAGAAGACGGTTGAAAAGAACTACAGTGCCTGACTCCAGGAGATTAAGTTATTATACATTAACACAAATAATCTGTCATAGCCATTACACACAATATTATCCAAGTGCAGTGGCATTGAACTCCTTCCTGCAGCATAGGAAAAAATCCCATTTATAATACAACTTTAAACACCATGTTCATGTTTTTTGTTTGTCTGTTTGAAGCACACATGTTTCTTGCACACAGGACACTAGCAGGATCTGCCACCAAATCTGTATTACAGTGTTAATGCCAAAGGGTGGGCTTCACATTCAGAGTGGGGTATGCTGTGTGTTAGTCACTGATAAACGGCTACAGAAGGAATAGGGATTTGGCAGTGATCCTACGGTGGCTCTCTAGACAATAGCTGTTATTTATAAAGCTTCCTACAGTGTGAATACATTGTTTTTATAGTAAAATATACTAAACCCAAATTGAATTCACTATTAAGTGCCAATGATAACTACAGGGTTGTTCATAATCACACATAAGAACAGCTAATGAATGACACCAACCTTGGCGTACACCACAAGGCTGCTATTAAAATAGGGGTGGGGACAACACATAGTATCTGTGGTTTGAATGAGGGATGTTGCCCACAGTCTCCGGTATTTGAGCACTTGGTCCCCAGTTGGTGGTCCTGTTTACTTGGTGTGGTCTTGGTAGAGGAAGAAGTGTGTCACTGGATAGGGTATGGACTTTGAGAGTTCATAGTCTGGTCTCATTTCCAGACCCCATCCCCCACTTTGTCCTTGTAGTTAAAGACAGGATCTCTTAGCTTTCTGTTCCTGCTGCCATGCCTGTCACTTGCTGTCATGACTTCCCACCACCATGGATGCTTGTCCTTCTGGAACTGTGAGCCCAAATATGTTCTTTCTTCAGTGAGTTGCTTCTGGTCATGGTGTGTTATTACAGCTACAGACAAGTGACTAATATAGTTGATTATTTACTTGTCCACACACAACATAGTTTCACATAAAATAGAACTGATTTTCTTGAATGATGGGATTATAGTTAATTTTTCCTCTTTGAGAAACAGTGTCTTTAAGAATAGCCTATAATTTGTTTTAAAATCACTAAAAAATTCTGAAGAATCATGTGGCAGTTCTACAATTGAGAATGTGCTTTAAATGTGCCATAAGATATCAAATTCTAGAATGATTAGAATTATCCTACAAATTTAAATTAGACTCCTCCATCTAAACAAAACCCAGTAGCATAATAATTAATAGTTTCAATTTTACATTTTAGAGGCTAGAAGGAAATAATTGAATTTGCAACTTTGGCAAAGAGTTTCTTCAACTTGACTCATTTCCTGATTTTTCTATTAAAATGTGTTCATTTTCTGTGAAACTTGTTCATTTTTTATTAAAATATAGTGATATAAAAATCAGAAGAGCAACAAAGACAAAAACAAATGCTAAGATGCAAACAGTGTCAACATTTGCAGCAGGACTAAGTTGGGTATCTGTCAGCTTCTACCCCTTCAAAGCAAAAGCTAAAATGTTTGGTAAAGTGAAAACTTAAAAAAATAGTATAAATTATTAAAATGGCATGTATTTCTTATTACAGATACATTTACATGTACAAGGTTTGAATAGATACTATATCACAATAAGAACCTATGAATGGGAAGATTAGTAACTAGTAAGCTCATATTTTTTAAGGTTTATTTATTTTTATTTTACCTGGATGAGCATTTTGCCTGAATATGCATATCGATCTACCTATTACCCACTTCATTAATCCTTAAGAGAATTCACTAAGTAACTATCTCCATTTTTTCCCTTTACAGGCTCTACTTATTCTACTCTGGCATTCTCTTTATAGGATATATATCAAAATTTGCTTTTGTCACTTCGTCATCAAGAACTCCTGTAAGATTAATGTCTCTTTATTCAAGAAGACACCAAGGCAAAACACAGGCCAGAGCTAGGTTATAGAACCCAGCAAGCGCGGCCAGAACAAAAGGGGCCAAGGTCCCCACGTGCAGCCTCTTAAGAAGCTCCCTTACGTCACCCCGGCTTTCCTTCACCACGCCCTTATGGGCGAGTCCTGGGTCCACCTGGTACCTGTCCCAGGACTATTGGGTGGGGCTAGGGTGTCTCCCTACAAACTCCCATCTGATATCATTTGTCATCTGACTCAACCCCAGAGTGCGATCAGCACAGATGACTGCTAGCTCCCCGCCGCCATTCTCTGCTCTGGCTCCAAGGTACTTTTCCCCTGCTTTTCCTTCTGCTGAATCCCTTGGTCCTTTTCTGGTTCTTCTGTGCTTGTCCTTATTGTGTGGAAATGGGAGTGTTCCCAAGTGTTCTTCCTCTTCCTCTACCCTCTGTATGTGAGCTCCTTTATTCCATGGAGCTGAATGCTGTCAGAACCAAGGATTCATAAACTTCTCCACTGAGCCAGGGTCTTTTGACCCTGTATTATTCTGTAGACATCACAAGGCCATCCTGGGATGAACCTGGGATGTGTGCCTTACCCCCCTTTTCATTATTTTGTACTCTAACAAAACTGAACAGTAAGGATTATCATGTGTTTCCTCAAGTATTCATTCCGATCACCGATACCAAATTCTTCCAGTTGTTTAAGCCAAAAATTAAGCTTGTTTCTCCAGTTCCTCAAGCCCATATCAAGTCCATAGACTTGTCTATTGTCTACTTCTCTCCCACTGCTTTGTCATCATGCTGCTCCAAAGTACTGCTGTCTCTCATGATGAAACCTAAAAATAGACATCTGGATGACAATCCTTGTCTTCCCTGGCTTCCTTATAGTTCACTGTCAACACAAGAGTCGAGAATCATATTTTGAAAATACGTAACTCATTCCATGACATTATCCTAATGCAATCCTACAGTGGCTTCCCACCATGGAGATTAAGATTTAAATTCTTCCCCCTGTACAGGAAACTCTCAGTGTTCTAACTCCTTCTTCAGTCTCTCCCACAGTAGCCAATAAAGTAACTTCCCAAAGACTCATGAACACAAAGTACTCCAGTCCAAGGGTCAGCATAAGCATGAGCTGAAAATTGGGTCCCTGAGACAATTTAATTCATGTATTTTGAATAAAATGGCTAATTACAGTAACCTACTTATCATCTAAGATAAAGTACCATGAATAAAGTACACAAAAGCTTGATTTAACACTATAGAAATAGTTTCAGCATTCAGCTAAGTGAGGCAGTTAATGAGCAGTTGGCCCTATTTTTATGCCTAGGTTTTATTTTTAGACATTTATTTTTTCCCCCTCAAAGCAGCAGAGAGTGTCTACCTTGGATGAAACTGGTTGTCCAAGTTGCAATCAACATGTTTACAAAAGGGTTCAAATGTTAGAAACAGCTCATTCTCGTATACTCTGGCTAGGTTCCAGATGTGAGGGAGAAAAGCAAAAACCAGCCTTGGGAAAGAACACAACCAAACAGAATTCAGATGCCAAAGGCAATCAGAGGAGAAAGCTGAAGCTATTTCCACAATTGTATCATAAGGGTGAAAGAACAGTTAGCCCTGTGCTCATCCTAACAGCTATAGACCAAAGCCATAGGAGCTATCAGTACCAGATTGACTGGGATACCACACATCACTTGGAGGCAGACCAGAGTCTTGAACCTGTGCATTGCCAACATGAGGCTAGTTACTGGTTCTGGCCAGCTGAACAAGTCAGCAGCTCTGTTCTGAAAAAGAGCTGTGGATCACACATCTCGGGGCCTGTCAACTTCTGAGCCCCTTTGAGGAAAAGCAGATTCCAAGATATTTCCTTCTCCTCTGCATTTAAAAAAAAAAATTCATTGTCACTCCACAGGGTCCATGGCACTGAGCCAATTTGTAAAAGAAATGGAAACAGAAGGCAAACTCTTTGTGGCATCCTGGGGATTTCTCCTTAGCATGTACTTAGATTTTAATAGTATTGACTTTGTTTAGACAGAATAAGGACAAAGGAATAGGACTAGGATTGCCTTGTCTTTATGCAAATATCTCCCCTGATGTTTTACAGCAGAACTCCACCACATAGAGGATACATACATTGCATTGAAAGTCTAAATCTCTAGGGGGTACCATTCTTGCCTTAGGATCTATTGGTCTAGATTCCTGTTTTGTTTTGTTTTGTTTTGTTTTGTTTTGTTTTGTTTTGTTTTGTTTTGGAAACCAGGCTATGAGTCCATGCTGATGCATTCTGGGGAAGATGGAGAGGTGTGGTTGTAGAGCCACAAGGGTGGAAGAGGGGGGAATGAAACAAGAATGGAAAGTACATGCAAGATGATGGTTGTCTTCCTAGCAACCAGAGAAGCATTGCTCATATATCCACAGAGTCTAGAGGTGTACGATTCCCTTGGAGCTAGAGTCATAGGTGATTGTGAGGTGCCTGACATGTGTGCTGGGAACCAAACTATGGTCTTCCAGAAAAGCAGCATATGCTGTTAACCTATGAGCCATCTCTCTAGCCCTTCTGTATAGAATCTTAACTGTAGGGCACTTTGTATTGTCATAGAGGGTGGGGAACCATCCTCTCTGTTGAGACTCTCTGAGTCTGGTCTAGCCTGTAGTTGCTGCAGCCCACCCTATGGAGAGTCCAGTGGAAGACCTGCTGAAATGATATTGGTCTGTCCAAGTAAGCCAGGGTCTGATGATGACACAGAAATGTGGCAGCTGAACTGGGACCTGGGCTTTTGTTTTCTTGATCATGCTCCAACAAGTTAAGGAACCAAGAGACAGTTAATATGAAGTGTGGTTGGTAAATGGAGTACAATAAAAGTACCCATTTTAAAAAATGGTTCTGACATGATTGTTTTTTGTTTGTTTTGTCATGTTGTCACAAACTCAAGTTATTTGGGAAGTAGAACTTCAATTGAGAAAATATGCACCACTAGAGTGGCCTGTGGGCAGGCCTGTGGCACATTTTATTTTACTTTCTTGACTGAAGACTGATACAGGAGAGCCTAGTTCAAGCTGAGCAAGCCAGTGAGCGGCATCATTGGTCTCTGCCTCAATTCCTGCCTCCAGGTTCCACCTTGATTTCCCTCATCCACAATTAATGGGATGTGACTGGAGTTTATGAGAGTCAAATAAATCCCCTCCTCCCAAACTTGCTTTCAGTCACGATGTTTTATCACAGTAATAGAAACCCTAACTAGGACAGGTACTCCTTTAATTTCTGATCTTTGTCTAATTAGAAGACAATTAATGGCCTGCCCAGGTCCCCTACAATTGCTTTAATCAATTTAGCTTTTGGATGTGAATTATCTAGCTTCGACTCTGTGCTCAGGGCCTACAAAGTTCTTCAGGAGACAGTGACTATGTGGCGGAAGCAGTTGCAGGGAGTTCCAACACTTCTCCAGTGGTAGGTTTACTGCAACTGTGGTCCAGAACTTTCCTGGGTGAAGACTGAGCCTTTGCCTGGCCACACCCTTGCTTACCTGCATTTATGCCCTACATTATTGCCCTCACTTCCTTACAGGGCAGATGTGGGACCACTCTGAACACTTGTTCACACATCTGCCCTCAGGTAATGTTGGGTCCCTGGATGTAAAACCTAAGACAAAGCTCTTCTATAGGAGACCATTGCCTGAGAGGATCCAGGTGTGCTCTATGCCTTTGAGGACAACTTTCCAGTTTAGATGGTAATCATGCATGAAATGCTGTTCTGGTTGGGGGGGGGCAATTATAAAACCCTTCCCAGTAGTGTTCTGTATAAAAAGGGATGTAGTCAGACATAGAGAGCTTTTGTTCTTCTTTCTTTCTTTCTTTCTTTCTTTCTTTCTTCCTACATTCCTTTCTTTCTTTTTCTTTCTTCCTCCCTTCCATTCTTCTTTCCTCTCTCTTTATCTCTCTATTTCTTTCTTTTTTGTTTGTTGCAAGAATGCTGTAAAATCACAGGAAGAAAAACAGACAAAGGAAATCACCTTGGGTAACAAAGTAGACAGAAGGCACCTTGTCAAGCATGTAAAGGCAGGAAACAATTGAAGAAGACTCCATTAGGAGGAATGTGTGGATCATGTGCAAATGTGAAACCTAGGACTTCTTAAAAACAGTGACCTCTCCCTCTTTAAAACATGTTGATAATGCCGATGGCACACGAATTGTGTGGGAAAAGCCAAGGGCTCATTTCTGTGGACTTCTGTTCCCTTGTGCTTCTTGAATAATTTAACAGAACGGTGTGTAACAGAATGCTAATTCCATAGAAAGACAAGAACAAAAGGTACTTCTTCAGCAAGGAAACTGAATAAGAGATGCATTTAGGAAGGTCTAAAGAAAAGCAAGTCACAAAAAGGAGGAATTTAAAAACTCTGTTCTCAGATGATGTATACTACAGATAATGACAAAAGAATGAAAGCCACCCGTAGAATCCCAGAAGCAAGTGCATAGAGTCTCCTGAAGGCAGAGATTCTTGGCCATGTTCAAGGAATCAGCATTGATGATGTGGGATATTACTTCATAGGTGTGGGGAGTACCAGAAAGGAAACTCAGAAAAACAGAAAACAGCAGTTCCCATATTCATAACAAAGCCTGCCTTCTCCCGCCCCAGAAACCTAGACCACCTTTTTTTAAAAAAAAAAAGAAAAACAAAATCAACCACTTACTGAGCCTGCTAATGAATCAATGAACAACTGAAGCAATGAACAGTCCCCAATCCTACAAATTAAGTATCATAGGGGAGGCTCGCCAGTATGTGGAGGCTGAGAAATCAGGCCACAGTGATGTAGGATGCTTCAGGTGATTCTGTGGTTTTATCACCCAATTCTGACATTAGAACTTTGTTCTTTGCTGGTCAGAGGCATTATATATAAATACAACTATGGAATGCTAGTGATAGAACCATGCACTCATTTCCCAGTGTGACTTTAATCCCTGTCTCTTTCCTTTGAATCAGGAAGGGGAAAGCTCCTCCTTGTATCTCCATACGGAGGTGTTTGGCTGAGTGAATCTGTAACTGAATATCAAGATTAAAGATTGAGGTGCAGAGCAGGCTCAAACCAATCTTGAAGAGACTCATTCCTAGCTGTGTATATGACTTAGAACTCTTATCTGGTAATGCTCTGGGATAGACTACTTCCAGTAAGCATCCTGCCTATATACAGTTGGATTAATGAGTTCCTGTCCTTAGGATTTAATGCTGCTGCTAACCTGACTGCCTAGTATATAAGAAAAGAAAAACTACCAGCATAGCTCGGTGAATCACTTCTAAAGTGCAGTGGCTATCATGTTTGCTTTGTGCCAGTGAGATTTCTGTAGCACTCAGGGGTCAATTCTGCCAAATAACTTCTGTTTATAAAGCATTGTGTCTGTAGCCCTGAATTGTATATACAATCTCTTCCTAAGTTAGAGTCAGAAAATGTGAAGATTCTAAGATGCAAGACCAAGTCCCTCACATTTATCCTGACCTCCTATGAAACGGGACTAAGTTTTTGTCACGCAGCAAATTCGACATCTTTTGGACCACTCACGCTATACAAGCTGAACATCACCTATGGGTCATAAACTACATGGATGAGCCAGACAGTCCTTAATCTCAAATAGTTCAGTCTAGTACCAGAAGACAGGTGGATTATGAAACAAATAAACCATAACAGAAACATGAGCAGCAGTAAGAGCTCTCATGAGGTGCTATTAAACACCGAAGCCTGCTGGGGTACTTAGAAAAGGCTTCAAAGCATCCATTTTGAAGAAGAAGGAGAAATAGCCCAGAAGGAAGAACAGAAAAGAGGGTGAGGTTAGATATTCTAACAGAAAACAGAGCGAAGCTGCAGCCATATTGAAACATAACTCTTAAGTGATACGAGCAAGCAGTCACATGGAAGAGAAAATGCTGCAAAGAAGTGGAAGGGCTCCATGATTATTCTTAGAACTCATACTAAACACATAGGAGCTAATCATGAAGTTATCTTGCAGAAAGGGTACACCGGTACAATTGCAGTGGTTGACAAATGGGGCCAACCTGCGACTAAGAACGCAGCAGGAAACTATTCAAAAGCAGCTTACTAATGTGAACAAGATAAACTGTCTAAGGCCAATGTGAAATGCACCACTACTGCTCCTTCCTTCCCTGCTAGCAGAATCCCTTTGCCCAGTCCTGTGAAGGATGTGACCACTTCCAGCTAAGTGGAGAACAGAGACGTTCAGAGAAGCTAACTGAGTTGGTCATGACTGATTCAAGGCAGGACTTGGAGTCCTCCAAAATCTGAAAAAGCAACTATAAGCTGGTGGCCACACCGAAGTGAAGCTTGGTCAATGGTGGGAGGTGCAAGCCAGCCAGAGATTCTCAAATTCCTTGAAAATTGGAAGCCAGCTGAACTATGTTTATCTGACCCTTGAGTGTGGCACCATGGCCACAAAGCCTGTGTGCCTACTCTTTCCTGCTTATGACTGTAGTCTAAGGGAAGTAGTAAAGTGAGGTGGAAAGTATGTTCAATCTCTGCCACTGCATTGTCCCTAATAAACTTCTGTAATCAAAGTGAAAAACAACAACTGTACCACCTGAACAATGGGATTGTAAAAGGAGGCCATTAGGAAGATGTCTACCTTAACTTGTTACTTCCCTCCTGATCTCTACCTTCTCAGCATCAATGTGATGCCTAGAGCTGCAGTACCCATCTAACTAACATGGGTAATATGTGAGGAGCAAAATAGTTAAATGTCAACAGGACCTGGACAAAGGACAGAACAATGAGAGGATCTACATTTTTAACTTCTGAGTCCTTCCTCCTGCCTGTTCTGAACTCCCTACCCCTAGACTGTTAATTAAGCAGTACATTTAAATTACCTTGAAATGAGTCTTCAGATGTCTCCAGGTATTTGGAAGTGACACTGAATTAGAATAATCAGTGAAGAAAAATAGCTGAAGCTTTTCTTATTTTTCTAATGACAAAGTACAGAAGAAAGCAATCTCTCTCTCTATCTGAGAAAATGGGACAAGAAGTACTATTATTTTTTACCAGAGTAAAGAGGCATTGATATGCTTGGTAATAGTACAAGTAACATTTAATTTGAAGCTCCAAACATTAGGTATGAGCCATTGGAATTTTATAGCTAGTTGGATACACCTTCTGTTGTGTATAGAAGGTTTCTAACAGGAAAAGCACATTTACCTTAAAATTCCAGTTTACTTTTAGTATCAACATTAAAACGAAGATACTGACTTCCAAATGGAGCATCATTTTACAAACAGGAGAGATTTCTGCTCCACCAGAAGAGTTCGTCTGCCTATTTGACTCTGCAGGAAATTGTGTTTCCTTATTTATTTCAAAGGGAAAAAAACAAAAGAGTAAATCCTTGTTTTCAATGGGATTTTAAAGATAAGCCTATAATACTGTAAAGTAACTACAAAGTAAATAGCTGAGAAATAATGAATCTGACATTTTACAATATAACTATTTGTACTCCAATGCCATACATTTAGTGTTGAATTAGCTAAGATTTGAATCAGCTACGACATTAATCAGGACAATGTGGCACATGCTTTTAACCCCAGCACTTGGGAGGCAGAGGCAGGTGGATCTCTGTGAGTTCGAGACCAGCCTGGTCTACAAAAGCTAGTTCCAGGACAGCCTCCAATGCCACAGAGAAACCCTGTCTCAAAAAACCAAGAAAGAAAGAAAGGAAGGAAGGAAGGAAGGAAGGAAGGAAGGAAGGAAGGAAGGAAAAGAAAAAGCTTTAATAACTTTTAGAAAAATATAAGTTTCATTCTTTTTCACATATAGATATATTCGTTCATACAAATTAAGCCTCCCAATGCATCTTCCAGGCCAAACTCTATCCAGTTCCATTTGATTCTAAAGCTAGAGATGCTATGAATATTCTGGATACAGTAAAGATGCTGCAAACTCAGGAAAGGAGATTTGAGAGAAGATAAATCAACCAATGGTGAATAACATAAAGGACAAGAGTTTTCTGTGAGTGAGGCATTTTACTGCCTATGTGCTGACAGTAAGGTGTAGACCTGGCATAATTTATTGCCCAAAGATGATTCAGTTTCTCTTGTAGTGGCTTCCAGTCTCTTACTATTGAAAGATCATATGCCACTTTCTTCAAACAATGTAAAATTCCCCATCTTTTCTCTCAAGCAAACCCAACTTCTGATAAGTCCTCTGCACCTGAGTCTTAGCTCTTGATCCCATACCTCCATCTATCTCTCTGCTTTTCAACAAGTATTCTCATCTAGAAGCTCTTTCCAATGCCAACAATAAAAAATTAAAAAAAAACACCTTCTTCATGCTGAAGATAAAAATCAGTGTATGATGATAATATTTCAGGGTTTTTGTTTGTTTGTTGAAAATAAAATTATTTTCATGCAATGTATTTTGATCATGGTTTCCTCTTCCTCATCTCCTCCCTAATCCTCCTTGACCCTTTCAACTCCATGCTATCTTTCTCTTTCTCTAAGAAATCAGACAGACAAACAGGGAAGACAAGTAAATATAAAACAAAATGAAAAAAATAATAAAGGGATCTCATAAAAAATGTGCACACACATACATACACAAACCCACAAAAACACAAAATCAGAAGCATACAAGCAAAAGACCAGTAGAGCGATAATAACAACAATAATTTATTTATTTATTAAACTAAATTTTAAAATTCTCAAACAAAGCAATATGTGATACAAAAAAAAAATCTCCAAAATATCATTTAGTTCTTTCTGTGTTTTCCATTTACTGCTGCGCATGGGACTTGCCCTTACGTGTGGTTTGTATACCCAGTGAGACTCCCTTGGAGAAACTAGCTTTTCTGTTGTGATTATTAATTAGAGATAGCTTTTTGGTTGGGCCTGGGAGCTTGTGTCTACTTCCCCTTCTCAGTTCTGGGACTCTGTCTTGTTTTCACCTGTGCATGCAATGCATGCTGTCACAGTCCGAGTTCATATGTGCATGTATCAGTCTATTGTGTCTGGAAGACACTGTTAGCTTGGTATCATCCACTTTCTCTGACTCTTAAACATTTTCCACCTACTTTTCTTGAGCACCGAAGTTTAAACTTCCTCACTAGATGGAACACGAACCAAGAGATACATTAGCCATGGAGTTTATTAAAGGGGGGAGAGCGAGGGGGTGGCGAAGTGAGAGAGAGAGCAAACACGTGGAAGTGTTCTCTTAAAAGGGGAAACTTGCACATGCATACTGAGTCCTTACACAGCCCTGTAAGGAGTGATGTAGCCATGATGTGGCCAAGCCACTATGCATGTCCCGCCCATTGTTAGGGGGCAGGGTTAGCATAATGCTGAGGTTCCAACAGACATCACTTTGAGGACCGAATGTTCCAAGGGGTCTCACCCTAGGAACACAGTTCAGGTGTTGGTCTCTGTATCAGTTCTCATCTACTGCAGGAGAAAGCTTCTCTGATGATAACTGAGTGAGATACTGATCTATGGGTATAACAGAATGTTGTTAGAAGTCATTTTATCACTATGTTCCATGAGCAGAAAAAAAGTGTTGATTTTTTCCCTAGTCCATTGCCTTTCTAGGCTCAGATACTTGGCAACCCAAGCAGTGTTGAGAATTGTTTCCATCTCATTGAGTGGGCTTTAAATCCAATCAGATAGTGGTTGGTTACTCCTAGAACATTTGCCCCACTACTGTATCACCATATCAAGCAGGCATGTCAAAGATCAAAGCGTTTGTAAGAGTGCTGGTGTTTTTCCCTCTCCTCTGGAAACATGCAGAGTAACTTCCCATACCATGAATACTATTGAATAGGGGTGAAGAGCCTAGGTAGCCAACAGCTTAACTTTTGCATGTTCATTGGGTCATGTAGGTGTTTGCAAGTATTTTACTGAGTATTTTTGCATCTGTTTTCATAAGGAAAATTGGTCTGTAATTCTCTTTCTTTGTTGGGTCTTTATAAGGTTTCCATATCAGAATAACTGTGGCCTCATAAAATGAATTGGGCAATGCTCCTTCTGTTTCTGTTTTGTGAAATAATTTGAGGAGTTTTGATGTTAACTCTTCATTGAAAGTCTGGTAGAATTCTGCTCTAAAACCATCTGGCCCCAGGCTTTTTTTTTAGTGGGCTGGGGCATGAGTGGGTGGAGGTGGGGATGGAGGGGTGAGGGAGGTATTAAGTCTATTTAGAACTGAAATATCCTCTTGGTAGATTTTTTTTTCCTTTCACGAATATACAGTATTCTTCTGACAACTTGGTTTTGAAGAGTATTTTGTCAGGTATTAAAGAGGCTGTACCTGCTTTCTTCTTCTGACCATTTGCTTGGGATATCTTTTTCCATCCTTTTACCCTTAGGTGATGTCTATCCTTGATGGTGAGTTGTGTTTCTTGGATACTGCAGAAAGATGGATCCTGTTTTCTAATCCAATCTGTTAGTCTGTGTCTTTCTACAAGTAACTCAGGGCAATGATGGTGAGAGTTATCAGTGAGAAGCATTTATTAATTCCTTCTTGTTTTATTTATTTACTTTTTGAGGATTATATATTCTTTGTGATTTCTTGGGTGCAGTTAATCCCTTCAGATGGAGTGTTCCTTCTAGCATCTTCTGTAGGGCTGGAGTGGTAAATAGATGCTGCTTAAATTTGGTTTTATCTTTATATTTTCTTTCTTCATGCATTGTGATTGATGGTTTTGCTGGTTATAGTAGTCTGATCTGGCATCTGTACTTTTCTAGAGTTTATGGAACATTTGCCCAGCCTCTTCTGGCCTTTAGAGTCTCCATTGAGAAGTTGGGTGTTATTCTTATGCAGTGGTCCTCAACCTTCTTAATGATGTGACCCTTTAATAGAGTACTTCATATTGTGATGACCCTCAGTCATAACTTTCTTGTTGCTACTTCATAACTATAGTTGTGTTATTGTTATGAATAATAATGTAAACATCTGGGTTTTCAGATGCTCTTAGGTGACCTCTGTGAAAGGGTTGTCATAACCCACTGGTTGAGAACCACTGTTCTAATACATTTGCCTTTGCATGGTTCTTTGTCTTTTTTCCCTCACAGCTTTTGATATGTTTTCTTTATTTTTGTAAGTTTAGTGTTTTGGTTATTATATGTCAAAGGGACTTTCTTTTCTGGTCTAGTCTATTTAGTGTTCTTCTACCCAGATAGGTCCTTCTTCAGGTTAGGGACATTTCATATGATTTTATTGAAAATATTTTCTCTGCCTCTGACTGTGACTTCTTCTCCTTCCTCTATTCCTATTATTCACAAATCTGGTCTTTTCATAGTGTCCCAGATTTCTTGGATACTATGTGCCTGAATTGCTTTCATTTTAACATTTCTTTGACTGAGGATTCTATTTCTTCTACCTTGTTTTCAACACCCGAGATCCCTTTTTCCATCTCTTCCCTCTGCCTCCTGTGGTGGCCACCAGAGATCCTGGATAGGGAATGTTTATAGGTATTAGGGACTGACACAAATGGATCCTGGGTGAGGGAGAAAAGCAAGGTTTGGCAGAGTTCCCAGGGAATGGATGGAGGAAAATGGGGAGGACATGCTCTTGGAAGCACTCTACTGCAGAACTTGGGAGGAGATTGGAGAGACTGAAATGGTGGACACGAAGGAGAGTGGAAGCTGCCTACCTGAGTTCAGAACAGGGAGGTCCACTGAGGATCCCAATAAAGCTAACTGTGGTGTTCTGACATTGCAAAGTGAGGTCCTATGAAGGAGACTTCTTCCTATCAATCCTGAAAGCACTTCAAAAGTTTCTAGTTACAGAAGAGACAATGCCAAAGGCATTCTTAAACCACAAGAGAGACATCCATCCATGCCTTCATAATTTTTGGTGGATTTTGTTTGTTTCTGTAGCAGTCATGGAGGAAGCAATTGGTATATTAAGTAAATTAAGATAAATGAAATAATCAGCATGAACAATGTTTGCTAGGAGATTCTACCTACTAGGAACACCTACAGGCCTTTTTGTTTCTGTTTTTGCTCTTTATTCCATTTTGGGTATATTAAGCTTTTAGAGTTCTAAGCAAAGTATAATATTTAACTATAAGCAATTTATAAATACATTACATATAATATCAATATATATTTCTAAGCACAATCATGTGTCATATTATAATTACCATTTTATAGCCAAAGACAAGCATTTAAAGATACTAAATAACTTGTTCAAGGTCATACTTGGCAAATTTCAGTCAAGACTTTGAATTGCATCAGGCTCATGAATTTCGAGTATTCTGTTAGATGCTCTGCAATGAAACCTTATATTTAAAGGCTGATTCATCACCCTGGAATCATTCCCCTGAGAACCAATCATCAACAAGTAAATGGTTTCTTGAATAGACTTAATCTTTTGTGAGTTATGACCCTTTTCTGAGTCTTGGTCCTAGTTCTAAGAATTTATTTTCTCTTGGCAAGTGCTGGGTGGTGATTGTGAAATCCTGTGTGGCTTTTCATCCATAACTTGTCTTAGATCTCAGAAAAGAGGTTAGTTAGTGCAACAACTCCAAATAGTCTCTCTTTCATTTGCTAAGCTTTCTTCTGATAGGACACATATATATTCCATTGATTATTCATAGAAGTCTCTTTCTTTTACAAAAATGTCCCAGTTTAGATGATGGACTACATGATTATCTTACTATCATATAATTGCTGACTGTTCAAAAATCTAGAGCCTCTGCCAAGGAAGTTTGGGACATTTCTTTATGCCTAGCAACATTTCTTCCCCAGTTTTCATTTCACCCTTAGAAGAACCATTAATCTGAGTTAATCACAATTCCCTGTCTTGTCCTACATTCCAACCATAGGATAGGCTAATAACTCAGGTGTGGACAATCAATGGCAACCCATCCCTAAGGGCAGTAGATAAGCTATACAGGAGAAGTCAAACCACTGCTGAACTTTAAACAAGATCTACTTATGCAGCAGCAATAATTCCTACCAAACGAAAGAAACTTCTACACAGAATGAAAAGGCATGAACACCAGGGCTTAGGGTGAGTGATGGTTGGAAAGCAAGTGATTGCAAGTACCAGAATGAGCAAAAGTGCAGCCTGATAGGCATGCTCTCCTGACTTGGTCCCATACTTTTTAATTCAATTCCATCAGCTACACTGGTATCTTTGCATATATGCTAATAAAACCCTTTCTGTCTTATTTAATTTAAATTTAGTTTCTATAACTTGCAGATAAAAATATTCTGACACTTCATATCCCAAAGTTCACCCTTCAATGATTTATACAAAGATACGAAAAATGCAAATGTGTCCCATTTCCATCCTGGAATAATGCCAAGAGACATATATAGATAGATGTGTACCTACAGGCTGGTGTCATTTGTTCAAAAGACATATATAGATAGATATATGTAAGGCTGGGATCATTTGTCCAAAATGTCTCATGCATTAATTGTTTTCTACTTGTTTTTTTCTTATTTTGGAATATTAACATGTGTTTTATAAGATATCTTATATATACACGCACACACACTGAATGCAATCTTACAATTTTATATATTTTGAATAACTTTGTTTCACGAGGCAAATATGTCTGCTTGTGGCGTCGTGCTAGTGGTTAAAGACTTCAAGCTTTAGAATGCTTCATTTCAGAATTTTTGATTAGCTGTGTTTGACCTTGCCCACTTCTTCACATAAACATGCTTATATATGCATACATTTAATATTCAGTTGTGGGAAAGACACCAGGAAACAGTCACTTAAGCCACAGGTAATGGCATGGACTAATTTTAAATTTTTTGAAAAGTAAATCAGTGATGTTTATCGAATGCTTTTAAAACTTCAAAATCCTTTTTATCTTCTGCATTTTTAATGAGAAGGCCCATATATGTGAAGTTTAGTCACCAGTGAGTGAAACTGTTTAAGATTACAAGAAGATTTAGGAGGCATGGGCTTGGTAGAGTGATTGTGGCCTTGTTGGAAGAAGTGTGTCACTGGGGATGGGCTTTGAGGTTTCTAAAGTCCACGCCAGGACCAGTCGCTCTCTCTCTTTCTCCCTGCTTTCTGTCTGTGGATGAGGATGTAAAGGTCTCAGCTACTGCTCCAGAACTATGCCACCATAGTTCCTGCCATGAGGATAATGGACTAACCCTCTGAAACCATAAGCAAGCCCCAGTTAAATGCTTTCTTTTATAAGAGTTGGCTTGGTCATGGTGTCTCTTCACAGCAATAGAACAGTAACTAAGACAGTATCATTTAGATTATCATAAACAGGTTAGGGAAAAAGGAGAGAGCCCACATGAGTGAAAGTTATACAAAAGAGAAAGATTGAAAGGAGAGATGCACAAAAGAGAGGGGGAAGAGTAGAAGGACCTATGTCTTCTTAGATTAAAAGTGCTCTGGAACTGAAGGGGGATCAACTAAATATCAGAATCAGCAGAGATCCAGGCAAGTCCAGGAATGTCAACAATAAGAACGCTGGAGACGAGTAGAAGTCTAGTGACTGGGTTCCAACCAACTTCTACTTTGATGGGTCTTTCCCTTTCCAGGTTCCTTAAGGAGGCCAATCTTTGGTCATGCATTTCTGTCCTTAGGAAAGGAAACCACAGCTAACCCATCAACTGATTACAACAAGAAGAGAGAAGACAACAAAGACAGAGACTGCAGTGTTAATTCAAATCTTTACACTGCCTTTGAATGCCCAGTCCACACTCGTTCCTCTCCTCTAGCTCTCTCTCTCTCTCTCTCTCTCTCTCTCTCTCTCTCTCTCTCTCTCTCTCTCTCTCTCTGTGCCAAAGATTCCTCATCTAACTCAAGCACTCTGATGAAAGTGACAAGCTTGCTCACTACCTTCACAATGGGAAACAGAAACTCCACATGGCTTCTGCATCAAGAATCAAAACCCCATTTTGCATACTGCCGCTGCTCATGAAGATTAGTGCTTCTCAAACTGCCTGTGGGAAAGGGGCAATAACCTTTGTTTCTAATATGCCATGGGTGAAATCATTGAAGAAATGTAATAAAAGTGAATTGGCAAAAAAAATGGAATTAAGAAGAGCATATTCTGCAACCCTCAATTCATTATCGCATACAATAAGCACAGAATCTTCAGCACCAATGTGACAGTAATACTGCAATACTCTATTTTCATGCACTGGTGCCAGTCCACAAACTGTTACTCTACTTTGACTTGTACTGCTCCAGATGATACCCATTCCTGCCCCAATTCTGCTTCATATAGTCGGAGAGGCACCCTGTGCCACCATCACCCTCTCTAGAATGTGGAGAAAAAGATGGCATTTGTTTTAAGTTTTCATTTTTCTGTCACTCATGCCTAAGCCAGGGACGGAACTAGCTTCCCCCTTTTCTTACTTACTCTGTGATTCACTAACTTTGTCACCCCCTCAGCCATCTCCCCAGTAAAGTAACCTGAGGCTTCGTGCTTGAGCTCTGTTGGTTCTTAACAGCTTTTCCATAGGAGGGGAAGGAGACTCCTATGGACTCTTGCCACTGAGCACACTGGAAAAAGAAAAAAGATCTACCCCCTATCGTATTTCTCCCAGATCCATTTGAACTTCCTCTTATTATGCAGGCTCAGTCACCATAGATAGGATAGAATTCCATTTCCTGTCAATTTTCTCCAACCCCAAAGAGCCCAAGTGACTCATTTTATCATCCAATTTACAAGAATAATACTTATCCCATGATGAAAGAAAGCATTTCTCCCTTGTGTACTAATGAGCAATGAGTGACGAAAAGAAGCCATCGGCCACATCATTGTCCCTTCCACTCCTTGACTTCGAGCTACAGGAAGCAGCACTTTATTTTGATTCCAGAGTCACATTCTCACTGGGATTCTGTGACTTGCTGTGTTATCAGGTAAAAGATGTCCTGTGAGGTCCCAGAACCTACTATCAGAGGCCATTTGACCCAGTTCCAAGGCTAGCACTTTTATCAATAGAGAAGATGAGGCAATTAATTGCTTTTGAATTAGCTTATCAACTTCATTCTTTAATCAAGGGACTCCCTTCACAGCCAATTTGGGTGAAACAATAAGATGAAGTATGAAGTGTTCAGAAGAAAGTCTGTGGTTGGCAGGTCTGGCAGAAGCATAGCCAGGAGAAAGCAGGAAAATGGAAGGCAGTTCCCTTTCTTGGTAAGAGCAGTTAAGAATAAGGCAACATGGAACTGATTGGGATTCTACCAGAGATGTGAGCAGGTCTAGAAGGTAGACAGATGGAACGTTCATATCCAGTTGCAGCCTTGTCTGCTTTGACGACAAGAAGTCTGTCTGTGGAGTGTGCATCAAACCTCTCTTCCCGCTCCAGTGGCTACATCCTCCATGTTCCACTCCACGGTTCATCAGAAAGGTCCCACTGGGAAAGAGGCTCTCAGAAGTGTGAGGGAGCATTACAACAGTCGGGTCAGCCCAGGTTCTTTGGCACGAGTGCTCAATGGGCTCCAGGATGATCTTATACTCTGAATCCATTCCAAGTGACCCATGGTTTCAGATTTTTTTTTTCCTTCTGTCTGCCAACTAGTTTTTTTGTTTCCTTGAGTGGCAGGTCCCAGAATGGTTGCTGAGCCTGTCTTTATGCCCATTTTCATCAAGAAAAATTACAATGAGATGTAGTGTTCAATACCTATCTACTTGGAAATTTTCCTCCATAACCTATGGTCCTTCAGAAGTAGCCCTGCCAGGGGGTGGAGAGGCTATAAAGACTCTCTACTTAGTACTGATGACATTCATTACACTTAAAAGCCATTCTCCTATACTGTAGTTTATTTTATTACTCATCATTATTGTCTGTGTGGGGGTAATGGAAGGATGTCTCGGGTACTCTTTTATTGTTGTGAAAAAATGCTATGACCAATGCAACTTAGAAGAGAAAGCATTTAGTCGGGGGCTTGTTTCCAGGTTCAGAGGGTTTGTACATGGCCATCATGGCAGGGAGTGCAATATCAGGCAGGCAGACATGGTGCTGGAGCATAGCTGAGAGCTTATACCCTGATCTACAGACGAGAGAGAGAGAGAGAGAGAGAGAGAGAGAGAGAGAGAGAGAGAGAGAGAGAGAGAGACTGGAATGGCTTTGGAAACTTCAAAGCCTACCCCCAGTGACATACCTCTCCCAATAAGGCCATACCTCTTAACCCTTTCTAAATAGTCTATCAACTGGGAATCAAACATTCAAATATATAAGCTTATGGGAGTCATTCTCATTCAAACCACCACAGTCTACTCTGTGACCCCGATATACTTGTGGCCATACCATAATATAAAATTTATTCACTCCAACTCCAAAAGTTCTCATGGTCTTTCACAGTCTCAACACTGTTTCTAAATCCAACATCCCTTCTGAGACTCAAGGCAATCTTTTACCCGTAACTCTCTGTAAAATCAAAAAGCAAATTACATGCTTTCAATATACAATGGTGCAGAATCACACACATTACCATTCCAAAAGGGAAGAAAGAGAGCATAGTGAGGAAATACTGGACCAAAGGGAAAAAAAACCCACAAAACCTAGCAGGGCAAACTCCAAATTCGGGTCTGTGTCTATGCCCTGTGTCACCCACTCCTTCCAGGTTTGCTAACTGTAACGTACTTCTCTCTCTAGGGCTGGCTCTACATCTTGTCTGCAGATTTATCTGCTAGGTAGCCCATGACACTGGCATTGCCAACATCTCAGGGTCTTCAATGCAAACCAGGCTTCACCTTCACAGCTTCATGAAATGTCTGGCTTGGTGGCTTTCCTTAAGTGCTGAGAAAAATTCTACAACCTCCTTATACCCCGTAATTCTTCCTAAGCAGTCCACTAACAGGAAACCAAACATTCAAATCACCACAAGGGGTGTCAGAGGGCAACAATTCTTTCCTTCTACCTCATGTGAGTTCCCAGAGGGGTTGGACTCCAGCTACTTAGTAAAGCAAATACTTAACTCTCTGAGCCATCTTGTCATCCCCATGCCCCATTTGTTTTCAAAGAAGTTTTTCACAAAGTCACAAGCAAAGGGTAAGGAAGGACCAACAGCGTGGTAGTCTCAGTGGGCACGAAATCAATGAGCTCATAAAACTCATTTGTTCTTCACGGCTTGATGGAATTCTGCCAGGAAAATTCATCTTTGTCCTTCCTTAATTTGCTGTGGTTCTGGATTGCTTACCATGGAACTTAAAATTTAAGTATCTTCTTAATTCAGAATCTGAATCAGTTTGGTTTCTAAAAATAATAGCCCTAGCAAAAGGTAGCAGTCTTTCTCCAAAATATGCTAATAGAATTTGCCAGAGGCATTTTTTTTCAGCATTTGGATCTGCCTTAGTCATTGCATAAACTTGCTCTAATAAGGAGATAACATATAGAATAACAATTCCAAGAAGGATCAACACCAGGCTAAATAATTATATAATGAGAGATTTTTTTCCCCATGAATCAAGGTCCTACTAGGACTCCAGCTTCCCTCAAGTGACCTAACTCCTGATAGAATTATTTCTAGCTTGAAAGTGACTTCCAAAAGTACCTGGGGTTGAAGCAAAGCAATTTCTTCTCAGTATGATATTGCTATTGACCATGAAACCTAGTAAATTCGTCAGTTTGCCACTCAACACATAAGCAATCAATGCCCTACTGATTTCTTTGTCACACAAGAAACTGACAAAACCCAAGATAGGTCTAGGTGGAGCAGTTTCATGGCTCATGATGTGAGTCATAAGACATGAAAGTGAGCTTGATTGGTTTGAGGGTGGAGTATCCACAGAATAAATCCTAGTATAACCTTCTTCTATGTGGTATGGTATAACCTTCTATCCTTGGTGAATGTGGTCTGCATATGAGTATGGGAATACCCTCAAAGTTCTAGATGGACTGGGTAATGTATTATAGTCCTTATACTTGGCACATATGAAATAAGGTAATAAGCAAGTTATTGTGGCAATTGTGTGGCCTTTGCTGTGAGTGATAAAACATACAAATGATGCTGAACTTTCTATCCAGGAGTGTGTGTGTGGGGGGTGTCTGCCCTAAATAAGAAACAGAGATGTGAGGAAGAATCTTCCTTATTAGCCCCAATTTAGCAGGAAAAAATACTATTAGAGGAAGAATGAGATGCAGGTAGCAGCTTGTTGTTACTAACAGCTCGAGGCAGGGCATAAGGGCAAGGGTACTCTAAAAATTGTGTCAATTCATCCCTTCTAGAACAAAGGAAACACTAGTGGAGCAAAGAGTCACCATCTTCTCCTCCTGAAGAAGAAGAAACTCCTCCTCATGAAGGAGTTTTCATGGCTCGTAATAACCCCAGTTTTTTTCTTTAACTGAGTGTTCTATGTGTCTACCTGTGAATACCAGCCTGGTGGACCCAGGGTGAATTCCAATTCAATTTCTTCCATTTGAGCTATTAGCCAGGGAGAACTTGTGATATTTACTATGGCAGTTCAAACACCTGGGAGCACTGGGAAGAATCAGACAATGGGACAACACAGAGGGAATGAGATAAACACAATAGTCACAGGAGAGGCAATGGGTCATTCCGATGTACCAGGACAGACACTGAATAGTCAAAGAAAAAGTTAAGTCAGTGATGATACCATACACCTGCAATCGCAGTACCCAGGATGAAGAGGCAAGACAGATTTAAGTTGAAGGCCAACCTGGGCTACAGAGGGAGGTCTTGTCTAAAAAAGGGTGGGAACCTAAGGACCACTTAAGGCTTTAGTGGCTTTATCAAGCTGTGTGGTAGGACATGAGTTTTTTTGTTTGTTTGTTTGTTTGTTTGTTTGTTTGTTTTGAGGTAGGATAAGCTTTGGTGGGTGGACCAGAGTGAGTGAAGTCATCATTTAAATTGGATTTGTGAAGAATTAAAACATTCAAAGGGGGCTGAGGGAAGGGTAAAGTAGACAGAGGGGCTTCTCTGGGTCACTTGAAAGGAACTATGGTAAAATTCATGTTATGCAGGAGTTACTAGAGGAAATAGTGACAGAGGGCCAGAGCCTGTACATGTGTAGGAGGAGAAGATGGTGACTCTTTGCTCCACTAGTGTTTCCTTTGTTCTAGAACTATTGAAAAGCACATAGCACATGGACTTGATGTCAGAGCAGTATCATCTCTTATAATTCTTCTTGACACCTAACCAGCTATGGCAGAGGCTCTCTCACTTCCTTTTTAATTAACATGTTGGTTGATCTCTCTGTGTCTCTCTGTCTCTGTCTCTGTCTCTGTCTCTCTCTCTCCCCTCCCCCCCACAGACATCATTCCTCACTTCTATAGGATATATTCCTGGAGTCACAGACCACAACTATCACAAAGGAAGGAGTTTTCATGGCTCGTAATAACCCCAGTTTTTTTTCTTTAACTGAGTGGTCTATGTGTCTACCTGTGAATACCAGCCTGGTGGACCCAGGGTGAATTCCAATTCAATTTCTTCCATTTGAGCTATTAGCCAGGGAGAACTTGTGATATTTACTATGGCATACTCATCATTGGCACTGCTGTTGAATGGTAAGTTTCTTGCTAGAGACTTCTGATGCCTTGGTTGAACACACAGAAAACAAGCTAGGACTAAGCTAAAACTTTGTTTCCTGTGGGCTAGTTTGTAGTACCATAAGGTACTACGGAGGCTGCTGAGACGAATGATCACCAATGGCCCAGCCCAGCTCTGAATCCCATATGCTACTCTATCAGCATGTGAGGTAAGATGTACCTGTAGGTGTAACAGTGGCATTACTATTATAGGCAAAACCAGTTATTTTCTGATTTGATTTAAGTCCTGCTCTTTAGAAGGGAGCCTATGTTTCACATACTTGAGGGTAAAACCTGTGTTTATGAAAATCATAATTGATACTCTTTTGTTAAATAAATATGGTATGTTTGTCAAATCATCTCCTAAACATTTGTATTCATAACCAAAGATCTCTGCTGTTCTCTGTAACAATGGAAGAAAACCTCCTTCAGCAATGGAGAAACTTCACCTGCTGAGAATAAGTGCATTTGACTGTGGTCTATGCTCTTGCTGTGGGTTACACTGTTTGTGGGGCACAGTGACCCAGTGTATTTTACATATACATACTCTCTCCCTGTCCTCTTTCTCTCTCTTACACACACACACACACACACACACACACACACACAGTCTAAGTCTCTGGGAGCATAATGGAAAAGGGAGCAGAATTAATGTAAGCGTCAAAAGAGGGAGAAGTGGTGTAGTGACGCTCTTTCCACTGGAGATGGTATGACTATTGTTCATGGAGCTCAGTTGCTATAATGCTGAAGAGACCAAGGCAACACCATGCTGTCCTGACCCCATTTTGTGTCCACACTTCTCAGCCCTCTATCCACCTCCCCATTAACAGCCACATCTGCCTTGACAACACATTTTGGGTGTTCCATGCCCCGACCATGGTCCAGATATATTAACCAAAGTGATCAATGCTTGTACAAAGTAATTACAAACAAAAAATAACAGATAACCGTATAAATCTTAATTAATGATCTTGTGTCTGAAACAATCTATGTTCTACCAAAACATAAGTTACAGTGTTATTCTGATCCTCTTTTAAGATTGATGCAATTGTGGTCTGTGTCATCCTCTTTCTTTAAAATCGCTGTACCTGAGCTTCCCCACCAAGAAGCTTTCTGAGGCACTAGCCCAAAATAAAGGGCTCTTATACTCTTAGTTGACCTAGTAAGTGTAGTGTTCTGTAATTTCACCGGTGGATCATGTCAGTGGTATACAGAATATCCCGGCCTACATCATAGTAACAAAATCAGCAAAGTAATACAATGACAGTAAAATGCCTGTAGTAATAGTAATAATGAAGTTATTACCATTCCATAGCAGCAAGGGTGAGCACCACTAAGTTCTTACTTAGGATTCCATCCGCCATTCCCACCTGTCTGTCCCCAACTACATATGTCCTTGGAAGGTGCTAGAGTGCATAGGAGGTGGGAGTTTAATTAGGGGGTGGGACTAGTGCTGCAGCTTCCACGAGCTATCACCCATGCTAGGGTGGACCGTTCAGTGATACAGCTGCTGCTTCTAAGTCACCCCATATTCCCACAATAACCCCAATAAATTCATTCGCTCACCAATCTGGACTTGAATCTTTCCTTTATCTGTCTTGAGCCTATCGGGAACAAACAGGCATTTCTTTATGTATCCTCAGGAAAAGTCATACAACAGCTGAGTTCCTTGTCATTGTCTACCGTATTTTCAGCTTTGCTGCATGAAAATCCCTCTATTAAACATGCTTGGTGTGAATGATATTTTCCTGGATACATTGTCTATGTACCAACCATCCCATTTTCACTAGTACACAAGGGTCTATAATTAATGTTTTTCTCTGATTACATGTCTATTCTTGCCAACTTTCTGAGTCCCCAAATTAGTACCTTGCATTTTTTTATATGTATAAAAATGCAGCACATTAGGAAAGGCAGGGGGCAGCAATTTGCTTGCCCTTCAAACTAGTAGATGAGAAACAGTGCCCCATTCTAGGCTGTTTTTAAAGCATAGAAGGATGGACATATGGATATTTATACCTTTTTCCTTTCTAATTTTTTGTTTTGGCCATAATACAACATTGATGACACTTGAATAAATTCTTCGTTTCATATCCCAAAGTAAAGATAAATAAACACAGGCTTTAAAGACAGGCTCTAATTAATCCCTGAAGATCCTATATTTAGTTGGAGCCAGAGATTTCTGCTGGTTTGTGTTAGTTCCTAAGCACTGAATACTAAACTGCCTTTGGATACATGGCCATAGCCATCTGGAGTCTGCAGTGTTTTGTCTTTGGGATGACACTGACCTATGCTTCTTTAGAATCCATTAAGTTGTACCACTTACTCATCTGTAGTCTGGCCTTGGACTTGCAATATTGTGCATTTCAAAGGATTCTGAAGCCTGCTTTAGCAATCTGTCTCATCAGAAAGAATATTCCTGTGGTTCATGAATAGAAGTAGAGGTAGTTGAAACACACGCGCGCATGCGCGCGCGCGCACACACACACACACACACACACACACCAGAAAACACCACAGAAATTGTGATACACCACTTCAAAGATTATTTTATCTATTTCCCTCTATAGTTACTCAGCTTTGGAGAAACCAGGTATTACAGTATGTGGATAACCCTATGGAAAGTCCCACATGACAAGGAACAAAAGCCAAAGTTTCATAGCAGTTCACATGATTAGCTTGGAAGCAGTATCTCTAACAGTTTCAGTTCCATATCCTTGGCAACACCTTAACTGAAACACCACAAGAGACTTTGGAGCCATAATCATCTGTCTGTGATTTCACAGACTCTGCCCTTCAGGAAAGAACTGTTATGCAACAGTAGAAACTCATGCTAGTCAACTTCCACCACCCATGACTAAATATGTATGAAAATCAACTTAAAAGAGGGAAGGTTTGTTTTGCTTTATGATGGCAATGAGCTCTGATCAAATCACTTGCATATTGCTTTTGGGACGGTGGCAAGCAGGATATAGAAGAACAAGTTTGATCATTTCAGAGTGGCGTGGGATCAGAGAAAAAGCGATATGGCCAAGGCTCTGATAGTCACTTCAGATATACATCCCTCAAAGACCTTCCTTCTAGTAGGCTTCATCTCTGAAGGATTCCATCACTTCTCAACAGCATTACAGAATGGCAACCACATCTAGCTCCTGGCTTTTGTTGGATATTTCAGGTAGGTATCACAACAGTAGTTGATAAACTTCTGCCCTAGGCATGACAGAGGGACAGTAGAAGATACCCATGTTCTTGTTCTCTGGTAACATTGGAAATGTGTGCAGTAGAAGTTAAGGCATCCACAGAAAAATCCAAAATAGGTTGCACGGAAGGACGGGGCTGACTTTTGTTTCTGCACCTAAGGAAGTGTAAACAAGTACCATGGCCATTGTTCCTCTCATCCTGAGTCGTTACCCTCCTCCCCCATTTTAAGTTCATAGTCTTCAAAGTATGCATGAACCTGCTAGAACATCTTGTCTTTCTCCCCAACTTGGCAAGAATGAATTCATATTGATATGCACCATAGTCAAGCCAAAGACAGCAATTTGTTCATCTTCTCCATCTTGATAGCTGTGATTAAGCTGGTTTGCATCTGATTTCTGTCACTTTCAACGAAAGGTTCTGACTGGTAAATATTCTCTGCAGAATCAGCCTTGTGCCTCACTCCTTAATTTTCTACTTTTATGGTCTCTGTCTCTCCAAGGTCAAGTTGACTGATTCTGAATCACATATAAGGCCACACCTTTGTTTCCTTGGAGAAGAAAATGTGTTTTGTTCACCTGTGCTTCTAAGAGAGCTCCTATGGCATTGTCTCCCAGGGAAGACTTAACATGCTGAAAACAACATTTCGACTAAGTGATTTGCATTTGGGGTAAATTTCCTCTACGGTGTGTGTGGTGTTTGCTTCAAAACTTAGCTAATCAAGCACTCTCTGGGTACTGAGCCAACCATCCAAGCTGAAGCAGCCTGAGCAGTCATTGTGAAAGCAACACAGTAAACAAATATCATACATGAATCCTGCAAAAATTCCCAAGTTCTAAGATGCAATTTTCCTGTACTTGTTGCTCTCAGTGCAAAAGAGTCTTTAGGAACACACTTAATCCCAAAGTCTCCCTCCTCCCAATTAGGAACTGCAACAAATTGGGATTTTTTTTTTTCAGTGAGTCCCTCTCCCCACCTAACAGACATTATTTTATTTTCTTAAGAGAAATTACCTATTAAGAGAAATTACCTATTATTGCTTGAGTCTGCAATGTCTCCTATGGGTTAGTGATTTGAATGTATAGTACCCAACTTATAGTGCTATCTTATTTATTTTTACATTTATATTGAGAGAGAGAGAGAGAGGAGAAAGAGAGAGAGAGAGAGAGAGGAGAAACAGAGAGAGAGAGAGAGAGCATATAGAGCATTGTGTGCATGTCTCTGGGCCATGGTTCACAAGTGCAGATCCCAGGACAACTTGTAGGAGGAGTCAATCTTTTCTTCAGTCACATGGGTCCCAAGGATTGAAACTGTCAAGATTGATACTGGCTCCTTTCCTGGATGAGTCATCTCATCAGCCCTTCTAGTGCTATTTTAAAGGATGCAGCACTTTTAGGAAGTAAGGCCTGGATGGTGGGAGCAGCTCACTAGGAATAGGGCTCTGAAGGTGATTACTGCCCATTTCAGGTCTGTCTCCAGGGCTTTTGGTCCACTGAGATGTAAACAAGCCACACCTGTATTTTCACACCATCATGAGATGAAGCCACTCTGCCATGCCTTGCTAGCTATGTGCGACTACAACCTTCTCAAGCCATGAGCCAATGAAACCTCACCTTCATTTAGTTGCTTCTTTCAGGTATTCTGGTCACAGTGACACAAAAGTAACTCATTAATGCCCCAGTAGTTACAAAGGTGATATGTAGGTAACACATTTTAAAATTTCTAATCATTAGACAAAATTAAAAAATAAAATAAAATTCCACTCCTAACTGCCGCCCCCGTCATGTAATGCTAAAATTTACCATCCCACAAAATGATTTGCTATCCTACTTCTAAATTGACTGTGATAGCAATGTATAATACCCACCCAAATTCCTTCTATTTTTAATTAGCATATAAACTATAGGTTTCCTTATGACATTTTTTGTACATGATTCGTTTTAGCTGATAAACCCTCCTCATCTGCCCCTGTTTCCTTTCCCCACTTATACCCTCCAGGGTTCTCCTTTGTACTTTGCACTTCCTGCATCACAAGTGTTCTGGTACCCTCTCCATCACTATTCTTAAAAACTTTGCCCTCCATCTCATGAACACCTGTTGATAGAAATGTTTACTAGTACAACCACAATAGGAGTCAATATGGAAAGTGAAAGTCACAAAGAACTGTACACCATAGCACAGAGATACATATGTTTCCACGGTCATTACTGCTCTATATTTCATAGGAGGGGATGGGATCAGCCTAGATGTTTCCATCAACAGACAAAGAGATCATCAAAATGTCATACAGATATACAGTGAAATTTTGCTTAGCTGTAAGGAAAATTGAGACTATAAAATTTTCAGGAAAGTAGATGAAACTGGAAAGTCTTGAGTTGAGCGAGGTAACTCAGTCTCAGGAAGATGAACACTGCATGTCTCTCATGTGAAGATCCAAGTTTCTAATTTTTGTATGTGCCTATTTATGTGAAAATGAGTGTGTATGGAAGTCACTATACAAATTCAGTCCTTTAGTTAGCCTGGTGACCATTCATAAAAGTTGCCCCTCAAAGAAGAAACCAAATAATTCTACTCATAGCATTGTCTTTTAGTTACATACATCCAGAGAAGCCAGGAATATAACTAAGTTCAGAAGAATTGGCATAGATAGTAGATGGTGGAAATCAGAAGATGAGTGGGTTTGAAGCCCAAGTTATTCCATGGCCAAAATACATAATTCCTCTCTGCCTCAGCTTTATATCTGAAGCCCTGGAATGATTATACAACCACCTCAGAGTCATTGCTGTAATGGTTGTCTTTATGATATTTGGAAAGCAATTAAAATGAATCTGTATGTATCAAATAGATACCTACACTAATCATAATGAACTCTGATTTGCTTATCTGCCAACTCACTACTGTCTACCAATTATGCACGGAGGACGTTGGTATCATTCAAAAGAGGCCATTATCCTCTCACCCTGAAGAAGTTAGTATTTTCCCAAAGGATATGTTAATGAAATTAGATCAACTTGATCCCAGAGGGCAAGTGTCCTAGCAAAATAGAACATAAATCCTCTTTGAGGGATGTTATGCCAGGTTGAAAATTATTCCTGTATTTTGCAAATAAATTGTGACACACCACAAAAATATAACAAGTACTCAGAGACAAGGAAATAACCAAATGGTCAGAGAAACTTCAAATGTTGGCAGTCTTAAACACAATTTTTAAAATAGTTATGGGCACTCTCTTGTTTCTTTCCTCCATGCCTCTTTGCTGAGCAGTTGTGTCTACTCAGGGGATATCTGGAGGCTTGTTCCCTTCAGAAATCAGAAACAGGAAAATCCAGTTTAAAGCTGGGGTTCGAAGAGGCTGGTGTGGGAAGGGGAGTGAATAGTTGATACACCCACAGCTGTCTAGAGGCCCCTTCCAATCCCCTGCCCGAAGAGCACCTATAACAAGCCTAGTTGATAGCATGCTCCAAAGTGTAGGCTCTCATAGTCTTCTGCGGGCTTCTTAGATTCCCATTCTTAATGTTAAGGGGACATTCAGTGGCTTCCAGGGACCAGGAGGGACACTGTCGCACAATAGCGTCTTCCACAAAAGGGCATCCTGATTTAAATAAATATGTAGGTAAGAAACCAACAAATATAGTAACTATCTGCGATCAAACTGTCTTATTCTCAGAGAGATAAGAGAATGCCTCTTCCATAAAAGAGGAGTGAAATGCCATAAAAACTAACAGACCATATGCTTAGGGAGTTGAAGCAAGAGCAGAGGTAAAGTCACTAGAAACAAAAGATGAAGTGGAGGAGGGCTGCTTCACAGTAGAGTAAAAAGATACAGGGGCACAAAACAGGAGGAAAAGAAAACTCTGATGACAGTCTTCTAAAAGCTGGGGGAAGGACAGAAAGCCAGGGGAAATTACTATACAAAGTTTCCAGAACATACGAGGTGAGTCTATCACTGAAATACAAAGACAGAAAAACCTTTCTGAGCAGACAGGGTAGATGGAAAAACTCAAGAGTCTCCATTCTGTTATTTCAGAACAGAAGGGGGAAAAAACCCATCTCTACAGACTCCCAATAAGAAAAAGATCACAAATCATAACAGCTTCACAACAGCATGACTTTCGAGCAAAAGGAAAATTCTATGCCATGGAGAATTCTAATGGAAGATGACCTCTAACCTAGAATTACATCCACCTCAAAGCTTATGAGGGCAGAATGACATTTTCAGACTCACACAGTCTCCCAGAAATATCCCATCTTCCCCTTGTTAAGAAGCTGGCGGCCTAGGAGGGGGCGGAGTGCTCCACCAGAATGAATGCAAAAACAAGAGAGGAGTAGCAGGGGAAAGAAGGTTCCTACAGTTCAGGAGTGAATGAACTCCTGCTTGCAGTTGCCCTCAAGTTCGAGCTGGAAGCCAGCCCAGAACCGAGCAGGGTGAGTCTAGACAGATGCACTGCCCGGGGATGGGACCATTTTTCAAACACTGAGCTCTGGACAGCCAGGCCCACATAAGAAGCTGGTGATTTGAAAACGGGTTAAAAAATCTCCTGCTGTCTTTTCGAGAAACCCTGCTGTACAGGAGATCTATCTTCTCCTGGCAAAGTGTTCCAGTCCCTAGCTGACTTACTTCTGAGAGTGGGAACACCGCTGCTTGGGAGGTTAGAAACAAGAAAGGCAGGACAGCCCTTATGGGTCTGTAGTTAGTACTTGGTCTGCAGTCGTTTTTGCAAATTCATCATTGGTAGTTAGGCTCAAATTCCTAGAACTTAAATCCTCTCCTAAATACTCTGTGGCTTTTTTAAACCCACAAGATACAGACATCTAGTTCTAGACACTACTGACTTCATCTTGCCTTAGAATCCCTCACCTCATAGTGGCAGCCACATTCTCTTCATAAAACTGAACTTTAAAATTTGGATCCTTTTAAATAATAGTATATTTGGTATTATATGAAGAGACCCAACTTATCATGAAAATGCCAAGAAACCAAGAAGAAACTCAAGGAGACATCCTAAATTCTAGACGAGATTCTAGAAGATTCTCCCAACTTCCAGGGAGAAGATGGGACTCAGAGAGAAACAGCTGTCAGAGGCTACTGGCCTGTTGGAAGGACAGGGTTACCTAAGCAGAAATAATGAGAGGGGCAAACTCAGGAAAATAAAATCTAGAACATAACGATTGTGGAGGGTGAAAAAGTTGTCTACTGCCTTTTGAATTGCACACTTACATTTTACACCTAACTTTGTAGAAAATACAGGTGAAAAGAACAAAGCCTGAACTTGCAGCACTGCCTACTCTACAAAATAGCACTCCCTGTATGACTTGGCAACACATGAATTCTACTTGTACAGAATGTTGATAAGAATTAAAGTGTAGAAACTATGAAGACTTCGTGAAGTCAGTAACTGACAATAGGAACCAAATATGTTGTCTTTCAGATTTGATCTCATGTAACTGACCAGTTGATAATTAGATATGAAGTTCACTGACATAAATAAGGTTCACGATACACTACACAATAAGATGCTTGAGCAAAGACCATGTGATGAGCATGTGCATTGCTTTTACTCTGCTTCCTGAGGAGGAGTGAGCAATATCTGAACAACCATTCAGAACACGCATTCCAAGACTCTACTGTAAAAGTTGCTAATACAAGTGCTTTAATGATAATTAATTCTATCAATGTTGAAGGACTTGTTAACTACCATAAGAGATGCTCAAAAAATGTTTTCACCTGTGAATGAACAAACACATCTGTTCCCGCATGGAAATAGACTAGAAGCCCGTGACGCTGGGAGTACTTAGATTAGCATATTTCAGTGTTTGCATCTAAGGATCTTCTCCTCCAAGAACACCTAGTACCTGTGAGATCTTCTGATAGACACAAAGTTTCTGTGAATAGGTTTTGTAATTTTTAATAGCCACTTACTGGATGTGTATGCTACTTGGCTTCTTCTAAGAAGAGGATGGATCAATGCAGCAGATACATTAGGAAATTGTTTACCAGGGAAGGAAGGGCATGGTGCTAGAGAAGGGAGGATGAACCGTGGCAAAAGACAGGGAAGAAAGGTCTCGGATATAAGTAGAGTTCCAAAGAAGTTTCAGTGAGACCCATGGTTAGGTCTTACTCCAGACTCCTTGGCATAAGAATGTTTAGCCAAAGTCCAGCAGTAGCCCAGGCTGTAAGACATACTTGCAGCAGCCTTCCCCTCATATATACTGACAGGCACTCTCCTGAGACCCTCTTTGAGTCCCTAGCTAACAGACTCCCAGCTGCCAGGTCTCTCACCTAGGGAAGTGAGTTTACATGAAAGAGAATTTCTGCTCTGAAATCCCTTCCCTGCCTCCTGGAAGGGAATCTATGAGCCTGCCTAGAAGTTTGCATTGTGAAATCACCCTCATCCTTAGAAACATATAAGACCAATGTGGGTCCCAAGTCCTCTCCTCAGAGCCCCACACTACTGTCTATCTCTGGTGCTGGAGTCTAAACTCTCCTCAGACTCCCATCATGCTGTCGTTTGTTCATCTATCTGTCTATGGCATTAACAACTCTTCTAGTACTCTAATACTCCACAATCCATCTCAGTACCCTCTTGAATCCCCTGGTGGAGATTTTTGAGTGGAGCATTAGCTGAGGGGAGTCATAAATGAGTTCACATGGAAGGATCATGTCTAATAGCTAAAGGTCTGTGTTGATGCTCCTAACCATGCTCAGTGGCAGCCTGGGAGCATCCATGGGAAAGTGCAATGAGACCGTGCATAGAGAGGATTAAGAGCCGGCACTGCCAGCCATTGATATGGGTCTAGCAGAGGGTGTGAGCATTATCACAGCTGACATAAAACAGGTTGTGGCATGAGGTAAGCTGAGACACTCCATTTAGAAGAGAGATTGTGAGTGTCCTTACTCACTGCCCACAATGTGCTGGGCCCTCCCCTATCAATCACTAATTAAGAAAATGCCCTTCTTTTTCTTGGTTGAGGCTTCCTCCTTTGTGATGAACCTGGCTTGTATCAAGTTGAAACAAAACTATTCAGTGCACCTAAAGTACAACAGTTAGTCAGTGGCCAGATGACTTTAAAGCCCTTTCCAGTGATACTTTGTGTCTGACAAAGAAAGGCTTGCTGAAGGGGACATAAGGAACTATCTACAATGGAAAAAGTGAGGCAAAGGCCAATGTTGATAAAGACATATAGGAGTCTGAATTCCAGACACCTTGAGACAGGCACTAAACTTCTCACACAATTTGAGATGATGGTTCAAGCTGATCAGAAACCCACTGTAAGAGCAAGGATCAGCACAGCCTACATATTTCTTAAAATTTATGCAGCCACAGTGTACATGTGGGTGGAAAATCCATGTCAGCATGAATAAAATGTTAGTATTGTTTCTTTACATAATAGGATTATGGCTTGATTTTGTCTGTTTTTTAATTTTTTTACCCCCCCTTTTTTTTCTTACTTGTACTGTCTGACTTTCCTCAATAAGCACAAACAGAAGTAATATAAAGGAAAAGATATTGTAGGGAGGAAGAGAAATGATTTAGGTAATTGCTTGTTTCCAGGAATTAGAGTGAACCTTAGCTAAGTAAAGTGTTTGTTTTCAGCACTGTTTCCAACATAATTGGTCAATTATGAAAAATTTTCTGGATCGGGTCAGTCTACCCTGCAACCCTTGGACATGTTTTGTGGTTAATTTATCTTGGTAGGTATGCTAGGGGGCTCTTGAAAGACACAGCAGAAAGTTCAGCTAGAATCTCTCCCATGGCATCGATGAGGCTGTCTAGCTCCTCCCTCAAACACCCTTTGACCAGGATCATTTCTAATTTATAATGAGGGTGAAAGAAAAACGTTGGTGGATAAAGGCTGCATTCAAGATTAGTTAGGGTAAAACTTTATAGTGTCAACATCATCATTATTATTAAGTATTATTATATGTGTGTATATGTACATGTGTGTAAGTGGCACACACATGAAACAGCAATTTCATGGAAGGGAGAGAAGAACTTTCAGGACTAAGTTCTCTCCTTCCATCATTGGTTCCTGGAGTCCAGGAATCAAACTCAAAGCATCTGGCTTGAACAGCAATCAATGTTAACTACTGAACCATCTCTGCAGCCCCAAGTTTCTGATTTCTTTTAGAAGCAGTCTTCCTGCATCCTACTCTTACAGAATTCTATAGGTAAACCTCTTAACTTATGTAAACTAACAAAGTGCCTTCCAATGGCTGGAATATCAAGATGTTCTCTTTGCACTAAATTCACTCTTCCTCTTGCCAACTTAGTTTCAGAAGTGTATAGATGCAGCATAATTCAGCAATAGCTGGCATATAGCCCCCTACTAAAAGGCAAGCAGGAACTGGCTAACTCATTAAACTAATATCTCATTAAACGAATGACACAGATATCCTATTTGCAGTCTGCATGTAGTCTTGTGGAATTGTTAAGTCTGATCCTTTTATTAGGTCACTGGAATTCTGTGTTCTACAACCACCCAGTATCTTCCTATAAAGAAGCAAAGGTTCCCTTTCCTTTGCTTGGTTCCCAGCCCTGATCCAGACACATAGTATGGGAACAGGAAATAGGACTGACTTCAATTTCTACTCACCCCACAAGCTCAGTGACTAACTATAGTGTTCTACTTGAAATAATTGTTCAAGGAAACTATGACTTGTGTGTTTTGAAAACTCTGCCTTATTCAGGGAGGAAGTTCTGTCGCCAGGCCATCCATGCTTCACACTTCAGTTTGTACTAACTTCATGTCTCTCCAGCCAGATTTATTGAGGGCTTAGTAGACCAGAGTTTCCTAGCCTTTAGATTTCCTAGGTATGCTAAACTTAAGTTTGGTGGAATTGACATAAGGTTATTAAATTTTAGTTGAAAAACAATATAAGACTTAAACTATATAAATTACTAAGCACAGTAAATCCAAAAGAAAATACGTTTTTCTTTTCAGGAAATAAAGAGTATGTATACACTCACATGTTAACTCTGATAAAGATGAATCAGAGTACTGAGGCACAGGTGACCTGACCTAGCAGTTGGTGCTAGCCTTTGCAGGCCCCTCTCTGGCTCTCTGTACAGGTGCACTAGCTCAGTGTAGTGTCTGCAGTCCATCCAGCTACTTCTCCTGCTTTCCTGAATTTGATTGACGCCTGCTGCTTCTCGGGTGTCTGACTAAAGAGTCGGGGAAGCACTCAGAACTGTTACTATTTCTGTAAGTTATCTGAAAACAAAGTACAATTGGTCACATGTCAGCAGATGCAGCAGTAACCATGTGTGCTACTGCAAACTTCATGAGAAGGATATTCTTACCTGCATTGCTTTGCCTCCAGGCACCTGACACAGGACAGGGCTACTTAGTGTGTATTTAAGTATCTACTGAATGAATTTAACCAACACTCCTAATACAATGTTTGCTGTGGGTTTGAACCAGAAGACTGTGTTCTCCTCTTTTGAATAGTGAAAATTATACAAATTATTTCTGCCCTGGTCCTGTCTTCACATGCTTAGGTACATCACAGATACTATGCTGACTTTTCTCACTTTGTTTATTCTTTCATCTTTTCTGTCCTGCTTATTTTTTACCCTTCATTAGAAGCAATCCAAAGTTGTTTCAAATCATTTTCCCCGAAGACGTGGTGTGTAAATAAATAAATAAGAGCCTAATAATGTAGTAGCTCACCTGGTCGGAAAATCAAATGCTGACATTTCAAATGCTCCTCATTGTAAAGGTTAGATGATTAAACGTATTCCTTTTTCTGCTGCTTCAGATTATTCAAATAAACATCAAGCCCATGCAAACCACACAAACAGATCAAGCTCCTAAGCACAGGTAGCTCTTAGGAACAGATAGATATTTGAAACCAGGAGAAAGGAAAACACAGGTATAGCATTCCAGTTTAAAAACAAACAACCTTAAGAAATCTATTTATGCATATTACCTGCCCTTTCAAAATACCAAGGAATCTAGCTGCCAGCCAAGTTATTTTTCACAAATGTTGGCAAAGTATAAGACCGTTGCTTCCTGAACCTATGCCTATCTGCCGTTAGCATCCTCACGGCATCAGGCTGGCTCGCTCAAGCTTTGTAAATAACACTTTAACACCAGACCAAATCTCAATTAAGCTGCAAATTCCATGTTATTTTCTAACAAAGAAGACTTAACCCAAAACACACAGAGACTGATAATCTCTATTTGCCTTAATTCCTCCTCTAAGACATAGCGCCTGTAGTATCTGATATTGCTTTGTTATCTAGAGGAAAGCTCAAAGGGGGAAAGTTCCCTTCATAAGATAAATCATCTGAATTCTGTCTAATAGCTCACCTGTCCAAACATGCCAGAATCCTTCAAGCAGATACAAAAACCTCAGAACCCTATCCAGCACCACCCTCTCACATGCATGGTAAACAAAGTGCAGCAGGAGTTAAGAGACCTGCCCAGGGCCACACAGAAAGGGAGTCCAGGCCGAGCATCCTCTTCTGTACCTACAGCAGAGAGGACCAACTGAAGGGTCCAGTGCAAAAGAGAGGTTAATAGCTCCGAGAGAAATTAACATTGGTCCTTGAGCACACACTTAAGCATTCTGAGTAGCAGAGGATCATCTCTGTTACCATCTTGGGGTATTTGCCAGGTGCCAATGCCCTTGTCTCCGAAGGCACAGAGCACACCCAATCAGTATGCACACCACTTTCACGAAGCAGCCAGTACTCAATTCTGAACTAGAGGCTCTTCTGGGGGCAGTGGACACACCCCTGGCACACACTTGATGAGCTACCTTGAATTTAATCTGAGTCCACAGGGCAAGAGCATCTGAGAAAAGGCTTAATGTGAGCACAAAAGCACCATTTTTCAACACATCTGGAAAAAGAAAGGCACTTGTTCCTCCGAGGAGCTGGAAAGAAGCTTTGGCACAGGGCCTGGCATTTTGCTTCTTAGGCACAATAACTTTTGTATTCAGATGAGTTGAGGATAAATAATTCCAACTTTGAGTGTCAGTCTTATTAGATAGAAGGGATACCTTGTCAGTCTTATTAGATAGCAAGGATACCCTGTCAGTTTTATTAGCTAGTGATGGTACCTTGTCAGTCTATTGGATACTGAGGGTGCCTTGTCAATCTTATTGGATAGTGTGAGTACCTGAGCATTGTTGCCAGGTCAGGAGCAAGGGTTGTAGGATCAGAGTTGGCTCTGATTTTCAGTTTCTAAATTTTGTAGATGACTGGCAATACCATAATCTGTAAGCTGTTACACATGCAGTGATGCGCAGATTTAGAAGGGTTTCAGTTACCAGTAGCTGTCCACCTACTGCTATGTGTCCCCTACTGTTAAGGACTATAAACCCTCTAGAACTATAAACCAAAATACATTCTCTCCTCTATAAATTCCTTTAGGTCATGTTGTTTTATCACTGCAACAAAACAAACAAAACCAAAACACCCTAAGGCATAAAGTATAGCAAAATCAGAAACAGGAAAGCCAGACTTGCTCTTTGACAGCCTGCTCTACTGTCCTACCAGGAACAAATCCACGCTTGCCAGACTTAACCAAATCCAGGAAGGAGGCATTGAACGATAACTTCAAAGAGGTCATGACCCAATCACCTTCAATTGCAGATCACCTCTGAAAGTCCTTCACCTTTCAATGCCCCTACACTGGGTGGGGTGGGGGACACCAAACTTCTAGTACTTGAATGTGTAAAATAGCAATAAGGGACACCTCAGGACATAGGATTGAAGACCCTTTTGTCTCTTAGAGGACAACATAGGACCTCGGATGTGCTTTACTTCACGTAACAAAAGCAGAATCAAGGGAAGACTGAATTCAGTTGATGGCTACTCCTGGCCTTTCACTTCTCTCTTCCCTTAATACTTTTCTCTGCATTGGATATTTTAAAGGTATAAAATACCTTTAAATACTACTTACATTGTCAATCTCTTAGTATTATGGGCACAAAGATAAAACCCAACCTGTGCTGTCCCAGAAAAATCCATCAGAACCAAGGTATACACTGCATCGAGGTATGTCTAGACTTAGGCTGGGGACAATGGCACTCAAAGAGAGAGTGGGCTTTGTTAAACAACCACTCTCTCTCTCAGAAAAAAAATGAGTTATGCAAATTAAGGAGAAGTTAGTTGGGGGTTGAAGAAAACCCATTATAACCATGCAGAGAGTTATGATGAGAAGTGAGTCTCCAAGCACTCAGTCTCAATTCACACTAATAAAATAAAACCAGTATTAACAGTCTCGGAGATTAATTTCTATGTGCAGTCAGACTTGACCCTGCATTAAGTCAGTTGTTTTGTCTAGCCACTCTGTGGTTATTCTTAACCCTACCCATGTTGAACAGACTACACTCAGGAGGTTTGAACATATTGGACCCCACGTGTTTGTGTACTCCATGGCCAACGCTTGTGCACGACTTTAATCTACCTGCCCACTTCTTCCTTCAGTCATACTGTAGCAACCAGTTCTGGGGAAGACTCCAGCCCACTAACCATAACCTGAGGCCCTTTGTCCGAGGGCAAGGCTTGATGTCGAGTGTTCGGAAGCAGGGAGATGGAGAACCATAGTAATTCACTCATCACTCTCCCCAACACATCACCACATCCCAGAATCATGGAGAAGGCTATGTCCATGGAAATTCTTGGGGGTAATGAGTGAGTGCTTCCCATCACTCCTCCTAGCAAATGGTCCTCAAATATACTATCTCAAAAAAAAAAAAATCCCCCTGGGTTGCATGCAGTCATTGGTGGTGACTTTACCAATGTTGCCACTCCGTTTAGCTGCTTCTGCTATTCCTGGCTTGACTCCCACTAAATTGCACAGTCCTATTTGCGTCTCCACAAGACTACACATGCTAGTCTTTTTCCAAAAAAGGAGACATATGATTCAACTCTGAGAATTCCTGACTCCGTATAATTATCTTAGAGTTTGGATGTCTAGTCTTGCATCAGACTTCATTTATAATTGCCACCCAGGCATTTGCACTACTGAAAATGCTGCACTCAAGTGACCAAAGGCACAGGATCATCTTTCTCCCATAAAAATCTAGCCACTCTACACCTTCTTCCTTTTGGTAAGTATATTACTTTTCTCATCCCTGTGACCACACTTCAAGAACCTCAGGGAGATACTGCTGACTTCAGCTCATAGTTTCAGGGTATTTATTCTAGTTGGTTCTGTCTTTCAGAGCGCCCTGGTGTGAGGAATATGTGACAGGTGAGCTTTACCATGACAGGCAGGGACAGAGAAAAAGGGAGGCTACATGAAGAAGCCAGGTCAAGGTTTGGATCCCAGGGACCTATTTCCTCTGAGTAGGCGCTGCCTCATTATTTTCACAGCTTCTTATTCTGTCACTGTGTGGATGAATCCATCAATAGACCAATCTCTTGACTGTGTCAGAGCCTTCATGATCTGACCATTAGAACAGTCTCACCGAACCCCCCCAGAGGTACACTTCACTCATAATTCTATAGGCATTTCTTATACTGTGTATCAATGTTAAACATCATCTCTTTTTCTCTTCAATTTTAAAACTTCAAACTTTCCACCAACTGTTCATTCCTTTGGATGTTCTGCTGCTGTTGCCTTCCCTGTCAAATTACTGTTGGAAACATCGGGAATTGATGCTCCTAAACTCCATTTATGTGTCTCATCAGATTAGCAGATTTTCTCTATTACCTCTTCAAACACACTTTAAACTGGGGTTCCTAGTAACTGAGGCAGAGATGGGTATCAACACAGCAGGATCATTGAGAAGAATGAACTTTCAAGAAAGGGTCATAAAGAAATGAGGAAATTATACAGAGAAAGGTTAGAAGCCCAGCAGGCTATGTTTGGCTAAAATATGGTCTTTGACTAATAGTCCAGGAAGCACTAAAAGCTGGATTGCACCACAGTCTTATGTTTTCCAAGAAGGAAGAGGATGTTTGTATCTCTAAATATATCAGCTGTTGGCCAAGGGTAACCCCTGGTAGACACCTGCCTGATGACAGTGTGAGTAGTAACAGGGTCAGGCCAGAAAACAGCAACAGCCATGGGTGTGCTTTGTTTGGTTGTCGTTGTTTTTCATAAAGGAGTGAGTGAAAATATCCAATCATTATCAGTAATGACAGGCTGCTGTGGGCCTAGATGAGCAATCAAAGAAGTTGATAGTAACAGTGTTGTCTTCTTTGGGCTGTGAAAGTACCAAGGTACAGAAGGAAGGCAGCCTCTGCCAGAACACCTCACCAATTAAAAATGGGGAGAAGGGTCTGGCTTCTTCACTCCCCTCTGGACTTCCAATTTTCTGTCTGTGTCTCCCATCTATACAGATGTCATAGAGAAAGGGAGCCTGAAAATGTGGCTCTTTGTGAATGACAGCATAGTAGGGGAAGGCAGAAAGAACAAGGGCCAATCCTCTGTTATATGCGTATGCTTCTGCTCACACTAAGTAAGTTGTATGCTCACCCAGCAACTGGGTGACATCCATTTTTTTCTGCTGTTCCATAGAATCAACCATTTTGGGGACATCGATATCTCTTTAGATTAAAATAGAAGTAATCACATTTATGTCACATCCCACTTATTGCATCAGATTCTATGTGCCATGTGTTGTTTCTCTGGCTCAGATCCTAGCTCCCAAACTGTGCAAAAGACCAATCTTGAAATCGACGCTCCTGCTGATGCCCATTCCCAGCCCCAAATTAGAACAAGCAAAAAATAAATAAATAAATAAATAAATAATAAGAAAGAGTTAGAGCACTTGAAAGTGGCACCAAGAATGGAGGAGATACGGGAAGGGGCTACTGCTCATGTTAACATCAGATGACATAACCAAGGGTCTATAGAGCCAGGCCAGGAAACAACAACAATGGGATGCCTCATTCTTTTCATAGTTTTGGCACAAGCTTGTAGGGAGACACTGTAGCCCTGCCTCCTAGGAGCCCCTACAGGTGTGCCAGGCCACGCCCATTTAGGAGCAATTCTTAATGGACGGCAGAATCCCTTCTCTCTGGCGTCCCTAGCTTGCTGCCTCTGGGCACGCTCTGGCTTGCATTTGGCTGGTGTTTATCTGAATAAAGATATCTTCGCTCTCTTTATACAAGTTGACTTCACAGAGTACTCCCTTCACTTGAATCCAGTTGTCTCCCTCATATATCTAAGTAAGTTATATTTAATGTTTGAAGTTACTTGACATTTCCACAATCCTAGCCATCACTTCCCACATTTCACAGACACCGAATAGCATAATTGAGCATTGGCCATAGGTCTGCCTTTAGCTGACACATTTACATGTGTATTTAATTATTATTTTTCACACTAGAACAGTACTTGGATTACCCAAGAGACAGTTGAGACAAAGACCACCCCAAGAGACTTCACTAAGTAATTAGAGGCTTTGGGAAAGAGAGAAAAACAAGACTTCCAGGTGTGGTTCTCTACCAATTGTGAATTACACAGCTGTGGGGAGAAACCACAATGGATTTTGCTATGAGTAGAATAATTTCTCAAGTCTACAAGTACCATATGAAAGGATTACTCTACTTGGTAAAATGAAGAAAAGCAATTGAATTCTGTCAGCATTCTTGACATGGTATTGCTTTAAACAACTTGAAAAGTCTGTAGTTATAACCATCTACCAATCCTCTAGTGCATTTTGGTGACAAGGAAAAGCTTATGCAGTAAATAGTATTTTTACATAGGTATGTTAGCACACAGTTACTGTAACTTTATTTGGGTTGGCAGTGATGACTGAATACTCCTGTTAAATGTTGCATTTAAAAAGTTTCAGTTCTCAAGGAATTTATACACTTGAGAAAATGACATAGAGTGAAATGTAATATCAAGTACTTACATCTTCCCTCAACCCTCATTCTAAATGGCCTCTCAAGCTGTCAAATCAATCTTGAGATGCACCATAAGGGCATCCAGTTCTATATTTGCTGAGATGAGAAATCAAATCCACAATCATAACAAACAAGCAAATTCATCCTCACTGCCAATATGCATGTAGGATGGAGTTCATTTTCAGTGATTAACAACTTTTGAGAATCAGAATCCAGATCATTATACTGTAAAAATTTCCCTTGAAAATCCAAATGAATTACTCTGACTTGCCAAGAATTTCTGAAAAATCAACAATTAAACTAGCTGATTTTTCTAGTAAGAACAATATATCATTAATGTCAACAGAATATGATTGATGAAAATAACAGAAGCGTGTTAACAGAATCTTTTGATGAATTCTGCATTTTAAGGTATTTTACCCCTAAAGGCAATTTATAAACTGCTTTTTCTCAGTGTAGGGTTTATTTTTCTTACAAATATCAAAACCAGGGATAAAATATTTCCTTCTAGCTTAGCTAGACTTTCTCTAGGAAAATACACCTTTTCTGACTGAGGGAGATGCACTTTTATGTAGGAAGCCACATTTAGGAAATTACAAAAAGCGACAGTAAGACAGTGTTAAGGTTTTGAGAAGTGGACACAATGACCGAAGGGTACAGGCCTCAACCTCGGAGTCCTCAATGGCCAAATTTTAATCAGCAAAATAAGTTATAATGATGGATCATAGTGACACAAATACATGGTAGAATGAATTGCTTCTCTTACTAAATAATCCCAGAGATTATATCTACACACAAAGTCCTTATGGTTAATGAGGGTTAGGGCCTCTCTTCTTAAATGTAGACCGGACTTGGTGCCTCCTAATGACTGGAGTACCAAAGGGAGGAGGTTATCATTTAAGGTGGGCAACCCTGACAAACTACTTTGCACAAGCAAGCAAGCTAACACTATCTGTGACAAGTCATGATGCAGTCATGTACTATGTTCTACATGATGCTAAGTGTACCGCACCTATACTACATAATACACGATGGTAAGTATCCCACGGCTGCAGGTATTCTGCTATAAACACACAGCCACACTCTAACCATGAGAAAACTAAAAGGCAAAGCTACAATTTATCTAGTCACCAAACTGTCAAGGTCACAGAAAACAAAGCAAGGCTAAGAACTTACACTCTAGAGAAGATTGAAGAGACAGATCTGCTAAGTCTATGGGGGTACCGATGAAATTCAAATAAAATTGATAGCATCGGTAATAGTATTATCCCATTGTTAATTTCTTAAATTTTTAGAATGCAGCATGAATATTAGATGGTAGCATAGGGAAACCCGGAGGAAAAGTAAATGAAACTTTATTGTGTCCTTGTACTTTTACTTAGCCTCAAATTTGAAACTATGTAATAACTCAGAATTAAAAGTTTAAAAATAAATAAAATAAAAACAGAGCATATGGTGACAGATGCAGAGAACAGCAAGTGGTTGACTGATCACTTATTCTTCACCCTCACATCTGACCCCCTTTTCATGACTGTCCAAAGTAGCTATGTTGTGTTTTCCTAGGAAGGTCAAAGAAGGCTCAGTATTAGAAAGATCTATAAATGTGATTTACAACCTTGGATGCCAATCTCATGAGCCTCTTTAAATTGCTTTGTCTTAACTGTTTTTATTAACTTCACTGTAACTGTGAGACGCTTATTAGTCACTTGTACTGAGTGCCAGGCCATTTTCTCTGAACACCACTTCAGAGCTATGCCAGCTAGCCACACACCTGCAGAGCCTGGCGCATCCTCATGTTTCTGGAGTAAAATAAAACACTTTCCTACAGGCCCTAGGCCGGCCATGGCATCCTGAACTGTCATCAAAGGGACTGGATGATGAAATCTGGATATATATAGGATGGTTTACCTCTGCAAGCTAAATCTGTGTGTACATGTGTATATGGGTGCATGTGCACATATTAATTGGTGTGAATTTGAGCATGCCACTGGCAGTCAAAGGGGAACATTGGGTGTCTCTCCTCACCATTCAGGTAAGGCCTCTCTGCTGTTTTTCTACTTTGTACTCCAGGCTAACTGGCCTATACGCTTCTGGGCATTCTCCTCTCTCTGCCTCCAGTTTCCCACTAGACTACTGGAATTATCAATGCTAGAGCTGTCTCTGGCTTTCTTGTACATGGGTTCTCAGGGTCCAAGAACAAGAGCTCATGCTTGCACAGCAAGTATGTTTCCTCACTGAACCGGTCTTCCTAGCAGGTGCGTGGTAAATCTTTATGGAAAGGAAACAATAGATCTGGCAGATGAATGCCATGTCTGCCCTTCATCCCTCATTCTCATGAACTATTCTGAAACACAGCTCTCTATTCAGGCTATAGAAATGTCTGTCATGTTGAGCAAATGTAACTGTCTGCCACAAAAGTTCCCAAATCTCCTTTCCATTGCTCATGAAGCAGCCAATACGGAAACCCATCTCTCACAGAGCCACCCACCCTGTCTCACTCCCATCCCCTCCCCAATTCAGGTTGTCACCTTCTACACGAAAGATCAATATTCCCATCCTTGCCTCAGGTTTGTTTTTTTTTGGGAGAACACAGGCTCATAATTGAACAGCTTAGAATTGAAAATGAAAATGTGCACAAAAACTAATGGTTTGCAAAAATAATTAATTTGATCCTGCTATATAAATAAAATACATTTTATTGTGATAAAAATTAAAATTTCAAACACTTGGATGAAGTCCTATGTAGGGAATGAGTAGAAATGCTATAGTTCAAGGACACAGAATCAGACATGAGTCCTAGTTGGGCAGCAAATACAACCACCCACGGGGGTAATCTAGAGCAAATGACTTGGGCTGAGGTGTTCCCTGGTAGTATAGTCCTTGCCTAACATAGTGAGGTCCCAAATTCCACCTCAAGAATCGGGTGGGGACTGGGGGAGCAGGATGACACATGATGCACATAAAAGTTAGGCACACATACACACAAATAAAGATAGAGACAATTTTAAGACAAAAGCAACAAAGAAATCTGTGGGCAGGGTTAAGGGAAAGTAACATGAATGATGCTCCAACTCCCACAGACAGAGACAGGGAAGAGCAGATTCCACCACTCTAGGATGAAAGAGTAATTTCTCATATCCACAAGCCATGGAAGGTTGCAGCCAGGCTCTAGGAGATTTAACTTATGCCCAATCTCCATAGGCTAGTGATTAGTCTTGAAAGTGCTTTCTAATACACGATGATGGTTTGACTTGGATGCTGCAATATTTAAGGTCATATCTGAAGATAGGAACTTTGTGAACAAGGAGAAAATAAGGTTTGATAGAAGATCATTCTGGTTTGGGCTGGGCCCTAAATCCCAGTGAGAGTCAGAAAAGGACACATGACTGCACAGTAAGAAGGGTCCTGAGAAGATGAAGGTTGGTGCTAGAATCACACTGCTGCAACCAAGAAATCTCAGGACACACAAGAGCCAGGAAGTGACAAGCAAGAATACTCCTCTGCAGTGTATGGCTCCTGAACCCCAGATCTCAGACATTAGGGCTTCAGAACTGTAAAACAGTGTTTTTATAACTTTAAGTCATCACATTTGTGGTGGTCCTAGGAATCTAATCCAGTACCAAAGTTTGGAGAGAAATACTTGGTTTTCTTTTCTTTCTAAGTATGGGCTAGCCTAAAACAAGAGGGACCATAAACCATGGAGCTGACTTTGCAGTTGAAGCAGAGCTTAAATTATACTTCAAACTGTAGGAAATTAGACAAAGTCCTGAAAACTCACCTCAGACACACAAAAATTCAACAAAATGTTCTAAACACATGAATGTGATTTTTAGTTTGTACAAAAAATTCAGTCAAGTTATCTAACAAAAACCACATACTGCTTAGTGTCCACCAGTGGCAAATAGTTCAGGTGAAGAAAATGGAAATATAACACAACAGTTAGCCCTCAGATAGTCCTGTGATGTAAGGTGATTGCAGTTACAGCTATCATTATAAGTTCTCAAATTCAGTGTCCAACCCAATTAAACATAAGTCTACCACATGTACACTATTCCAAACCAATCTGACTATCCAGAGCAAAATAAATATCACATTAAATATGTATCAGATAATCATAGTCTATAAAAGGACCAGACATTAGGGATAGTATATCTGGAAAGTAATGGGCAGAAGATATACAGAGCTGTGCAAAGACTAAAGACAAACGTAACAAAATAGTAAGACCAGAGAGGATTGAAGAGTCAAGGATATAAAAATTTCAATGGTAACCAGTGTGAATACACAACTTGTAAATACACCTCATTGAAAGCCTATCTTGATATAGAGGAAGTGTTGAGCAAACCCGATAAATTCAAATGGCTGGGATCAATGAGTTTAATCCTGAGGACACAAATGGTGCAGCCTGGTGCAAAAAGGCTGCCAAATAGAGCAATTGATCCAAGAAAACAATGGAAATATTCATTGAAATTAAAACAAAGTCAAATCCCTTTACCCCAAATCAGTCTACCTTCCAGTAAAAGTCAATTTAGTATACTCACGGCCAAGACAAATAGTAATGAAGAATTTGAACATTAAATATAGCAAGAAGGAAGATATTTTACTAGGAGAAAAAGAGAAATAACCTTTGGTTTCTACACAGAAGACAGAGGTGGGGGTTGCTGAGTCTTTGACTATTATTCCATGCTGTTTTCATGGAGGGAGCAAACACCAGACAGAAAAACCAGGACCCAAAGGAACTATTTATGAAGTGAGTTCATTGCATCCTCTGTTTTATTGATCCACATGTACAATATCTTTAGTGAGGCCTGAAAAGAGAAAAGAAAAAGAAGAAAGGAAGAAAAAGAAGGAAGGAAGGAAGAAAAGGAAGGAAGGAAGGAAGGAAGAAAGAAAGAAAGAAAGAAAGAAAGAAAGAAAGAAGGAAAAAAACTAGTTACCACCTTTGAAATTTATGTGTGACAAGAACACACTAAGGACATTACAGAGACTTAAACTGAGGACACAGAACAGAACTTGAAAAAGGACTGGACTTCAAAGGCAAGACAATCTAGTGACAGAGAAGAGCGTCTGTAGTTGTATATTGTTTATGATTTATTAAAGCTTAACTGAGGATTCAGAAAAGCAAAGTCAGCCTGAAGCTATAGAGATCAGGCAGTGGTGATACACACCTTTAACCCCAGCAGCCAGAAACTAAGAGGTGGTGGTACACACCTTTAATCCTGGGACTCAGGATTAAGAGGTAGGCAGGTCTCTGTAAACACAAGGCCACCAAGATCTACACAAGATTGAATCAGTCTAAAAGAGAAATATAGCTCACACCTTTAATCCCAGGACTCATGAGAGGTATATAAGTCAGTATCAGGATTCAGGAGATGCACTCATTCTCCAGCCACACTGAAGACAAGGCATTCATTCTCCAGCTATGCTGAGGAGAGTTTATAGTCTGAGACTTGGTGAGAGCTCTTGGAGACAGGATCAACTCTTTCACCCTGAGCTAGAGGTGAGAGCTAGTGGCCAGCTATGTTGCTTTTCTGATATTCAGCTTGAAGGTTGAAGTCCAATATCAGTCTCTGGGTCATTAATTTATTCATGTTACAAGTGTTTCACTTTCTTTCGAATACAATGAATGCCATTTTGGTTGTCAGAATCAGGACTCCTCACCAGTAACCTGAACAAATCAAAGTAAAATCAGCAAGGGAAAAAGTTGGGATAGTTAATGAAGTGTCTGCCTCTGTCAGCATTCTATCAGTAAAACAGTGGGAGGGAGGCTGAATTCAGGATGGTGAAATATTCACAGGTTTCTAGTCACTCTAGGGTTGACACCTGCAGATCTGCTATCAAATAAATAATTAACCATATTCAAACAGGAAAACAAAGTGAACTGAGACAATTTCCTCCTTCAATCTGAAATTACCATATATGGCCAGAATGCTCGACTATCATATCAATATTCATTTCCCAACTAGAAAAAACGAGCTCAACCCAGAAAGTGGATAATCTTGTGTGAGATGATGATCTAATAAACAGCAGGCAAAAACCAAGGCTCAGCTTGTGAGGTGTCTTGTTTCCTCAACCTACAACACAGCTCAATGTCCTTCTGAATGAGGATACTCATGGGTTAAACGAGCTTAAGCCTTTTATAATGAAGCAAGCAACAACATAGTAACTATTGAACTCACTGCCGGAGGGTGCCCAGAAATAAGGGTCACATAGGTTAGGTCAAGAGAAATGATAGAAGAAGGGTTAGTTAGGAAACTTAGAGAAAAGGCAATAGGAAATACTGCTTGATTGCAAGAAGCTACAAAATTTACTTGCCTTGCTCAAATTGATAGGGACAGAGACAGAACTCTTATAGAAAAGGATTGCAAGAATTGGTTAAACAAAGTGAAGCCATGCTAGGTCACCCTGGAAATCCCTAAAGAAGGAGGAACAGTGCAGTCTTTCAAACCATCACAAAGAAGAAATGGGGATGTGAAAAACAAGAAGAGTTGAACCCTGGGGTCCAGGAGAAGTGCAGTGTATCTCAGTTTGTAGAGAAGAAAAATACAGAGGAAACTTTTTAGATGAATAGAGATATCTTATGGAAAAAATAATGCAAAAGCGTAACTCCAGAAGAAAACAAATACACCCAAAAATCTGCCTAGAATTCTCAGAAATGGGTCTAGAGAAGAGGTCCCAAGTTTGGTTCCAAGCATCCATGTCAGATGGGTTACAACTGCCTCTACCCCCAGTTCTAGAGAATCCAACACCCTTTTCAGGCCTCTGAGGACACCTTCACTTGTGTGGGCATAACCATTCCCGTGCAAACACACACATAATTATAAATAAATTTAATCTTAAAAAGTCACCAGAAAAGGAAATGGACCAAGTGAAATGGGTTGGCAGGTAAAGGAGCCTGCTGCCAACTGGGCCTGATCACCTGAGTTATTTTTAGAACACACAAGATAAAGGGAAAGATAACTCCCAGAATTTGTTCTTTGACCTCCACAAAGCACACTGTGGTACACTCCCCACCACCACACACACACACACACACACAGGAGTTATATATAGGTAAGAATGTATGAAGATAGACAACAGACAGCCAGACAAATAGATAGATGAGATATACATACAGATAGATGTGAAAGAAAAAGAAAAGCAAATGAAAAAAAAAAAAAAACAGCTCAGGCCTAGAGCAAGTTCTACAGTTGGCAGAACCTTATTCAAAGACTTTACTAACAATCACCAAACTCTTAAGGTTGGTTCTATGATACAGGGCATTATTTGTTTATCTTTTACATTCATATACTAAAGTAGAGGTGCATAGTAATAATCAATATTTATTGGATACTCTTTACATAGCAGTCACGGTGGTGAACATGGTAAGCTAGTTCATTGATTTTTTTTTTCTCAACTCATTCAGGCGCTTCTACTTCCTTTTACAAAGTAGGCAACTAAGGATCAGAAGAAAACACACAAAAAGTTAATGATGAAGCAGGCTTTCATGCCAAGGACTGCTTGATGTTGGAGAATATAAACTTGGCTTGTACACACCTATTTAATCTTTTCACTAAAATGAAAATGTAGCACCCAGCACCAGTTCAGAGAGAGTTTCGACCAAGTTTCTAGGAAATGAAGAGATTCGGTTTCACTTTATCAACACAGCAGCAATGCAAACCCAAATTATCTACTGCTATTTTTTCCATTATACAAAGTCCCAAACAATAAAATGCTAACAGGTATTAAATCTTAATTTTAAAAATCACTTCTTGCACATTAAAAACAAAATCAACTTAACAACTTTCCCTTGAGGTAGCAAAAATGTTTCAGAGACTTGTAAAATCACCCGATGCTTCTGCTAAAACATCATTGCCACGTTCTTCCTCATCTCCTCCAGCTATCACAGGGCTGAAGTTTGCCAGTTTAGGGTAGCTAACAAGGCCTATATTGTAACTAGATAGTACAGAATATACCTACTGAAATCAAAAGTGCTCAAATACTTTAAACAAGCATTCCTCGGCCCTGCCTTCCATGTCTTGTCAGAACATTAAGACCTGTCATTTTTGTTAAGTTTTTTAAAATTTGTCAGCAGTACCCTCTATGCCATCTTTTTATTATTTTTTGTGCATGTATTATATATGTATATATATATTTATTTGATTTAAAAGACCAATTACCTTTTTCCCTAACATAAAAGTAACGTGCTAAGTAAAAACAATACACATTTGAATCAATCACATTCAACTCTAAGATCTAGATGTAAATAGTACAGAAAAGTTTTCTTACCTTCATTAGAACTTCATACCTTCTAGTCAAATGCTAAGCAATCCATGAGGAAAACATTCAATGCAGAAAGAAGAAATGAGGAATGAATGTAAATCCAAGAACTCCTTTCTTGAGTCCCCACCCTAACACTGAATCACTGATTCCAAAGTTCAGACACCAAATGGTGGCTGGTGGTGTCACAGGCACGAAAGGGGCAAAGGTATGTTAATCAGCAGATTTTGATCTGCAAGGTAACAGAATGACACAACTTCCTGACGTAGGCTGCTTGTCATCTTCAAGGCCACTGCAAAGTGACTAGCTTGCTGCAGAGCAGTAAAGAAAAGTGCTTGCAATTTGGTGGCTGACAGTTCTATGTAAAGGAACCACGGTCCTATGTCAAGTCATCCACACCCATAATCTTCATTGCTTCCCTGGTTGGGAGAATACACAAGGTTAGCAAACAGATTCGATGCAAAGTCTTGCCTATAAAAATTTTTCTCTCCCCTCTATGTGGAGGATTTGGCACTGCTTCTTCTGTGACAGTGTTTCTCAACCTTCCTAATGCTGCAACCCTTTAATACAGTTCCTCATGTCGTGGTGATTCTCAACCATGGAATTATTTCATTGCTACTTCATAACTGTAAATTTGCTATTGTTATGAATCACAACCTGATATGCTACCGCCAAAGGGGTTGCAACCCTTACACATTTGAGAACCATTGCTCTATGCTGTCATATAAATGATAACTATAATCCTCCCACCCTCTTCTCTCTCAGTCTCTCTCTCTCTCTCTCTCTCTCTCTCTCTCTCTCTCTCTCTCTCTCTCTCTCTCTCTCTTTCTCTCAGTCCCTGTGTGTTTTTCTTTACTTTCACATGTATGCATCTCTGTGGTAAATATGAGTATCCATTATGAATCACACCTAATTCCTCAGCAACTAGTATTATATGTGGTACTTACCAAATACTAGCATGTAGCAGATGGTCAGTATTTGATGTCGAATACACAGGGGAAATGTCAAAAAAGCTACAAAGTGAACAAAAAACAGTATGAGGACAAGTACCAGGAGTCTTCTATCTGCATCAGGCCTTAGACTGGCATGTTATTTTCTCTTTTTCACGTGACTTTGTCTTTGTGCATCATTCACTACACACATGACTCACCTGTCACACAGGGAGAAGACAGATGCATTTTGGGAACTTGTACCCTCTTCTTTCTCAGCTTTCCCTTGACAACGCTATCCTGGAGTCACCTGTCCTAAGACTTCAATTGCCAACTAAAAACTGACTGAGAAACACCAAATCCCCATTGTTATCCACTCCAACTTTCATCATTCTTTAGTACAATTTATTATGACACAAGATCAAACTGGGACCTCCTTGAAGGATGTAGGCAATCAATCCTAGCTTCCACCCCTGAATCCCTGAGAACCATGTAGTTCCTGACACATCACAACCACTCTCATGTTTGTTTATGGAAATAACTAAGATCCTAAAGTATTAAAGTCTAGGCATGGCGGGGACAGACTTTCATAGAATCTCAAAATAGAAGAACTAGACATTCTTTGAAGGTGTTTGAAGTTTTAGAATGGAATAGTGTATGCATCCAGAGATATTTGGTATGCAGACACTGTTCACACTGAGGGTAAAAATAGAACTAAAATTTTATAAAACTACCAATGACTGAGCGACAAGTCAAGAGGGTTGTCACAGGTACTACACATCCATGACAATGTTGAAGACTAGGTTAGCAGCTCCAGGGTCTGTACTTTTCCCTTGTGAGGTGTTTGCTGCAACCACCCCAATGTAAGGTACAGGAAAAGAAGTAGGATGGAGCATTAGGAAACTATTGAAGGGAAGCCTGTAAGGTCACAGCTTGCAAAAGTTCAGTTGTTCGTCACTGAAAGTCCATTATCATTTCAAACACCAGTTGGAGTTCTTTTCTGCAAAGTGGTTCCTTAATCCCTTCAAGAGGTGTCATATGGAATATGGCTAACTGTAATTTTATCTATAATGCATACAGACCCATACCTATACTCCAGAGGAGAATTTATATAAACATTGTATTTAACCTTCATTAAATATGCAAAATTGTGAAGGAATTAGAGCATAACTGTCATACAACTTGCGGGGGAAAGGGGAGCTGCTGGTTGATGTCTCAGAGATCAAAAAGGCTGAAATTAATAATGTAACGGGAGGCTTTCAATTGTCAAAGCACAGTAGAAGAAAGTGAATTTGAAGTCTAAAGCTGAGAAGGGGAAACATGACTAAAATGTAGATCTTAAGCTGGTTTGAGGTAGACGAGGCATTATATACTCTTCATATATCAGTCTCTAAAAGTATATATCAATCAATATTAATCCCAGCCATAAACATTCCTTTAATATTCCAATGATTGAAAAACTTATGTGTTGGAGTTACACATTTGTTTTCCAAAATGATAAACGTGATGTTGTTATCAGTTATGTGTGTCCCTGTTCTGGTCCATTGCTGTTTTAGAACTTTCACCTGAAGGCAGGGGCTCCCCTGACCTTCTCCACACTTTCTCTAATCTCTTCCCCATTTTCTGGCTATGCCCAAGGTCTACAAAATCCTCAGAAACTTTCAGGTTTCTAGTGAGTTATCTTCCAAGAAGTTTCACAATGCTCTTTTGGGATCATTGTGGTGAACAGTCAGGGAAAGAGGTCCTCCTATCTTTTAGGGTGAAGAAATAAGAGTGAGTGGGCATGATACTCATAATGAATAATGGGAGTGCTACCAGGTATCTTCATGTCCCTGTCACAACCCCTTGATTCAAGGGTTTGTTCTGGCCATTATTGAGTCAACTAGCTCCACACAAACTCTTGGCATCTTATCTCAATTGCATAATGTGACTGTCCTGCCTGTTACTCTTTACTTCCTACTCAGACTTCTGAAAAAAGTATATTGATATTCTCTGTTGTTAATGTTAGCCTATGGGAGTCAGGCTGCCCCTTATTTTGTGTCTCTAGTCAACAATTCTAAAGGGTATTCTACATGGTTCCCCACCAGGAACAGGTCTTTATTGCCCATGGGGATAGCCAACTGAGCAAAACACCCTTGGATTAGGTCCCCCTCCACGCCGTCTCACTCTGATCTTATCCTCTATTCCCTGGGTTCACTTCCCAAAATAATGTACTTGAAAGATTTATTCTGGCATGTTTCTTGGAGTAAGTACCCTCATGAAAAATAGGATACAAACATATTCTTTGGATTTCTTTTTCCATTTTTCTAATTACCCCAACAATCATCAGACCTAAAAGTCAATACTCATTATACCCATTTCCAGTAGCAGACAAAGCTATAAGATTTAATATTTGACTATCACACATTTAATCCCTTTAAGTCCTGTTTGTCTTACATATATTAGGTGCCTCAAAATAGAAAACTGTGGTCACCTCAATGTAAGGGTTGCTTCAGAAGAAGAATTCCTATACAAAAGTAGTGCCTGGTGCAGACAACTGGAGAGAACTGCAGTAGCTATCTTTACCCAATGACATTTTAGTCTGTAATGCTTCCTGGTAGAATCCTTTTCTAATAAGAAGTCAGACTTTTATTCTTATGGCTTCTTATTTTAGATGTGTGGAGGGCTTATTTTAAGCGGCCTTGCTGAACATAGGAAACAGAAAAATATGTTTATAGATCTAAGGCTTATAATAGAAATAACATCAATATTTACCAGCTGTAATTGTATATACGTGGTGTATTTGTTGTGACTTGCCCTTTAAGAATTTATTGGTCACGGGCATTCACAGTTGTTTATTTCTTATACAAGAAGGATATTGAGAAAAATAAATGAAGCCTCTGAGGTGAAATATATTGATAGCAGCAGTCTGTAGAACATAGTACCAAGAAAACTAACTGCTACTTTTGAGTCAGAAAGGATAAATTTTAATGTGAGTATTAGCGCAAAAGGAATCCCTGTATTTCTTGTGCTGGCTATCAGATTAGTTAGTCACACTATGTCTGAGATAAGAGTTCCTAAGGTCACTTTGCATATTTGACTAAGAAATATAAAGGCAAAAATTGGTGTGCTTCTTCATAAAATATTGAGAAATAGTGTGTGAAGTTCTAAGCATGAGGAAAGAAACTGACCTTCTAGGTCTTGGATACATTGGCCAAAGCACTTGTCACTCTAAAACACCAATTTGTGTTTATTCTATGTTTCCTAAAGGACATATGTCCAGTCTATGTAGAGTAGCCAGTGAGTCCACTTTTTCAAAGCAAGCTTAAAATAGAGACTCTCTATCTGTAATTATTCCATGAAATGGGCACTAGAATTTCCCATGTAATTAATAACTTGATACACAATAACTTAGCAAGAACATGTAATTGTAGTTTAGAGCTGACTGATTGTAGTTTCTTGTAGTTTGATTGCACTTTACCAGAATATAAAAATGTTAGCAAGCCATTTTACTAAAAAAAAAAAGTAGCACATAAAATTCATATTTACTTTTAATTCTTTAGGGAAAATATATTTTGGTATTTGTTTATCTGTATGTTTATTTGACAGTATTAAGAACCAAACCCAGGCTCTTGGGCTTTACCATTGAACTCCATCTTCAGTCCTCTTTTTACTTTGATACAGGGTTTCACTAAGTTTCCAAGGCTAGCATTGATTTACTCAGGAGCCTAGGTAGGTCTTGAACCTGTGATCCTCCTTCCTTGCCTTATGGAGAACCTGGAGTTAGAGACCGTCACTACTGAGTCCATCAATACTTGCTTTAAAAGAGAAATTGCTCCTAGCTTTTTTTCTCCCTACCTGCCTGGGGATCTGCAGCCATCATAAACAACACAGTAGTTATAAGGTACAGAATTCCATGACCAACCAGCTATCTCATAGGAAACCAGTGATTGTTACTGGCCTTTGCCACAGAAAGGCAACTATTCTGAGGACAGTAACTTTTGGAAAACTAGCCAAAATGTGTAAGAGCATCCCAGACTTCATCTTTGGATTTGGATTCAGGACTCATTTTGGTTGTGGCAAGACAATAAATAGTCTTTGACATTATTTATGATTGGGCTGCTTGGATTGCACAAAGAAAAATGAACCCAAAAACTGACTTACAACATTTGGCTTGTGTGGGAAGAAAGCCCATCAAGAAAACAATGAGAAGAATGCAGAGGTGGAATGAAAGGAATCCAGGGGACTACCAAGGCCAGCCTGGTGCTAACAATAATCAGAAATAAAGATTCTACGGTGACTTTCTTCGCAATAATTGTGCAAAACAACTCATGAGAGGATTAATAAACTACAGGGACATGTTTTAAAAATTTATCTTGGGCTGGAAAGCTAGCTCAGTGTATAAAGCACTTGTCACACAAGCATAAGGATCTATGTTGGATTACCAGAATCTTTAGAAAAGCTGGGGTGGATGCAATGGTGCACTGCTAGGGAGGCACAGACACACAGATTCATGGAGCTCCTTGGTCAGCCAGATTGGCCAAAGCAATGAATTCCAGGACAGTGAAAGACCCATTTCAGAAATTGGTAGCCAGCACCCAGATAATGGTTTCTAAGGTTGATCTCTGGCTTCAGTTCCAACTGGCTTATTCATACATGCACACACACACACACACACACACAGAGAGAGAGAGAGAGAGAGAGAGAGAGAGAGAGAGAGAGAGAGAGAGAGAGAGAGAGAGAGAAAACACACAAAGAGAGAGAGTCTTTGATTCTCCACTCAATTTGATAAGAAAATGAAATACTTTTATTTCTCTAAATCTATTCCTTGGCTGGTTTCATATTCTAATACAATATAAGTTCTCACAGTTATCATGGCTTTCTGTAGTCTCCAACGTTATTATCAAAACTTAATTGCTGTTTTCATGAACATTGTGGCAAAGGCAAAGTTGTGATAATCCTCTCATCAGTTTGATTAAAATATTACATACCGAATTGTCACTAGTCACTAGCAATATACATATTCAGAAAAGATCCACGCATTCACAAGGGAGACAGAGACAGTAACTGAATAGTAGACGTTACAATGGCCTTGGCTGCTGGGTAACTATAAATGGCTGCATATGAACAATAGGAATCAACAGGATCCAGCAGGATCAACGGTGGAAAAATCTCTTTCAAACTCGAATTAAGTCTAAGGTGTCAAGCAGTGGCAGACATGGTGGACTTTATTGGATATGTATTATGAAGTCTTCATTCTGGGGGAAATTACATACTTGCTCTGGAAACAGGGCAATTATGGGAAATGTTAATGAATACTTTCACACAAAAGAAGTGTCAAAATAGCAAAGTGGGGTTGGATTTTATGAAGAGGTTAATTTCTCAAGTCAGCAAAATATTCACAATGTCAGAATTACCTCTGAAACTTCCTTATGAAAGTCTCTTCCTATGTAATGACCAGACAGAAGCAGGGAAGTCTATATTTTTTAAATATTACTATTTTCTTTAAGATATATATGTGCACACACACACACACACACACATATATATATACATATATAGTATATAATTTTAGGTAAATACAAGATGATTCATTGAGGTTTTATCAAACAATCTTGATATTCTTCGTTCTTTTCTTTTTAATTGACTTAGCCCTTCCTCCCCTATTGGAGACTCTCCTTGTTATTCCATTCCAACTCCATATCACCTGTGTCCTGCTATTCCCCTTCCTTAAGTCCCCCTGAGCTCTGGTCCCTTTATATTTTACTGGTTACTGTGGTTATTCTGTGTTGTATACCTATATCTGAGGATCTGGAACTAGGAACTAGAGATGAAAGGAAACATGTGACATTTGTCTTTCTGTGCCTGGGCTATCCCACTCAATATAATTTTTTTCTAGGGCTATCCATTTACCTGGAAATTTTATGATTCACTTTTCTTTATATCTGAAGAGTATTGTGTCTATATTCCACGTTTTTATTACCTATTCATCTTTGAAAGACATTTAGGTTGTTTCCATTTCCTGGCTTTTATGACTAGAGCAGCAATGAACATCTCTGAGCAAGTATTTGTGGAGAAGAATATTGAATCATTTGGGCATAAGCCAAAAAGCAGTGTTATTTGTTCTAGTTAAGATTAAGATATATACATATCTTATATATCGTATGTATGTATGTATGTAGACACTTGGGCTGACAATGCTCCCTACAATAATCACAGAGGAAAAAAATCCTCAGAACCAGGCATAAGAAACCTCCTTTCTGTTATTCTGAGTGACTCCCAAAGCTACATATTATAGATGCAGCCCTTGGTTGCCTTTAGGGTGCTGAGAGTTCTGCACCACTGATGAAGACACTTAAGACACCAGACTTGAAAGATTTGATCTGGATCTGGACTGAAGGCCTCTTTCCTCCTATCTAGCTTCCACAGTTCCAGAAAATACTATGCAAGCTGCCAAGGGGGAAAAACAGGCCTACCCAGCTGTAACAACTATAAACCATGGCAATTACCAGCATGGCAAGATATGCATAAAGGTGCAATAAGTGACACTTGCATATCAGTGGCAATCAACAGCAGTCTAATTGGACTTACAGCCCACCCCATGAGAGGGAAATCATACCTGGTAGTGGAAACCTAGCCAGCTTCCTGGGGTTGGTGAGACCTTGGATCTTAAAAAAGTATCTACTACTGTACTTTGCTCGACAAGAATAACTCCTAAATATATTCTTAATTATCTTTACACCCACAGGTAGATATACCTACCCCCCTCATCAAAGCCTCTCTTTATAGCAAATGGTGACTGTCACAGAAAAGCACAAATGGACACAATTCAGAGACCACTGATCATGGAGAGCTCAGGCCAATGAGGATATCTGCATCATAACTCCTCTATCTAAGGTCAGGGAACATGGTGGAAGAGGGGGTGGAAATCTTAGAAGAGCCAGAATACCAGGGAGTCTGCTATGAACTGGTCTCTCCCAGAAATGGCTGCACAAACAATACCAGAACAATGGCTGTATTGATAGACAATTAATATGGATATAGAAAAATGTTCTAAACAAAGAACCTTGAACCCAACCCTGAAAAAATGAATGCTGGGAGAAGAATTAGTGTCTCACAGGGATGGGATGAGCCTCTTTATCAGTTGTCTGGTACAGAATGGTCAGTCTTGAAATCATTGACAACAAATGACAGCAATGGAGAGAGAGAGAGAGACTACCAAATTTAAAGTAGTGGGAACATAGGAGGGGTTTGGGGGAGGGTATCTGGGAGAAAAGGGAGTGGAAAGTGATGTAATTTCATTTCAATAGAAAAAATGAATATATTGGGGGAAATAAAGAAAATTACTATTTTCTCAAATGAAGACGACATGGTCGACTTACATTTAGGGGCTATGTGGTACCAAAACACCCATTTATAAAGCCATATGCCTTTAATTACTATGAAATGATGTCACTCAAAATGGTTCAGTGTGATTTTCAGAAAAATCACAGAGCACAATGTGGTACCAATTGCCTCTAAGACGGCTAAGACTTGACTTACAGGTGACAATGACAGCAGATGTCACCCACCACACTAAATTCTGGGTCTGCAAGGGTGGGTCATTACTCCATGGAAGGCAGCAAACAGGAAGTGCTGACCTACAACAAGGAAAATCAGAAGGCCTGGTAGAGTACTACAGTTGGAGCTATCAGAGCTAGGGCTCTAGATCAGCGCCCACTTCTGTCTCCTGAGTCTTCAGGACTGAAGGTCCTCTGACACAGGACCAGGTCCAAAGTCTGGGCCAGTTTTGAACACAAGATTTCTCAACAGATTTGAATTTGAACCCCAGAAGCACTTTAACATTTATTTTGAAGGCACCCTGAGCCTCTTGCCAGGCAGTTACATAGGCAGCGTGGTGACCCATCACGTTGTAGACCAAGGCCCTAGCCTTCACACCTGGAGGCTGGCAGAGGAGTTAGAACTTCATCAGGTAGAGAGGTGGTACTGGCTTCTGCCCAGTCTTCAGGCTGGTGCCTCTCAGCATCATTGGTGGCCCTGCCAAGCATCTGCAACAACCCCCGGTTCTTCATCTTACTAGCTGCCCAGGAAGCAAGAAAGAATGTTCAACTCACCTGCAACCACTGGTCTCTTCAGTAGTAATACATTTTGTCATCCAGAAAGTTGAGCAGACTAAAATGTATCCCATGACACCCACCTTACTTCCACACAGGACTTCTGCCATTGGTTCTCTCCTCTTGCACCCTGAAGCCACTGGGGAAAAAAAAATCTAGTTCCAGACATTTCAGAGACTCCAGGTGTCCCACAAAGAACCTGACATAGTAGTAATTCGAGCATTTACACATGAAATTTGCTGCAGATCAGTTCCTAGGCTGGCTGAAAGTTTAATGTCCCCTTGGCATGGATGTTACCTGCCAGCACAGAAGTTACCAGTAGATTTTAAACCACTTCCTGAACATTACACCAGTAGCACAGACACTGAGGTCAACAATTGATAAATGGGACCTCCTGAAACTGAGAAGCTTCTGTAAGGCAAAAGACACAGTCAGCAAGACAAAACGGCACCCCACAGACTGGGAAAAGATATTCGCCAACCCCACATCTGACAGAGGGCTGATCTCCAAAATATACAAAGAACTCAAGAAGCTAGTCTCCAAAACACCAAACAACCCAATTAAAAAGTGGGATAAAGAACTAAACAGACAATTTCAATAGAGGAATCTAAAATGGCTGAAAGACACATAAGAAAGTGTTCAACATTCTTAGCCATCAGGGAAATGCAAATCAAAACAACTCTGAGATACCATCTTACTCCTGTCAGAATGGCTAAAATCAAAAACACCAATGACAGTTCATGTTGGAGAGGATGTGGAGAAAGGGGAACTCCTTCACTGCTGGTGGGAGTGCCAACTTGTACAGCCACTTTGGAAATCAGTATGGCAACTCCTCAAAAAAATGAGAATGAGTCTACCACAAGATCCAGCAATTCCACTCTTAGGCATATACCCCAAAGAAACACATTCATTCAACAAAGACATCTGTTCAACTATGTTCATAGCAGCACTATTTGTAATAGCCAGAAATTAGAAGCAGCCTAGATGCCCCTCAGCGGAAGAATGGATAGAGAAAATGTGGTACATTTACACAATGGAGTACTACTCAGCAGAAAAAACAATGGAATCTTGAAATTTGCAGGAAAACGGATGGATCTAGAAGAAACCATTCTGAGTGAGGTAACAATCACAAAAAGACAAATATGGTATGTACTCACTCATATGTGGATTTTAGACAGACAGTAAGGTTTACCAGCCTACAATCCACACTGCCAATGAAGCTAATAAGCATGGAGGTCCCTAAGAGAGACATACATGGTCCCCTGGAGAAGGGGAGAGGCTCAAGATCTGCTGAGCAAATTGGGGGCATGGGAAGAGGGGGGAAGGAAATAGGAGAATGAGAAGGAGAGAGGAAGAGGGATGCCGAGGACATGAGGGAGCAGAAAATATGAGTCAGGGTAAGAATACACGATAACAAGAATGAAGATATAATAGATGGAGACACTTTTGGTTTACAGAGAAATCAGGCACTAGGGAAATGTCTGGAGATCTACAAAGATGACACCAGCTAACTATCTCAGCAACGGAGGAGAGGCTACCTCAAATGCCCTCCCGTGATTATGAGATTGATGACAGACTTATATGCCCTCATCCAGCAGCTGGTGGAAGTAGAAGCAGACACCCATAACTAATCACTGATCTGAACTGGAACCCAGATGCAGATAGCTGGAATACCAGCATGGGACTGATCCAGACCCAAGGAACATGGGTTTCTGTGAGGAAACCTCAGAAATCTATGGGACCTCCTGTAGAAGCCCAGTATTTATCCCTAGCATAGGTGTGGACTTTGGGAGCCCAGTCCATATAGAGGAATACTCCCTGAGCCAAGACACACTGGGGTGGGCCCAGGCCCTAGCCCAAAGGAAACAAAATACTCTGATGACATCCTAGGAAGGCCTCACCATCCAGGGGGAGCAGAGAAGATATGTGACAGATAAGGTTTTAGTGGGGGGGGGTAGGGGAGGACGGGTGGGAGAAGGGAAATGGGATTGTCATGTAAAACAATCCTGTTCCTAATTCAAATAAAAAAAAAGTTGAAAAAAAAAAGTAAATTTATCTTCAGGAGGACCACAACGTCCTTAGGAAAGCTGTGCTTGCCTGAGACTGCAGCTCCAGGACTCTGCAGATCCCTGAAAACACTCCTTGCGGGTCAGTCCATGCCTGGCCCTCTGCTGAAACTGGAGATGAAGCCTCCTTTAAAAGTCAGAGTTGCAACAGAGTCCCGAAAGTGATTGTCATAGTCTAGCAGTAAAAATACATTGGGGAATAAGAAAAGGAAGAAAGGAATCTCAGGCCTAGAAGAGAGCTTGGTGCTTGTCCCTGCAGTCTGGGGTCACTGAGAGATAGCTGCAGGAGCACTCTGCCAGTGATGGTGAGACCACCGGAGAACTGACAGTGATGGATTACCAAGTGATAAGCCGCAGGAGAGTGGAAGCCAGGGGATCCAGGTGGTCATCAACATCAAAGTAATACAGAGGATGCTGAGGTCTTCTGAAAGCAAAGAGAACCTCCTGTGCAGAAACAGAGCCTGGACCGGACAAGCTGAAATACTGAGTGAATGACTACATTGAAATTGCAGAGATTTGGGCACGTGGATGAGCCCAACTGGCATTAGAGGCAGTGATGCACCTGAAAGGTGGGCAGAAAGTTGTAAGAATTGATTCCAGCTTCCTTACGTACAATCCCCAGGCCAACCAACCCCTATGGCTCTTCAATACTCATTCATGCTGCTTATGCTGCAAACCCATGTTTCCTGTGCTGTTAAGTGTTTCTGTGGTGTGTGTAACACTGCTCAGGGAGGGAGGAAGTTTGCCTTCTCACCTCATTTTCCTCTTCATCTCTGAACACTAGCAGCTGTGGAAGTAGCTGCTTGTAACTCAGGCTTTTTGCCTTTTTTGCAAAATAAACTAAAATGTAGCAGTTAAAAAGACAAAAAATAAAAAAAAAACAATTGTCGCCAGGTGTTGGTGGCATAAGCCTTTAATCCCAGCACTTGGGAGGCAGAGGCAGGCAGATCTCTGTGAGTTCGAGGCCAGCCTGGTCTCCAGAGTGAGTGCCAGGATAGGCTCCAAAGCTACACAGAGAAACCCTGTCTTGAAAAACAAATAAACAAACAAACAAACAAAAAAACAATTGTCTTGAGACAATTGAGGATTCACAGGAAGTAGTAGAAATTGCATAGGCAATATCTCCTGAACTCTTTATTCAGTTTCCCTGACAAACAACATCTCCCCTTATGTAGAACACATATATACATATACATTAGAATATCATAGTATATATGTATATATACTATAATATACATATATTAGAGTATCATAACCAGTGCATTCATTTCCTTTGCTATAATGGAGAACCAGGGGCTGGCTGACTTAAATAACAGAAACAAAATTCTTCACAGTTCTAAATGCTAGAAGTTCAAACACAAGATGTGTGAGAGGTTATTTCTTCTGAAACATTCTTCTTGCACTTGTGGATGCTGCAGATGGCTACTTGATCCTTGTAATTCACAGCATGGTCCTTCTGTACCTGGCAGTTCACTCTTCCAAGGAAACCAGTCATACTAAATTATTACCCACCCCAATGACCTTTTAGTTTTTGAAGGTTAAATACCTCTTTAAAGACACTGACTCTGCAAATGGTCACATTCTGACATACAGGGATTGGGGTATGGTTTATCCCAGAGCAACTAGGTTTCTGGCAGTAATATGGTAAAGACACGGGCCTTCCCATCACCATAGAATTCCTCAAGCTAACCTTAGGTAGCTTCGCCTCCGTCTTCCCTCAATCCACTGAAGTTTTGACAATCATGCATCCGTTTTCCCATGATTAGAATTTTATCATTCCCACACCCTCTTCCAGCACATAACTTCTTGAGAAAGGCTTAAAAAAAACTCAATCTAACTGTCAGGAGATTCATCCAGGTTGCCTTACATGTCAATGGTTCTGGTCTCCTTCTGGCTGGGTGGTACCCCTCGATACACTCTTTTAATCGTTTGCCCACTGAAGGACATTGGATTGGTTTCAGTGTTTGGAAATATGAGTCCTGCTGCCATAAATATCGGTGTACAGGTTTCTGAGTTAATGTATTTTTTTATTTCTCTCTGGGAAAAATGCCCAGGTGTGCAATTGCTTTGATATTTAGTGTTTTAAAGAACAGGCCAGACTGTTTTCCCAGAATTCTGTGCTATTTATACTCTCACCAACAATATGCAAAATCTACCAATGGATTGGTGCAATCCGATCTCTGTAAGTCCTCACCAGATTTGATACTGTCATTATTTTTTATTTTAGTCGCTCTGTTAAGTGTGTAGTGGTATCTTGTTGTGGATCTAATTTGCATTTCCCTAATGTCTAATAATGTTGAACATCTTTTCATGCACATATTCACCATCTGCATATGCTTTTGGGTGAAATGTCTGTGCATATCTTTTGCCCACTTCCTAATTGGATTGTCTTCATGCTGTTGAGAATTGAAGGTTCTTTATGTATTCCAGATTTCATCCTTTGGCAGATACAGAGTTTGCAAATATTTTGTCTCATTCTATAGTTTGTGTTTATATTCTCTTAACAGAGAGTTTTGCAGAGCAAAACCAGTTAATTTAAGAGATGCTGGCACTTATTTTTACATTGTATTTTAGTTGCCTTTTTCTGACAGAGCTCCAGCAGGGGAAGTGCAAGAAGGCGTTTGATTACTGCATACTGCAGGCAGAAATCCAGGTCCTTCTCATAGTCTCCAGCAATGCCCCTGGAGAGCAATGCTCTGGGGAGCATAGGGTTCATGTTACTGCCTGGGGGGGGGGATGAAAGCCCAGGACCTCCATTCTGCCTCCTGTGACACCAGCCAGCAAGAGGGTGGGCACATCCTTCCAGCTGCCAGGAGACAGAAACTGAAGCTCTTCAGAAGTTCTTCCAGAGTGTCAGATTGGCACAGAGAAGTTGTCTTTCCACATTTTCCCTTTCCTGATCATGAGCATAGAGTGAGATGGCTTTGGTTCAGCCCTTTGGACCCATTGGCATGTCCAGATTGCTAGCCTCTTCAGCTTCAACTCTGGGATGTGTGAGTCTAAAGGAAGATCCAGTTACTCTCTACAGTATTGTTCCTTACTTCCTAAAGCTTCAAGCCTTCTGCCCTTCCTACCCCACCCCAGAGTTTTATGTCTGTTTTATGTGTGACACCCTGAGTGTTTTGTTGCATTTGGTGGAAACACAGGAGCAAGTATTTCAGCTTGAGCATCCGGGAAAGGGATGTTCTTCATTGTCACCTTCCTAACTCTGAGTCAATTTCTGTACCACAACTGTGACTTATCTTTAAGTTTTAGGGAATATTAACCTCCCAGTGTAATTCACAAGAATAAGCAATCACTTACATAATGTGGTACAAATGATAGACACAGAAAATCAGAATTTACTTTGAAATGAAACCATGTTGTCATTCTCCTGGTTTTTAAAGTGTGAGTTACAAAACACTTCTGAATTCACTAGTTCCAGGGACACTCAATAGTTCTGGACCCTTCACAAAGCTATTTAGAGTATTCCTGGCTTTTCACTGTAAAACTGGTATGTATTATTGGTATACTCAAATATTACTTCTTTAGCAAAGCCTCCACACACAGTAGATAAATGTCCTTCACTCAAAGTTCCTCCTATATATCTGGGAGCAGCTTGTAGTGAGTATTATGACCAAGCCTCAGCAAAAGGGTCACCTTCTTGATACAAAAGAGATGCTCCTAACATCCAGCCTATAAGAACAAATTGGCTGCCCCCAACATTTTGCAAAAATTCAAAACTCTTTGGAACATACCTTCACAGTTAGCAACAGACATACCTTCACAGTTAACACCAGACAAAGGTGCCACAGTCCACTGCAATAGCATCCTGTCTTTATCAGCCGTTTTTGTTCACTCTTGTTTCCTGTTCCACAGCAGGGGATAGCTGGGAGTCATGGAGGATAGCAGAACAGGAGAAGAGACAATGGCCAGTAGAGTCCAGGACAACATTGTATGAGAATTCTAGCTGCCGTATAGGAAAACTAAGGCAGGACCAGATTTTGAGGTCATAACCCAGACTCTCCCTTATAGTAAAGAAGGAATGCATAGCTAGTGTGATGTAAAGCCATATGTCTATAGTTTAAACTACTGAGTGAGCACAACACATAAGCAAATAGAAGCTAATTTTCCAAAAGAACATACCCTCTATCCTACTCTCTCACCTCAGTGCCATCAGCAACATTCCTTTTTCCCTGTCCCTCCTTATAGGCCAAGCTCCCTAGTGTTGGGAGTATATCTCTTTAGTTATCAGGTGATGTGAATAGAGTCTCAGTCACATGGAAGCTTTTTGCCTCTCTTCATTTCATGAAGAACACTTGTTTTAATTAGACCTCTATAATGATAGAGTACATGTGATACGCTCTTAAAATTATTAATCTATCATTTTTTCATCACTGGTTTTTAAATAATTCGAAGTCTTAGAGCTGGAGAATTGCAAGGCATGTGATCATAACCATGAGTTAGGTTAATTGATTCAGTTTCTGGATTCTAGCTAGTCCAAGAAAATCTCAGGTGAAGATTCTGTCATACTTTGGAGGAATGCTGAACACACTTGTCATCAAGTTGTAAGATTTAGGTTTTTTCCACAAACAATATAAAAATTGCATGTTCCTGGTTTTTTTTCCTTAGTCATTTCTTTATTTTTGTTCAGGATAGTACAAAATTTCATAATTTATCTCTTCCTTTAAAATTTAAAAAGACTATGTGACACCTGTAAAAACAAGCTTGAATGAAAGCAAATTGTGTACATGACTATATATCTTCAGCATCATATTTAGTTTTTAGTATCATTTTTTGTTCAGTGTTGATAACAAAAATAAAGTTAGGTTTTGTTTCTTTTTTTAGTATTTTTATTAGAAAGATAACTATTTTACATGTCAATCCTAGGTCCCTTTCCTTCCCCTCCTCCCCTGACCCCCAACTAACACCCTACCTATCCCATATCCTTTCTGCTCCCCAGGGAGGGTAAGCACTTCCATAGGGGGTCTTCAAAGTCTGTCATATTGTTTGGGATAGGGCCTAGGCCAACCCCCTTGTGTCTAGGCTCAGGGAGTATCCCTCTATGTGGGATGGGCTCCTAAAGTCCATTCCTATGCTAGCAATAAGTACTGATCTACTACAAGAGACCCAAAAGATTTCCAAGGTCTCCACACTGACACACACATTCAGAGATTCTGGAACAGTCCCATGCTGGTTTCCCAGCTATCAGTCTGGGAACAAGAGTTTTCCCTTGTTCAGGTCAACTATTTCTGTGAGTTTCACCATCCTGGTCTGGACCCCTTTGCTCATCATTCTGCCTTCTCTGCATCTGTATTTCAGTTCAGTTCAAGGTTTAGCTGTGGGTGTCTGCTTCTACTTCCACCAGCTGCTGGATTAAGGCTATACAATGGCATATGAATTAGTCATCAATCTCATTATCAGGAGAGGGCATTTAAGGTAGCCTCTCCTCTGTTGATTAGATTGTTAGTTGGTGTAATCTTTGTAGCTCTCCAGATATTACCATGGTGCCTGATTTCTCCTTGAACTTATAATGTCTCCCTCTATTATATTATCTCTTATCTTGCTCTCTTGTATTCTTCTCCCAACTCTACCTCCCTATCCCATTATGTCTTCCTCACCTCTCCAATTCTCCCCTTCTCATTCTCCTAATTCCCTCTCCCCTCCCCTGCTGCTCCCAATTTGCTCAGGAGATCGTGTCCCTTTCCCCTTCTACAGGGGACCATATATGTCTCTCTTAGGGTCCTCCTTGTTTACCTGGCTCTCCAGCAGCCTGGGCTGCAGGCTGGCAATCCCTTACTCTATGTCTAAAATCCACATATGAGTGGAGTGCATACAATGCCTGTCTTTTTGTGACTGGGTTACCTTGCTCAGAATGGTTTCTTCTAGTTCCATCTATTTGCCTGCTAATTTCAAGATTCCATTGCTTTTTTTTCCCACCGAGTAGTACTCCATTGTGTAAATGTACCACATTTTCTCTATCCATTCTTCAGTTGAGGGGCATCTAGGTTGTTTCCAGGTTCTGGCTATTACAAATAATGCTGCTATGAACATAGTTGAACAGATGTCCTTGTTGTATGAATGTGCTTCTTTTGGGTATATGCCTAAGTGTGGAATTGCTGGATCTTGTGGTAGACTCATTCCCATTTTCCTGAGGAATCACCATACTGATTTCCAAATTGGCTGTACAAGAGTTGGCACTCCCACCAGCAGTGGAGGAGTGTTCCCCTTTCCCCACATCCTCTCCAACATGAACTGTCATTGGTGTTTTTGATTTTAGCTATTCTGACAGGTATAAGATGGTATCTCAGAGTTGTTTTGATTTGCATTTCCCTGATGGATAAGGATGTTGAATACTTTTTTATGTATCTTCAGCCATTTTAGATTCCTCTATTGAGAATTATCTATTTAGTTCTGTACCCCACTTTTTAATTGGATTGTTTGGTGTTTTGGAGACTAGCTTCTTGAGTTCTTTGTATATTTTGGAGATCAGCCCTCTGTCAGATGTGGGGTTGGTGAATATCTTTTCCCAGTCTGTGGGCTGCCGTTTTGTCTTGCTGACTGTGTCCTTTGCCTTACAGAAGCTTCTCAGTTTCAGGAGGTCCCATTTATTAATTGTGGATCTCAGTGTCTGTGCTACTGGTGTTATGTTCAGGAATCGGTCTCCTGTACCTATTCATTCAACGGTATTTCCTACTTTCTCTTCTAATAAGTTTAGTGTGGCTGGATTTATGTTGAGGTCTTTGATCCATTTGGACTTAAGCTTTGTGCATGGCGATAACATGGCTCTATCTCGAAGTCTTCTACATGCCAGCATCCAGTTATGCCAGCACAATTTGTTGAAGATGCTGTCTTTATTCCATCGTATAGCTTTGGCTTCTTGGTAAAAATCAGGCATTTATAGTTGGTGGGTTAATATCAGGGTTTTCACCTTGATTCCATTGGTCTACCTGTCTATTTTTGTGCCAATACCAAGCTGTTTTCAGGACTACAGCTCTATAATAAAGCTTGAAATCAGGGATGGTGATGCCTCCAGAAGATCTTTTATTGTACAGGGTTGTTTTGGCTATCCTGGGTCTTTTGTTTTTCCATATGAAGTTGAGAATTGTTTTTTCAAGGTCTGTGAAGAATTGTGCTGGGATTTTGATGGGGATTGCATTGAATCTGTAGATTGCTTTTGGCAAGATTGCCACTTTTACTATGTTGATCCTACCTATCCAAGAACATGGAATCTTTCCATTTTCTGGTATCTTCTTTAATTTCTTTCTTTTTTTTTTTTTGGTTTTTCGAGACAGGGTTTCTCTGTGTAGCTTTGGAGCCCATCCTGGCACTCGCTCTGCATACCAGGCTGGCCTCGAACTCACAGAGATTCGCCTGCCTCTGCCTCCTGAGTGCTGGGATTAAAGGCGTGCGCCACCAACACCCGGCTTTAATTTCTTTCTTTAAAGACTCAAAATTCTTATGATACAGGTCTTTGACTTTTTTGGTTAGCATTACCCCAAGGTATTTTATGTTGTTTTTGAGAACTGTAAAGGGTGATATTTCTCTGATTTCTTTCTCAGCACATTTTTCATCCATATATTGTAGGGCTACTGATTTTTTGAGTTAATATTGTATCCTGCCACTTTGCTGAAGGTGTTTATCAGCTGTAGGAGTTCCCTGGTGGAGTTTTTCATTCACTTATGTAGACTATCATTTCATCTGCAAACAGTGAAAGCTTGACTTCTTCCTTTCCAATTTGTATCCCCTTGATCTCCTTTTGTTGTCTTAGTGCTCTAGCTAGAACTTCAAGGACAATATTGAAGAGATATGAAGAGAGTGGACAGCCTTGTCTTGTTCCTGATTTTAGAGGAATAGCTTTGAGTTTCTCTCCATTTAGTTTGATGTTGGCTGTTGAGTTATTGTATATTTTTATTATGTTCAGGTATGTTCCTATTATTCCTGATCTCTCCAGGACCTTTATTATGAAGGGATGTTGGATTTTGCCAAAGGCTTTTTCAGCATCTAGTGAGATGATCATGTGGTTTTTTCCTCAGTCTGTTTATATGGTGGATTACATTGATAGATTTTCGATGTTGAACCCACACTTCATCCCAGGGATGAAGCCTACTTGATCATGGTGGATGATTTTTCTGATAGGTTCTTGGATTCGGTTTGTCAGTATTTTATTGTGTATTTTTACATCTATGTTCATGAAGGATATTGGTCTGTAGTTCTCTTTCTTAGTTGTGTCTTTGTGTGGCTTGGGTACCAAGGTAATTATAGCCTTGTGAAAAGAGTTTGACAATAAACCTGCTTCTATTCTGTGTAACAATTTGAGTTGTTATTAGCTCTTCTTTGAATTTCTGGTAGAATTCTACACTGAAGCCTTCTGGCCCCAGGCTTTTTTTGGTTGGGAGACTTTTGATGACTGCTTCCATTTCCTTAGAGGTTATAGGTCTGTTTAAGTCACTTATCTGTTCTTGATTCAATTTTGGTAAGTGATATCTTTCCAGAAAATTGTCCATTTCCTTTAAATTTTCAAAATTTGTGGAGTACAGGTTTTCAAAGTATGACCTGAAGATTCTCTGCATTTCTTCAGTGTCAGTTGTTATGTCCCCCTTTCATGTTCTGTCTCTGACTTTTGGTTAATTTGGATAAAGGTTTGTCTATCTTGTTGATTTTCTCAAAGAATCAACTCTTGTTACATTGATTCTTTGAATTGTTTTCTTTGTTTCAACATTATTGATTTATGCCCTCAGTTTGATTATTTCCTGGCATTTACTCCTCCAGGGTGAATTTGCTTCCATTTGTTCTAGAGCTTTCAGCTGTGATGTCAACTCTCTGGTGTAACTATTCTCTAAGCACTTAGAGCTATGAACTTTCCTCAGTACTGCTTTCAAAGTGTCCCATAAGTTTGGGTATGTTGTGTCTTCATTTTCATTGAATTCTAGGAAGTCTTTAATTTCTTCTTTATTTCTTCCTTGACCCAGGAATGGTGTAATTGCTTGTTGTTCAATTTCCATGAGTTTCCGCAATTTGTGTTGTTTTTGAATTCTAACTTTAAAGCATGGTGGTCTGATAAGACACAGCATGGTATTCCAATTTTTTTGTACTTTTTGAGGTTTGCTATGCTGCCAAGTATGTGGTCGATTTTTGAGAAGGTTCCATGTGGTGCTGAAAAGAAAGTATATTCTTTTGTATTTGGATGGAAAGTTCTATAGATGTCTGTTAATCCCAATTGGGTCATAACTTCTGTTAGTTCCTTTGTCTGTTAAGTTTCTGTCTGGTGGTCCTGTCCAATGGTGAGAGTTGGTTGTTGAAGTCTCCCACCATAACTATGTGAGGTTTTATTTGTGATTTGAGTTTTAATAATGCTTCTTTTACGAATATTGGTGCCTTTGTATTTGGGGATGTTTAGAATTGAGACTTCTTCCTGATGGATTTTTCCTGCGATGAATATGAAATGACCTTCTTCATCTCTTTTGATTGATTTCAGTTTGAAGTCTAACTTATTAGATACTAGGATAGCTACCCCAGCTCATTTCTTGGGTCCATTTGATTGGAGTATCTTATCCCAACCCTTTACTCTGCGGTTATGTCTGTCTTTGAATTCGAGATGTGTTTCCTGTATGCAGCAGAAGGATGGATTCTATCTTTGTAACCAATCTGTTAGTCTGTGTCTTTTTATAGGTGAGTTAAGACCATTAATATTGAGGGAAATTAAGGACCATTAACTGTTTATTCTTGTTTGTTTTTGATTTGTTGTTGGTAGTGGTATTGTATGAGGATTTACCCCGATTTTTCTTTTGGGTTTTTGTAAAGTGGGATTATCTATTGTCTATGTTTTTGTAAGTGTAGTTAATTTCCTTAGGTTGGCATTTTCCTTCCAGTACTTTCTGTAGGGCTGGATTAGTGGTTACATATTGTTTAAATCTGGTTTTGTCTTAGAATATCTTGTTTTCTCCATTTATGGTGATTGAAAGCTTTGCTGGGTATAGTCTGGGATGGCATCTGTGTTCTCTTAGAGTTGGTAGAATATCTATCCAGGTCCTTCCGGCTTTCAGAGTTTTCATGGAAAAGTCCGGTGTAATTCTGATAGGTTTGCCTTTATATGTTACTTAGCCTTTTTCCTTTGCTGCTCTTAATATTCTTTCTTTATTCTGTCCATTTGGTATTTTAATTATTATATGACAAGGTGACTTTCTTTTGTGGTCCATTCTATTTGGTGTTCTGTAGGCTTCTTGTACTTTCATTGGCATGTCTTTCTTAAGGCTGGGAAAGTTTTCTTCTATGATTTTGTTGAATATGCTTTCTGCACCTTTGAGTTGGGTTTCTTCACCTTCTTCTATACCTATTATCCTTAGGTTTGGTCTTTTTTACAGTGTCCCATATTTCCTGGATATTTTATGTTAAGGATTTGTTCGACTTAAAATTTTCTTTGCTTGATGAATTTATTTCCTCTAGTTTATCTTCAGGGTCTGAGATTCTGTCTTCCATCTCTTGTATTCTGTTGGTTATGCTTGCATCTGTGGTCCTGATTGTTTACTCAGCTTTTCCACGTCCAGCATTCCCTCTATTTGTGTTTTCTTGTCTCTATTTCAGTTTTCAGGTCCTGAACTGTTTCCTTCAGCTATTTAATTGTATTTTCTTGGCTTTTCTTGATTTCTTGCATCTTTTGGGTTGTTTTTTCTTCCATTTCTCTGAAGGATTTTCTGATTTCCTCTCTTAGGGTCTCTATCATCTGCATGAAGTTGTTTTTAAGGTTGCTCTCTTCTGCTTCATCTGTGTTGGATGTTCATGTCTTGCTGCTGTAGAGTCCCTAGACTCTGGTGGTGTCTGTCATATTGGTTTTCTTGTTGTTGGATGTGTTCTTATATTGTCGTCTTCATGTCTCTTCTTCCAGTGGGTGCAGGTGGTGTCTCTTCCTTTTCTGGTGTGTATGGGTCTGGGGTTCTTTTCAGGTGGGTGCAATTGACTCTGATACTCTGATAGGTCTCAAGGTGGGTGCAGGCAGGTCTGAGGCACTAGCTCTCCAGGTGGGTGAGAGCAGGACTATGGCACAGATGTCAGCAGTCTCTGGGTTGCTTGGTCCTCAGTAGCTGATTCAGTCTGCCTCTGCACTGCATGGGAGCAGGAATAGCCCAGCGATCTCAGCTGAGTCAGAGTCCCTGGGTCCTCACGGACCGATTCAGTCTGCCTGCAGACCCCAGGGCAGGATTTCCCAGAGCCTGTTTTTCTTTAAGATGAAAATTTACCATGATTTCCTTCCCTGCTTTGTAAACTGAAAGATAAAGTTTTTGTTGTTGTTGTTTTGTTTTGTTTTTCGAGACAGGGTTTCTCTGTGTAGCTTTGGAGCCTATCCTGGCACTCGCTCTGGAGACCAGGCTGGCCTCCAACTCACAGAGATCCACTTGCCTCTGCCTCCTGAGTGCTGGGATTAAGGGCGTGTGCCACCAACGCCCAGCTTAAAGATAAAGCTCTTTAAGAGCCTCCTGTTTTATGTGGAGTTCAGGCATGGGTGGTCTCTGGTCCTGTGTGCTGAAGTGTCCCGTCCCGCGGGTCAGTCATTCAGGGTTCCGGAGGGGGGCTGCCTGAAAAAGAGTCATGGGCGGGAGAAGGAAGGAAGCCAAGCGGCGCAAAAGAAAGAGGACCAGAGTCCGTCTATGCATTGTCAAGGCTTCCATTTATTGGGGTTCAGACTGGGCTTATATAGCCCTGCAACAAGGAAATTAGGCAGGCGGGGGATAACAGGAAGGAGCCAGAGCATTCTTCTTATCCGCTGGAATATCTTGTGATCTTCCCCAGAACAGCGGAACAGGAAAGCCCCAGGCCCTTTTTCGGAACAGAAGCAATTAGCAGTTCCGTGTGGCCAAACCATCTAATTACAGGTTACAGGAGGCTCACAGAGCTGGCTTTAGGCTGCAAACTTAAAGGTCATCAAAAGGCTTACAAAGGTGGGCTTTAAGCCTCATAGTTTTGGGTCCACGGCCCCTTACACTGAAGAGGGGGCATTGCTGCTCAGAAATGGAATCTTACTGACATGCACTGATAATGGCTGATTTTGGCATTCGATGCGCACTTGCAGGAACTTCCTGTTTCCCGAGTCCTGGCATAAACAATTAAGTAGGGGAGCTGGGTGTTAGTGACTCACACCTTTAATCCCAGTACTCGGGGAGGCAGAGGCAGGCGGATCTCTGGGGGTTAGAGGCCAGCCTGGTCTACAGAGCGAGTGCCAGGATAGGCTCCAGAGCTACAAAGGGAAACCTTGTCTTGAGAAACAAAAACACAAGAATTCAGTAGGTGGGTTAGACAGTGGTGAGCAAAGCAAGAGAATTGATTTAGAGGACTCCCCCAAGGGAGCAGAGAAAGATCTGTATCTCAAGTGTGCCTTTTCGTAAGGAATTGGGTGTCTACATCACAAGTCCAGACTTTTGCCTCATTTGCATAGCATGGCCTTTCTTGATCACACTCTGTTACACACAGCAACTCTATGCATTATGTGTCTCACTAACATCTTAAAGCTCCACCCAAGAGTATTCTAAATAGCATTAATATTCGTGTTAGTATTCTAATAAGGCTTAGGTTATTCTCAGACTCAAGTGCCTCTGAGCCTGTACCTGCCAGGCCTGTATTGGAGCGCTGACCAGGTTTAGTTGACTTCTGGTCAGGATTTTACAGCCTTCTTCTTTGCCAAGTTGTTTTGTTTATTCTCTAATTCTGTAAGGCTTTACAAATGGCCTTTGTATCTTACCCTCTACCCCATTCTTCCTCCACACTGCCATCTGCAGATGACTCAGATACCTTTCGACATTCTTTTTCCCTATTCCTCTCCAGAGATCAAGCTCACCTCCAGCTGGGAGTGTATTCTTTGGTTACCAGGGTATGTGAACAATGACTTGGTCACACATAAGCTACTTACCTCTCCTTAACTTGTTTAAAAGACCTCTTTCAGGACAAGGGTCATATTACCATTGCTGCCCACTCTGGCTCATTGGCAGTAACTAAGAAGCATGTATCAAATGACACAAATGTAGTTTATGTGAGCATGCATTGGGTGTGTCTGGCTGACATGTGAGTGCGGGGGTTGAAGTTAGGGTATAGGGGAACACCTCAGAATCAGCAGACACAGTCAAGGCAATGAGTTCAGTAGGAGTGATGGGAGGAATATTGGGCTAAGATCTCCCACAGGAGTGTGTAGAAAATTTTAGCCCTTCAGCACCTTTCATGGGAATAAGGTAAAAGGGAGCCTTAGAAATGCGTCTTCCATTTTTCAGTGGACTGAATCCATGAAGCCTAAAATCAGTCCTCCAGGCATAAGGGGAGAGGACAATAAGAAAACATGGAAGCTCCAATAGAATGCAGTATGAGTAGAGAAAAGTCAGAAAGGGATGAAAAGTAACAAAAGCAAGCAGAGGAGACAATGAGAAAAAGAAACCCATCCACCCTTACATTCTTTTGATTAAGAATTTTGTTGTTGTTGTTGTTTGCTGGTTTTTTTTCCTTTGTTCATGTATCATTTTTCATTCACAGAAAGCTTTTCCAATTTGGGGTGAATGGAGTTTTAATTAGTTCTATTAAAGTACCCATTTCTCCAAATATGCAATCTTAATTTTTAAAAGGAAACAGTTGGAAAAATCGTTACCAATATTTATACTTCTACTAATGTGGTATAGTAAATGTCATAAACAGTTTGTTTTAATTAGATACAAGAAAATGAATAGAGAAATATAAATCATTATTGAGCTATCAATAAATTGGAATAAATTAGAGATTATGAAAAACTTTCCCAATCATTTAAAATAAAGAATATAGGACAATATCACATAGATTCATCAATCTCTGCTGACCTCTTTCTTTTATATGAACTAATATGAGTAAAAAAGAGCTAAGCCCTTTTTAGGAGACTCTAACAGGAAAGTCTTGACTTAAGTATTTATACCTTTAGGATATAAAGGAAAAGAGTACCAAGGGAAAAAAGAAGACAAAAGCAAGAAAACATTCATTCTCAAACTTAGTTGTAGGGAGCAAGTGTACCCCCAAACACAACTATGTCCCTAAGCATGCGCATTGCCATGTCAAAGACATCAGTGCCTCATTGGAGTCGGAACAGCAAGGCCTTCCCCTGGTACAGATGTTGACAGTATGTATATACAGGTGGTGTCAACAGCAGCTTCTACTGCCAGATGACTGTAGCCTTGGGCTGCTACAGAGACCGCCCCCCACCAAGATTATTCAACCTGCCTTTCCCTTCAGCTGTATGTAGTAAACCCAGATGTTTCTCTGAGGCAGGTGCATCTCCATCACAATGAGTAGCTCACCTGATTCCAGATTTCCTTCATGTGTATCTGTTGTTTCTTCATTATTGCCTATTACCTCAGCCAGTTCAATCCCAAAGCTGTACAGGTCGAGGCACTCAGCAATAGATAGAGCAAAAAGGAAATCAATTCTCCCCTGAGAACCCATAGTCATAAACTAGCCCTGTGTTTAGGGGAAGAAATCAGGTCATCCTGATTTCTAAGAAAATCTAAGAAAATCCCAAGTATAGTCTTTAATTGGAATTATCCAGAAGTTATACCCCTGATACTAATAAAATAAAGCATCAGTTTTCTCTGAAGAACTGACAGGCTTAAACTCTAAATTTCTACAAGTAAATTTACAGTGAAATTGAGCATGCGCGCGTGCACACACACACACACACACACACACACACACCATGTATCAAGATACAATAAAAAAAAAATAATGAAAGTGTGTTGTGAGCTTAAAGCAGATGTCAAAAATCAATCAGAATAAAAAGTAAAGCAATCTGAAAAGCAAGCTGGTATCTATTGTATGGGTAGAACTAGAACCAACAGATTCAACACAGTCATAAGGAGTGTGTATAAAATAAGAATCCAGTGTGTCAAGTTCAGAGGACAAATTGAAAATACTGATTAATTTTATTTCCCTTCTGTGTATTCTTGAAGTACATTTTGAAGAGGCTTCCAATGTATACCCAAGAAGATTAATGCTCAAGTATAAAAGAGAAGATGTGGAAAATAGAGTGAAAGTCCTGCATGAGTCCAAGTCAGGTTCCAAAAGAGTTTAAGAGCTGGAGGAAGAGAGTGATGAAAGTTGATGAGAGAAAGAAGATAATGTGTGAAGAAAAAACCACTAGCCTAACAGTATTATGGTAATGGAAGACAATGGTGTGATACAGTTAAAAAGAGAAGAGATGGTTATTGATATCTAGAGACAGTCCAAAGAAAAGGGGTAGCTTTAAGAACACTTCTCTGCTCTTGAGTGTGCTTTGTTAACTCAGAGTGGGGATATTGGACCCCATACTTATGGTTGCAAAAAACTTGTGCTGCATCGGTGGCCCCCAGGTTGGCCACAGTGTATTACCACAGCAATAGGAAAGTGGCTAAGGCAGGAAGGGACCTACTGATTAGTTCAGTTGACCCAGCTATGGGGTATCTAGGGTCTATCTCTCAGTTTTAGCCACTTACTCAGACATGGCTTCCAGGCAAAATGAATAGCTATCAAGAAACCAGGAAATAAAACACTCCTCTGGCATCCCTGGTCTCCAGAAAGGATATTCTCAGAACTGGTACTTTAGGGCCCCTGGACCTGACCAGTTTTTATTTCCTTTTCTTATATAACTTTGCTATAAGAAGTCAGACAAATATTGTCCAATTGGGTAGGAAGCAGTTCTAGATATAAACAGACCATGATTTTAAAAGCAATGCCCTTATCTAGTTTGGCAGTAAACAATCAAGCCTTTGTTGTTCAAATCTCCCTTTAAGAAGAAATTAATATAGTGTATGAACAAATTTTGCTTAGTGCCTTTGTGATCTGTTAGCATTTGAGTGAAGACAGCCCTTCTTGGACAATCCCAAGCAATGACTTAAAACAACAGGGACACTGAAATACTGTATACTGATCTCTTTACCTCTTAAGTGTCACATCAGTGATATAAGAGAAGCTGTTTCTGTCTCCGTCCTTACCACTTCTTCCTTGAAGACACAGCCTAACAGTATAGTTCTCTGGAGAAATCCTAAGGGATATGTAGTAAGTGGCTTGGGTACAAGCTTCTGATGATCAGGAAGTTGAGTTACTCATCCTAAGTGTTATATAAGACAACCCTACTTTCAGACCCTAGCCAGAGGCCCAGTTGCTAGGAATTTACTGATGAGGGCAATAAAAATATCCAAATGCAGAGATACCTTTGCAGTGGGACAACTTGAGCATGTAAAAATTAAGGGTAACAATGCAGACAAGAAAATTAGAATTGACTGTTTACTTCAAAATGGTATGGATGATCTAACTAAACAGGGTAACTAAAACTAGCAGGTGGTTTCAAAGTTGATGAACAATATGAAAAACTAAGGTCCTGTTTGAGGAGACATGATAGGGATGGATGTCCTTGAGGGCTATGGCTCTGGGGACATTCTGAACCAAAACCTATTAAGATAGTTCAACCCTTCCTCTTAAACAACAACCTTGACCTTATGGAAGATATTGCTTTTCATCAAGTGAAGAGACTTCTGAAGAATACAAAAGGCTTTGTCTCATAAAGCACTTAGTATCTACATCATCAAATGCCCCAGAGTCTAAGATTGTAGGCTGACAATTGGGGAAATCATAGCATAAACCAGCTGAGTGGTTCTGACAGGCTTGTTAAGGGATGGTGGACAGTAGGTCCCTGGAGAACTGTAAGAATTCCTGGACTTGTACTAACAAGGACAAAGTGAGTCTCCTCCTAATAAGACCATCCTTTATTCAGAAGCTTCCCTCTCCTATTGTCTCTGAGTCCTCTGGGAAAGTGCAAGATTCTTCATGACTTGGAAAACCATCATAGGCCTCACAATGACAATCTCCAAGTAATCTTCAGGTCAGCTAATGTCATCGAGTAATTAATTGCATCAACTTCAAGTCTCCAAAAATCTTAACAAGATGAACACAATTTCTGGAGTCTAATTGCTATACACTCTATGGCATAAATATGAGAAAATGGGATAACTGGACAGACAGGGATCCAAGGCAAAATGGTCAACATACCTACTCTAGATTCCTATCTGTCCAGTGGAAAGCGATTATACTAAGTAGAAACTCCCTCTGAGAGTTTGTGCAAGCCTTTCTGATGACCCTTAATTGGACCTAATAACATAATCTTGCTGGTCACTAGACTAAGAGATAAGACACAAGTATTCTTTAAGTGGAAACTTGATAGTACTAGAAAATCCAAACAGAACTGGATATGGGATCCTGGGCTTCCCTGGAACTAAAGGGCAACACCACCCACTGTGAAGTTGGTGTACACACAGCTCTCATGACTGCTGTATTATATCTTTGGGATTCCTGTCTTTCCTCACCCTAAGAACTGCATGTAATCCAACCTATTTTAAACAACACACAGCAGCCTGACTCAAACCCCATGCAGCTCTGCCCAGATCAGTGTATACAGGAGAGTGAAAAACAACCAGGCAAAAATTGCAGGAAGACTTTCAACAGAAGAGATTAAAGACCCAAGACACATAAACTAGGACTTCAAACCCCAACAGGGTTTCACTCAACATTATTATGTATTAGATATACTTATAAGTGCAAGATTGCTGCTACCACTTATCAAAACAACAAAACAAAACCCACAAGATATTCAAAGAGCCATTTTGAATATAAAAATGTATGAGTCAAATACATTTTTACAGATACTGGCTTACCATCTGAGGGCACCCTTGTCCCCTATGTTTGTATCAAGAATCACTAAGAGCAGGAGCTGGAGAGATCACTCGGAAGTTAAGAGCACTGGCTACTCACTCTTTCAGAGGACCCAGGTTTGCTTTCTAGCACCGACATCGGCAGCTCACAACCAGCTGCAACTCCAGTTCCTGGGGTACAGTGCCCTCTTTTGACCTTCACAGGCACTGCATGCATGTAGCAGATGTAGACAAGATCCCAATACACATAAAAGAAAGGTAAGATAAAAATAATAATAATAATAACATCAAATGCTAAAGACATTCTGAAATTCATTTTTATGACCAAACTCTTGACGTTTAAAAAAGAGTGTTTTCAATAACCATAATTGATTTTCCTCTCTCTCTCTCTCTCTCTCTCTCTCTCTCTCTCTCTCTCTCTCTCTCTTTTCTTGTAGCCTAGATAGTGTAAGCTTTTTTTTTCTTCCAACCAAACAAACTCTGATAGTATGCTTCTCTGAGTTTGGTGTCATCATCATTTGGTTTAAAAACAGACATTCTTCAGAGACTGTGAAGACAGCTACTGTGCTAGACAGCTTTGTCACTGTGACTAAATACCAACCTAGTCAACAGAAGTGAGTACTGACTGTGGCTGGTGGTTTGCAAGGCTACCTGCACTTCGTCTTCTTTCATTGAAGTCAGTGATAAAGTTAAACATCATGAGAAACACCATGTGGAGTCTATCTGCTCACCCCACAGCAGCCAAATAGCAGAGAAAAGCCTCTCATCTAAAACGCCCCACCCTAACAGCGACCTCACAGACCAATCAAGTCTTGAAACTTTGAAGGACTTCCCAGATCCAAACTTTAACAATTACTCCAATAAATATTTAAAAATTAATCCCTTTCTGTGTTATACACAGTGACAAAAGGTATCTGGGAACTTGGGAATAGCTTTAGCTCTTATGTTTAGTTGTACGCATGGGGAAGTGTATTAGATGAGATGTATTTAAATGAGCAGTGTGCAAACTTGACAGCTGGAGGTGACACTGGCAGAGAGATGTATGCTCAGTGCCTCTAATTCCACTGGCTGTTGTCCAAACATCTTTGTATGCCAGGTGCAGATTTGAAAGCCAAGTTGCAAATAACATAATGGGAACCCTTTTTCTATAACCAGTTTCATCTCAGCGCTGAGTCCCCAGGACTGCCCAGATACAGAAAAAGTCATCCAATTCAATAATTTTCTTTCCAGCCAACTTCAAAATCACCTAATTGCATTCCTGTTTAAAGATGTGATTTGAAGAGCATCTCCTCATTCTTTGAGTTTCTCAGAAATGATGTCACTTGGCTATGGGGAGAAAGGGAAAAAATTCATGTGTTTTCAGACTATCTCTACAAAGCTGGTGGAGCCTAGGGGTAGGTCTCTTAGCAGGCATTCTATCACAGGAGTGAGTTTTTGCCACTACTGCCCCCTTCCTGCCTTGTAGCCCCCTGTTCTAAGGAGACTTGGCTGAATTAAATTAAACTGGCTTTTATTGCTTGAATCTTGACTACACTCCAAAGACTCATGTGTTAATGATTTATCCAGAGGGTGGCTCTATCTGTTGGGTGGTAGCATCTTTAAGACATGAGGCCCAGTAAAAGGTCCTTAGAGACTCAGAGACCCCAACCCCATCTCATTCTCTTTTGCTCCATGGCCATGAGATGAGCAGTTTTTCTTTGTCTCATGCTCTTGACGTGGTATGTACAACAGGTTGGACATAATGGGACGACTCAATCATGGACAAGACTTTCCAAAAGGGTTGTCTAAAATGAACTTTTTCTCATTCAATCAATTTGGATTGATTACCTAGGGCATTATGTCACAGCAAGAGAAAACTAATAATCAGGGATAAGTAGTCCATGGCCAAATGTGATCTACAACCTGATTTTGTCTGTTTAAAGAGTTGAAAATTAGAAAAGTAAAGAGAAAGACAAAATCATATATGTCTGCCAAACCTGAAGAATTTGCTATGTTGTCCTTGAGAGGACATATCCTTTTGATGCTGTCAATCCTTTTCATGTTCAGATCTGTGGAGCTGGTACCCTAGTATCTGATGATTAGTGTTAACCACCTGGATTATTGGAGATACTTAGTTTGCTTGATGCCAAGCTCACTGTATGTAATTAGGGATAAATTAGGTCCTCTATGTCCAACCCAGACTTCTTCACCATCTCCACCCACCTTCTCTGTTCAGTCAGAGCTGCATTAATAACTGCATTAGACCTGACTGCTTAATAAACTCCAGTCATGATGCCAATTCCACTGCCTACCTGCCTTAAGGAAGAATCTACTGCCTACCCTAACCCCTATGGTAAAGAGCATCACCAATTTCTCTTATGCCTCAAAGCTTGTGGCTTAGTGTATTAATATCAAGAATTATTCAAGAATTCTTCAAAAATGTAAATTCATAAAGTTGAAGTTTTATTGTAAACTCCTTGAGAACTTCTGACTATGCAAATTTTGACAAAAGCCAGGTATGATCAAGTTATGCACCCTTCATACCAATATGAAAGCATCCGGCAGGAGGGAAAGTCATATAAAGAATTCGCTCTGAGTTGCTACAATCCTCTTTTATTGTGTATTGGTTTAGATACTAATGATTTCAATCTTGATAGTCACTTAAAACTAACTTCATATGTTACCTTTAGGCTATTGACCTAGAAATTCATGGTTTTAAGAGAAAAGAAACTAATAATATTTCTCTCTCTAACGCAGATTCAGAGAAAAGTACTACAGTGCTCAAGGAGACCTCAAAATTATCTGCTGTGTTAGTCAGCCATCCTGGGGAAAGAATGGCTGGATCACATACTAAATACAAACACAAAGTAAAGGTGAGATAGCTAAAATTTCCAATTGTTCATCATTGGCCCAGTAGCTAGGTGACAAGACAATAAATTCTGGAGCATGGAAAAGTTGCAATTCATAAAGTTGTCACTTGGGACAACATGGGTGTTATTAGATGATGTAAGTGCTTGATAAGATGGCATCTGTGGGGGAAGATGTTGAAAAGTATAATACTACCTACCATTGGCTGTATTTGCTAACACATACAGAATCAATGACTCAGGAGAGCATTACCTTACTTGCACAATAATAAGAAGAAGGGAGACTTGGGGAGTCTGGGAGTCATAGGGCTAGGGAGTCAATTCTTCATCTCCAGCTAGTAGATGGTAAAGGCAAATGAGGTGGCTTCTTAGAGTTTGGTGTCACAATAAGAACCAAATCAAGGTTTAAAGCAGTTGAGTGGTCAGTTATTTCAGAACAGAGACCAGTGCGTGGTAATGGCATCCACTCAGTGAATTCACAAAGGCTTAGAGTCCCACAGCCAAACCCAAGTTCAAGCTGAGCACTTAGCTGAAGGCAGCTCAATTTTAATAATAATATGTCTATCTACACTGGGTGCTGCTTGGACACAAACAAATGAGAACCCAACTACTGTGGTGCTTATGGTCCAGAGAACCACAGACTAGATCATAGAATCAATTGGTGGCTATTTGAGCCTGAAAGTGACACTTGGTCCCTAAAAACAGCTTGAGAAAGCTTTCAATGGTAAAGGGGGACATAATCTACAAGGGGGACCCTTGTCAGATGTGGCCTAGGATGATGAGGAGTAAAGAAGAAACTTCCGAGTGGGGAAGGTGAGGGAAGTAGAGGAGATGCTTCTGCCCTTGGGTGTCCCTGAGTCCCGGTTAGAAACTCCCACCTCAGTGATTAGGACCTCTTGCGGTCCTTGCTGATGTTAGGATTGTAAATTGCACTGCACTGGGTTCCACCCTGTCCCACCTGAGCAGGCTTTCACAAGAGTCACCTTTTCTTGATTCTTCAATGCGCACTGGCAGTGTGAGATGTTAGTAATTAGTCATAACTCATAATTCTCCAGATAATGGAACTGTTCAGAGATGATAATGGAACCATTTAGAGATGCAGGAACATTGAGTTTGATGAACTGAACTAACTGGAATTGACTTCCACATGCTGTTTCTCAAGAGATGGCGACTATTTCTCACTTGCAAGAAGCAAGGTGACCTGTGTTAGTTTGTGCCAGAAGGGTGTAACATGGAAAAGAAAAGACCCAGAGACTGATAATGGGGTTCAAAGTTCAAGCTGAGGATCAGAAAAGCACAGCATCTGGACATTAGCCATCACTGTACCTCAGACTGAAATATGTTCCAGGCTCCACCAAACCTCAGACTGTTGCCTCTTCACAGCATGGCTGGAAAATCCTGAAACTTCAATATCTTCCTATCCTCAATAAGGCTAGAGAATCCTGACACTGAGCCTACCCTTATAGTGCTGGGATCCCAAGTACTGAGATCATCTTTGTGTGAACTGTTTCTCTTTTTGTGTAGCCAGTGTAGCTGTGGACTACAGAGATCCATCTACCTCTTAATCCTGAGTCCTGGGATTAAAGGTGTGTGTCTGGCTTCTATGACTTGTGGCTAACTTTGCTTTCTGAATCCTCAGGCAAGCTTTAATAAATCATAAACAATATATCACCACAGAAGGGCTAATAACAGTGCTTTTTGTTGTTGTTACTGTTGTTGTTTGTGACTATTTGCCTATGACTGCTTTCAAAAAATGATAGGAATTTGCTTACTGGCCCTTTTAGAAATTAGATGAAACCTCACGACCCCTCTTGGCCAGAGAATTGTGGGCCAAAACTTATCACTTGCAGGCCAAGCATTTAATTTTTATACCAGTACCTTCAAAGCTCTCTCTCTTTGTCTCTCTAGTGCTTATAGTAACAGCTTATCCATCAGTTCCTGAGTGACCATGACAAGCAGAAGCCCCGTGTTGATCCACAGTTGACATGATCATCTCTCACTCAGGTGTACAGCTGATTCTCAACCATAAAAATCTGGGAGATGCTTGCTACTGCAACATAGTCTAATCAATCTTGACTGATAAAAAGAGCAGATGAGGAGCATAGACAGGAAAGGAATGAGCACATTGGATTTATGAAATTATTGTCTTCTGATACGTGTCTAGATAACAAAGACCTTTAATTTATTTTCTCTATGATACTTGCAGTAGGCGATATTGATAAGAGATTAATATCTAAAATTATAATAAGTAGACAGGAACTCTGTGTGAGAAATAAAAGTGTTCCAAGTATATACTGACAGGCAATTTATGGAAGAAAACCCACAGGCTAGCAAGAATATAAAATGATCCCCAAGCTCATTAATAATCAGGGAAATGTAAATTAAGCAAAGATATCACTTTACACCTATTAGCCTGGAAATGGAAAGCCAAATTAATTATTAAAGTTTGGTAAGAATGTGGTAATATAGGAGTCCTTAAAAAGTAGCTGATGGGAAAGTTAACTAGCTAGATCTTCCCAGGGGACAACTGGTCTCTAATAATAATCAAATTAACAATAGTTAAAACATTTTTGGCGCAAAAAGTATGAAATAGGTAAATAATTTCTGCAAGTGAACAGATATATGCAGAGTAGTCCATATTTCATAAAGATACATACAAAGGATTAGCATGCAATCCATGTCAGTAGAGGACAGTGGTAGTAAAGAATGAGGATGCATAGAAATAATAAAAGCCTTAAAACAATGAGCCACAGGCTGACACCACCATCTGTCCTTGAGATCTCCCTGAAAGAAAGTAGTGTGGTTTCTTCACTCACCTTAATTTCATAATTGTCATATGGCCAAGTATTTTAAGCCACTGAAAGAAATCCTAATAAATCCATGGTCCCTGAAGCCTATAACTAAATAAATGCCAATGGCCACAGTGGAACAAGTCAATCTTTAAACCCTTGTCTACTGATAAATATTTAACAGTTGCATCTGGATGGAGGAGTATAGGTTTTGTTTGGAAGATTTGCTGATTTCTGCGGTAGCACTATTCTTGTCCTGGCTGATTTTAAACTATCAATCATAGAACTAACAGATGGCATCGCTCTTAAAATTTCACATTGGACCTTCACGAGCTTCTAGGAGTGTGTTCCCACATGCTGCCTTTGAGGCTCCAGAGTCAATGGACAGGACCAGCCCATTTAAACAGAGAGCATGAAAGGTGGCACATAAAACAAACACTTAGACATTTTCTGTACACAGGCTCTCAGAAAGCACTTATTTCACTCTCACCAAATCTTCAATGTGAGCTAAGGGGACCTTCTTCTATCTTTCAAGTTGAAACATTTAACCATTGCACATGCATAAATCTCTTTATTAAGTAGAGGCCCACTGACAGCTCCAGTTGAGTCACAAATCCTGAGCCATGAGTGTTTGGCCTTAGAAGCAAGGAACAAGACTGAACAGTGGGATATTCCTATAAGTTGGATAGGAGATCTTAAACAAGGTGAGAAGACAGATGTATCTTACATCCCCTAAAAAATGCCTTTCATTTTTAAAAAACAAACAAACAGCCTATCAGTAGTCCTTACTGCTGACCTATTCGACACTGCAGGCAACATCACGAGCTCTCCTCCGATGTCTAGTTTTTCTTCCTGTTCTTTTGTAGCAGATTTTGTTTGCCAACAGTTTCTTCTTCGACTAAGTGAATATTACGTAACAACAGTAAAATCTTCCAAGACTTTTTACAAAGATTAGATGTGGAATCATCAATATAGCCCTTGGCACATAGTACATGCTTACATAGCAGTTTCTTTTTTCTTGGTTGTCTCATTAGAACCAAGATTATGACAAAACAGAAACAAGAACACAAGAGCTAGGTTAATGTTTTACTGGGCTGACATGTTCTTTGTGATAATTAGTATGCCTCTGGAGGACCTCCATCATACCACCCGTTTCTCATCTATCCTGCTGCCACCAGAACATCATCAGAGAACCTACGTATAGTGTTTGTACATTCAACAGCTGACCTCACAATACTCTTCATGAAAGAACAGGAAAACCGATTTGAATTGTGCAATCATCAGCAAGTCCGGCTTTGTAAATTAGGTAACATCTTGGTAACCTGGAAGCATTGCCCGGTTTCTGATGAGTAGGTAAAGATGTGGAAACTCAGGCATTTAGTGAGTGGGGACAATGCACTCCAGATATTCTAATGCACACAAGAAAATCCCACTCAGGAAACGCTCTTGTACATGTTTTAGTGTCCTAGGGTGTCAAACCCACTACAAAAATAAGTCAATACTTTATTAAATAAAAGACTGAAAATTTACATTTATTCCCACAAAAATTCAATGTAAATTAAGGGGATATTGCACAGAGAGAGGCTTAAGTGGGATAAAGACATTATTTTTAAACTATTGGGTAATTGACTTACTTTCTGGTTTCTACCTACTCAATGTAGCATAGCACTTCCAAATACGTATTGGTTAAAAGTACAGCTGCACAATCACTGCAAAAACTACAGACAGATTGCAAATGTATCATAGATTTGGGACTCCTCTTAAGAGACTAGATACCAAATATTATCAAATTAGAGAAACATATGGAAAACTTAGTGCATTTCCCTACAAAAAGTGCATTAAATTTTTAAATCCTTAGCCATCTTACATTATTTTCTCTGGTACAAGGATAAAACTTTATGCTGTGAAAATAACAATAAAATTTTTTTGGAGTTGCTTATTTTTCAGCAATTACTTTAAAACTATTTCCAATCATTTAATGCAATTTTTTCTAAAGTGTCTTATTTTAATTCATTCTGAAGTTCCAATGGCTCATTGAATAATATGGTCTTCTCTGACTTGGTAGATGAGACTAAATGCATGTCCAACATGGATAGAATTTCAAAACAGGAAACATGATGGTTTTTCACTATCATAGCATGGATTGTAATGTAAGAAACTTTAGCATCATATGCACATTGATCTCATTTGTGAGACCATTATGTTCCCATTGTTTCCACCTCAGCAACATTTAGCTTGGCATGTTAGTCCTACTTCAGCTGGGGTGATGCCCTCCCTCAGCATACAATAAGCACTCTTTTTCTCCTATACAAGATGAATGCATTAATCCTAGTACCTGGCCATCCTGCTTGTGAAGCCTGGAAGTTTGTATCTCTCTCAAACACTCAAGTCAAAATCCTAGTTACAAACATGACGCACCAACATGTACCTTTGAGAAATAAATTGTCAAGAAGGTATCATCTTCAATAACAGAATTAATGACCTCCTAAAAGAGAACACTAGGACCCTGTAGCCCTCTTACAGCATGTGAGCGCACAACAAGAAATTGCATTGCTCAACCTAAAAGGAATCCCTCGGAGCTCAACTCTACTCGAGACGACTCTTGTCTGGAACTCCAAACCTTTGGGAATATTGGAAATGAAAGTCTGTCTAAGCCACTCATTGGTGACAATAGACTGAGGTGCTGCCACAGCTTCAACATCCTTATCTTCATGGAGTGACATTGACTATTCTCATCTTCTTGTTTAAGACCAACATTATTATCTGACCACTCCATTGTCTTTAATATAACTGGAATATTATAGGATACATTGGCATATATTTAATTCTATTATTTAAACTTTCTCTTTTATGTAATAAAGTATTATATTGCTACTTAAAACTCACATACCCAGCCGGGCGTTGGTGGCACACGCCTTTAATCCCAGCACTCAGGAGGCAGAGGCAGGTGGATCTCTGTGAGTTCGAGGCCAGCCTGGTCTCCAGAGCGAGTGCCAGGATAGGCTCCAAAGCTACGCAGAGAAACCCTGTCAAGAAAAAACAAACAAACAAAAAAATCTCACATAACCATGTACATTCTTGATGGACTTCATTTTAACATTACAGATAGTTTTGAACTTCATTTTGACATTACAGATGTTTTTATAAGGGAACACTGATTCTGATAGGACTAAGAACTATGAATTTCAGGGAATGTTTAGAAACATGGGCTTGGGTGGGTCTTGAAGCCATTCCTTAAAAATGTGGGCAGTATTCATTCTGTAAGGCCAAATGACTGTTTATAGGTAGTTGAGCAGAACTTTTTATCTTCCATTCTCCTGAATTGCATAAAAGAGCCAGTTATCTTCCAGTTGATTTTTAACAATTAAAATACAACAACTATACATCAAGTACATTGGCAAAAAACCTAACAATAGTAACCACTGCTGAAGATGTAGAGGAAAACAAACCCTTATTTGTTGGTGGTGGGAATACATAAAAGTACAGTCATTGTGAAAAACAGTTTGGCATCCTCTTACAAAGCTAAATGTGGTTTGACCGTATAACCCAGCAATTGTGCATGTAGATGCTTACCCAAATGATTTGCATATCTATGTTTACACAACAATCTATATGTCCATGTCAGTGTCTACTGCAGCTTTATTCAGTTACAAAAAAAAAAGCTGAAAGAAATCAAGCTATCCTTCAATAGGTCACTAGGTAAACCACCATGATGTGTCTGGACAGTGCGCTACTAATTGGGGATTAAAAGGAGAATTAGACTATCACACCACAAAAAGACACGGATGCATCTTATATGCACATTATAAAGTAGAAGAAGCCAGTCTGAAAAAGATACATAATGCATGATACAAGTTATAAGACACAAACCCATAGAGAGAGTGACATGAGTAATGGTTTCCAGGCAAGGGTAGAAGGTTAAATGGGTGAAATATTAAACATTTTTTCTGGGCACCAGTTCTTCAAATTGTGATTATAGATGTATATCATTACATTTGTAAAACTCACTGAAATGTATAGCACAAAAATGCATACAGAAATAAAATATTTATAAAGTTTAGTAGTCTCTGTATAAAATGCAGATTGTGTAGACAGCCTAATTGTATTGGTAACGTATAGAAAAACCTCACTGTCTCTGTATAAAATGCAGACTGTGTAGAAAGCCTAATTGTATTGGTAATATATAGAAAAACCTCACTGAAGAGGCTTGGTAGTAAATCAGGAAATGAGTAGAATTTCTGATGTGAATGCAAAAGAAAGGCCAGCACTCTTGTTGATAAAATTCTTTCCCATACAGTACCGATAAGCAGCTCTAATACTAGGAAAAGAACAGGAACCAGGTTCCTTCATTGAAAATAAACAAGCAAAGACAGGAGACTAGAATGATCTGTGAGGTAATAGACCAGACAATAGTCACAAATAACATTTTGAATTCATTTAGATAATACAGCCATATATGCTTGCATAGGAAAGTGTTTACAATGCATGTGTGCAATTATTAGTTTATGCATAGGCATAACACATGTCTCTTTGTTGGGTTGACTGCGAGAACCTAGGAGCAAAGATAACTTAGCAACAATGAGCACATCTAGAAGCCATGTCTCTGTTTCTAAGCCACTTTACAAATAACCACAGTTCTTTTGAGAAATGTCTGATTCCAGCATTGGGACTGGAAATATCCAAGATGTGATGATTTAGATGCAGTCACACACTGCAAAAAGGTATTTTAGTCAATGATAGGTTTCATATTATGGGATACCACAACATTATAGTAGATCTGAAATATCCCTTTTGGCCAGTGACACCACCATCATGTTATAGCACTCATGCTTTCAGTGATACTAGCATAGTGAAGCCTACTGTGCAGTTAGTCATGTAAAACCAGAGCTCATGCAATTGCATCCACTATACAATGTTTCATAATGATAGTAATAAACAACTATGTTATCAGCTTTTATATTTACAATTTCACACTTTTAGTCTTCAGGGTCTACCACTCCTGTTTGTTGAAAATGTTCACATAAAAACAGTCTCAAGCAAATCCACTGAGAAACATTCCAGAAGACTGCACCTTTATCACAGGAGGTGACACTGGCATTTCCTTGAGTGTCATTACTGTAGATCTTCCACCAGGACAAGATGAGAAGGTAGAGAAAGTGATATCAATTATCAATGGCCCCGACCCTGTGGAAGCCTATGATAATGATCTCTATGTTGGCTTTAAAACTGCTCTAAAAATAATAATCAAATATATTTAAGTAGAAAAGGTCTGTGTATAAGGATAATTTTGCATACCTGTGCAGTGTGTTTCTGTTTTAAACTGCTTTTGTGAGTCAAAAGTTGAAATATAAATGCTTATAAAGCAATAAATATTTATAAGGTATAGTGAGCCAAAACTCGTTTATTATTAAACAAATGTTTGTTTATAAAATTGGGATAGCCCAAGTGTACAGTGCTTACAAAGTCTATACAGCTGTGCACAGTAATGTCCTAGGCTTTTATGCTCACGCATCACTCACTCTCTGACTCACTCATAATGATTTCCAGTCATGGATACTCCATTCTTCATAACTGCCCTGTTTGTGCACATGTACTACTTTTTAAAGCTCTCTATTACATTTTCCTCTATTTTTTCTGTGCCTAGGTACACAAATATTTGCTATTGTTCACAGTGTTCTGTTGTGGAATATTCATTTAAGATGTGTTACATTCATTTATGCTATGGAATAGATGTTTAATGATGCAAAGATATATAGCATTCTTTCATGTTGCATTTGGTTAGCCCTGTGAGGCTGTGTTACTTTGCATGTCTGAAACACCTGATGGGTCTAATAAAGAGCTGAACAGCCATTAGCAAGGAAGGGTTGGTAGGCATAGAGGATAAATAGGAGGAATTTGGGAAGGGAAGATGAAGATGGAGGTATGAAAGAAAGGAGGCGTGGAGGACATCAGAGGCCAGCCACCCAACTACACAGAAAGCCACTGAATAAGAAGTAAAGAAAGGTATATAGAATAGAGAAAGGTAAAAGTCCAGAGGCATAAGGTAGCGGGGATAATTTAAGAAAATATGGCTAGAAACAAGATAAGCTAAGTTCAGGTATTTGTAAGTAACAATTTGTAAGCTTGATTATGTGGGAGCTGCGTGGCAGGCCTCCCAACAGAGCCAGCAAGCAAAGAGTGAAAAAACAATACAGTGTTCAGTACAGAAGCAGTTTGTACAGACTTATATCAATGAAACAATAAGTTAAACTGGAAAGGTTGGGTGTAGCTTCTAGGCTTATGTAACACACCAAAGTTGTGCCTTCTAGGCTTATGTAATATACTTTCTGATATTTTCACAATGACAAAACTTCCTAAAAATACTTTTCTCAAAATGTAACCCCAACATAAATGAGGCATAATTGCATAAGTTATAAAATTGTAGCACTTTTAGTGTAAACAATTTGAGAAAAATCTTTGGTATGACATTTCTTAGATTGAACTTGAAATTATTATCCAGAAAAGAAAAAAATCATGAATTGGAATTTGTTGAAATGTAAAACTTTCAGTCAATGAAGGAATACATTGGGAGGCAAAGATGCTTTTCTCTGTAAGCCTGTTATCTGGTGAAAGACTTGTGTCTAGAATATCACATTTCAACCAATAAAAAGCAATGATCATAATAATACCATGGGCAAAAGATGTGAAGAGACATTTCATCCAAGAGGCTATGAGAAAAATTTACATGAAACTATGATTAGCATTATTGGAAATATGAGCTATCACCATACACCAACCAAAATGAGTACTGTAAAAAAAATTCAATGGCAACACCAATAGGACAAGGAGGGAGAGAAACTGGGTCAGTTCTATGCTGCTGCTAGAGGTGTCTAAAATTAACTTTGCTGGCTTCCTTAAAACAGAATATACAACTAAATAATTGCCCCTAAAGTCTATCCTAGACGGATAGTTATAAAAAAACCTATGCAATGGTAGTATAGAGGCTTCATTAATTGTAGCTCCAAACTGGAAACAATGTAAATAATCCTTTACTGGGAGGGGAGCTAAATTGCAGTGCTTCTGTACCAGACTACAGCTTAGCAATAAAAAAGGAAACAACAATTACTAAATACATCAATGTATTCTGAGTGTCCAGAGAATAAGGTTCAGTTTTGGGAACTAAAATCCCCAATGGTTACATAATGTGTCATTCTATTCAGGCAGCATTCATCATTTATGATATTTTACAGCTAGAACAACTCAGTAGTCATCAGGGATTAAGTAGGATAACGAAGGAAGTTTTATATGCCTATAAAAGGTCAAGCTGAAGGATCTGCATAGTGATGGGTATGTTCTAGTCTTGACCTATCAACAACAGCATTTTTGTGATGATCTTGTACCAGTTTTTGTACTATCGTACACATAGAGCTTGGTGGATAAAGAGATACCGAATCCTTACTATTTCTTACAAGTGCATAGGGATCTATAACTATTTCAAAATAAAAAGTAAAATTCAATTTACAAATGACTCATTGAAGGGCTAGGAGATAGAGACACTTGTTTATATTCTAATTATTTTGTTGGAAGCTGTTACATGATTTTAGTTTGGCTTGCAGCAGAAAGATTGAGTTTGTTGTTGGAGATGATGGGTCACAGACAACCTATGCCACACCAACTATGTGCCCTTGGACAATGTGAACCTAGTGTCTGCATCTACGAAACACTAAACATCCTTTTAAGGTTATTGTGAGATGGTGCCTAAATTTGTAACATAAAGAGCTGAGTATTCTAACCCCCAAGTGCTCCACCTGATGTACAGTCAGATTCAAATGCTAGCTAGCAGGAATCCAAAGAATTACTTAGCAAGCAACCATCTCCTCTGTCCTTTACATTATCTTTAAGAGTTGAGACTTTAATATATTTAAGAACCAGGTATAAAAATAAAGAGAAATCTAACCAAGCAGACAATCAAAAATGGAGATATATGTATCTATAATAAAAATGATCAAATATATTTTTCTTATATTTAAAGTATTACATGCTTATAAGGTATTTAGAAAATGAAAGAAAAAGCACAAATATCTCAATAATCTGGTAATAGAACCGTTGCTAATGTGATGATTCACTTTGATATATTTTTAGAAAACTGATACTGTGCTCTTTACATAATCTTCAAACCTACTTTGTGATTGCATGAACACTGTTGCATGTCATTAAGTATCCACAGCATCATTTCTAATGTTGTCTAAGTAAGCACCAAATGGTCAATGGAATATTAACTACCTACCACTGGACATGCTAGTTGGTTCCAATTATTTTTCTATTGTACAAACTAATAGAAAAATTCTATTTACATAAACCTTTGCATTGACTTTGATGTAGCAATGTTTTATGGGGAAGGAGTGTTTTAGGGAAAAGATATTTGCTCACTTCTGCTTTGCCTGATGAATCCTTCTGCAAAGAATGAAGCTGGATTTTTAAGAAGCTTCTCTTTAAACAGTATACTTTCCCCTTGAATTAAGTTCACCATAAATTAGTGCCTTCAGAAGAGAATAGAAACTCTGAAAGAAAGCAAACAACAAACAAACCCAAATCTATTACAACCAAGAAGAGGATGTCAAGGGCACTATAAAATGTGCTTAGTACCATATCACTACTATGAAGATTCATTTCAAAACAGTCAGAGCATTCCAATGCCAGATAATCTACTATAGTGACAGACAGTTTGGGACTTGTAGGAGGTTCCACTCCACCTCAGGAGCTAAGGAAAGAGAAGTATAGAAGTATAGAAGTATAAACAATGCAGATACAGTTTCAGGGAACTAGCTATAACTAAAACCAATAACTGACTGCATCAGGAAGTCAAAATTAGACTTGCAGCAAATAGCTGCTCAAAGAATATGGTGGGTTTTTTTTTTTTCTATCCTGGCACTCGCTCTGGAGACCAGGCTGGCCTCGAACTCACAGAGATCCACCTGCATCTGCCTCCCAAGTGCTGGGATTAGAGGTGTGTGCCACCAACGCCCAGCCTAAGAATGTGGTGTTTTAAAAAGCCATCAAGTGAAAGAAGGCAGAGCCACTTCATTTTGTTTTGAGTCTTCCTTCATAAGGAAAAACTGTTTTACTCTAAGGTGGGAAGCTCAAGATTTAATGGAGCAAAATGGTCACTAAGGGAAGAAAATTTACATATCAAGATACCACAGACCAAGCAGTATTCAAGAACAGGGTGGTAGTTCTGATTTCTTATCCATAGCAGCAAGATGCTAGAGAGAAGTGGTAACTTTTCTGAGAGGATGATATAACTCCTGGCTCCATATCTGATTCAGCTGAGGAAATTTGAAACCCACATCTACACAGACTCCATCCAAACACTGTAGTCAGAGCATCCTTAAGGGTGAGTGGAGCCAGTATCTGCATAGCAACCAGACAACAGCTGGTGAGTGAATCAGGGTCCCTTAGCCTGCATGCTTAGGAAGACTGATAAAGATGACAAAGAGGAATGTCAAAGGCTATTTGAACTACCTGAAAAGCTTCTCTTTCAATTACACTTTAACAGTTGAAATCTGAGGTGTATCCAATACACTCAAGTTATGAATACTAGCTTCCTGGCTGGCAGCACTCTTGTGGGCAATGTAAATTCATATACGTCTGAGTATACGTGCAATGGCCATGCTAGCTTAAGAGTGAAATAAATCAAGGATCTCCATAGACTACATCGAAGTCAGATGTAGCTGCCCTGCTTCCCCTCTCTTCACAACTAGAAGTCATCTCTCATCAAGATGTTTCTACCCAGTGGGGTATTTCTGAATGCATTGCACTAGTCACTATTATTTAAAGATGTCGATTCAGTAGTATTTATGCTAAAGCAATGGAAATCTACACTGCACCCCCATGTGGTATTCTCTCTTTGACTAGGCTTGATGAAGGTGAGATGGAGAAAGCAGGTCTCTTCACCCTACTGGACTCTGACCATGAAAAGGTAACAAAACATTAGGCAGATAATGTATGATCCTAGCTCAAAAAGAGAGACCAGAGTCCAATCTTGTGATCCTGTGTAACCCAAGGCAAACCTACTATTTCACTAAACCAATAATAAAAGGCAGATTGGTATGAATTTTTTTAATTTCAACGTGTCTTTCTCTGTAAAATTCTGTGCAAGTCTTCAATTGCCAAACAATGCCAATTGTTGCCAGAAAAATCAAAATTATAAGTAACTCACATCTATTGCTTTCCCACTAAGATGAGGATTTTATCTTCACTGATAAGTCAAAGCTAAGTTTCCAATAAGGATTTCATTTGTGATATAACACTGTCTGGAGTTTTAGTGAGTCCCTGAGCCAATTTATTTTAAATGGCGGATTTTCTTATCTTCCCAACTAATTTTACTTTGGGAAAAACAGCTTCACTCTGATACCTCTGAATTCTCCAAACAATATCACAAATTAGCCAGCTCTTCAAGTATAAATGACATGAAGATTAAACAAATTGTGGACTGATTTGGTTCACAGCCATAAGGTGTTTTTTTTTGGGGGGGGGGGGTTGGTCTCATCCATTCCCCTTTGTTTCTTCTGCTCCATTGCATTTTAACTCCCATGCAGACAGGAACTAAATACTTTTATCTGTCTCATTATCTAATGCCCATTTATATTTTGATAAGATTTCTAAAAGAATATGGGACTAATACAAGGCTAAGTACAATCAGTGTCCTTCAGGACAGAGCTCTGTTGTTCCTTTCTTTCTCCTTCAGTGTGAGTGCACTGCTCTAGAATACCTCACAGATGCTATCATGAGACCACAAGTTACCTATTGAAGGCCATTTAATTGCTTTTGGATAGGAACTCAGTTCCCCAATTCCCATTTCGAAAAGGCCATTTCAGAAGGCAAATTTGGGTTTTATTATTTTGGAATTATATGTCAGGCTAGAGCTGAAATGTTAATCAACCATCTCAGAGGGAAGAAAAGAATCCCGAAACAGCATCTTGTAATTTGTTTTGGGGGATAATTCTTGCTTTTCATCAACCTGTATTTAATACAGATGAGACAAAAAGGAAAGTTAACTCTTATGGCACTCGCTGCATCATATGAACTTTTAAATGTTATTGTCTTAAATCGTACACAATCATATGTAAGTTAGTAGGCAAACCAGATGGCGGAATGCCTCTTAAATACCTCAGAACCAGATGAAGCAGAACATGGAAGAGAGAAACAAAAGTAAATGAAAGTATCAACTAAAGAGTGTTAGATATAATAACTGTAAATCCAGGATGCTGATGGTGAAGACTTGTAAAGCAACAGAGGCCCTCTACATCTGGAGAAATGTATACTCATACAAGCTAGCATTGTATGAGTAGGAGTCAGGGAGTTACTCCCAGGATTGGAGTAACTGAAAGTGATGCTTGATCAAGGTAACCAGTATGTGAGGACTCATTGACTTGGGGATAGTTTCTGAAGACTCCAGATTTAATACCCAACCTAGGACATTAGAATGGGTAAACTTACAGCTAGTGTAGTTCCTAGAAGCCCAACCAATACTCAGCCATGTAGAAATACCTAAGGTGCCCTACCAGAAGGTAGATGAAGAGATGAAGAGGCTAAGGAAAGCTGATAAGTAGAACAGGTACATGAAAAAAGACTAGAAGAGCATCAGTTATGTTCCTCAGGAGGCCCCAGAGTGAATACCCTTTACAAAGACTATCGAGATAGCGCAAGACTAAGAAATTCTGTGCTTTTCCCTTAACAGGCCAGAGACTATAATCCAGGGAGCGGCCACATAGGACTAATTAACATCCAGGAAGATGATGAGGTCTTCAAGTAATACAGGCCTGATGATAGAGCTTAGCTTGCGTGTTCCAGGTGGTTGCAATTATCACAATCACTGCCAAAGCTTTGATCTATAGGGAGCTGTAGAGGTGGTTAATTCAGCATACATGTCTAGGAACAAAACAGACTGGCAGATAACAAGCATGCTGTTTAAAACCACAGCCAGGAGACACGAATAGATGGGAGGAGGCTGAGAGTGATTATCTAATAGCCCCATAATCACCTGTTCGATCCTTGGACCATGAGTCATTTTCACATCTACAATCCACTGGCTAAACAAAGAGATGGGACCTAGGAGGAATGACTGCCCAACCATTGGCAGCCATGTCCCTACTTGCATTCATTCCAATTTAGACAATTAACAGGTGGAATGATCCTTTCACCACGTCCTGAGACTGTGGCAGCTGTCACAGTGCAGACAGCTGAATGGAAACCTCAGAAACAGCTCCACAATTAGAAACTAAAAGTAATGCGTTGTCTCATGGAGGGATGTGGCAAAATAAACTAATAAAAAGTATATCCACGCCGAATAGTTGGAGTATGCAAGTGGTGGTTATTACAGTGGTGGGTATCTACATGTGTGTGTGTGGATGCTAGCATGTATGTGCGGCATGCTTGTGAAGATTAGAGGTCAGTATTTGCCTCCATTGCTCTTCACTTCATTGACTGAAGGGTCTCTCTCTTTCTCTCTCTCTCTCTCTCTCTCTCTCTCTCTCTCTCTCTCTCTCTCTGAACTTGGAGCTCATGAGTTCCGCTATTCGAGCTTGCCAATTAAAGCCCACCTGCCTTGCTTTCAAATGTGGGTACTAAGGATTGGAACTCCTCCTCATGTGATAGGGCAAGCACTTCCCACACTTCCCACTGAGCCATCCCATCTCTTCAGCTTATGCAAACATCAAATTACTGTATATTATAGCTCCTACACAGAGAAAGAAGTAAGACATTTGGAAATTTTCTTTTCCTTCCAGAGACAGCACATCCCAAACTTAGGTATATTAATTTGTGGCATACAGGATGGTGTGCAAGTCTTCCAGCTTCTAAATGAGGTCATTAGACTGCCTGGCACCACAGAGGATACTCTCTCCAACCTTCCTTCTTTTTATTCTTCTCTTGGCATTAGTCTTGTACCAGGGTCTAACTGCTGTCCTAGTCTTTGCCAATTTCTTTCCCATTTTCTATCTCAGGCATACAGCCTAATAAAATTCTTATGTGTCTAATCCCATTTTTGGCCTCTGCTTCTTGGAGGACCCAAGCTAGCAGAAATACTTTGGAGAAAAAAAATCAACACAGAAATAAGAAATTCACTGCTCACTTTTCAAAAGAGGATTCGGAGAAAACAAAAGGGAGAACCAGAAGTCACAGAATAAAGAAAGGATATTTACATGGATGATGGGTGATGATGACAGACAATGTTCACTAACTCCTATCATTAAATTGTTCCCAGTCTCAAGCGGGTAGAAACTAGACCCTTTGGTGGGAAGAAGTTAACCAGAGGCCGGCACGATTTTAGTAGTGTTATCTATATACCCAAACAATGCTTCGAGAGATACCAACTCCAGTCATCTACTATTGAACTGTTATCAAGAATATGGCTCATCAGAACAGGAAAACTGTTAAATATTTCATCCAGAGACTGGAGGGCTAGTGAAGAAAGTTAGTAGCTACCGGAATTCCATGTTGCAACCTTGTGTTGTAGAGATATGCTTAATTTTATTTCAGCAATTTGAGGGTCAACCCCATTTGAAATCCATGCCATCTGAAAATGATGGGCCCAATATCTCCTCCATCAAGAAAACTGTAAGAAATATTCAGTGCATTTCTTCCATGTTGGGAAGAAATTCCCTGGCCAAACTCAGCAACCTCAAGTCTTGATTTTAGTCAGCAATAAGTGAGATACTGGCAAGTTCAGCTTGTCAGTTACTGGTTCCTTAATCCTGCTCATTATTTATTGATCCCGTAACCTCAGCTCATTTGAGATAATTAAGCAATTCCCTTAATAGAGAAGGTATACCAGGAGACTGGTGAAATTTATGCCTTAGGGAGGCTCATCCTAACAGCCCTTTCTAAAGCCCAGAACCTGAATTAGAATTTAAACTTTTGTATTTCTTCTTATGATTCCTACCCTCAGCTGCATGAGCTTTGAGATGCACAAAGCCTGAATTTGTCCCTTGAGGCATATATAGCTAGCTAAGAATTTTGCTGTCCTGAATAGAGGGACAGGGAAGTGATGGTAGCAAGACCATATTTGCATTTGTAGGAAGATTACTTTGGGAACAATGTAGACAAAAGACTGAAAGAGAATCAGATCTAGAGGGAAAAGTATAAGGAAGTCATAATTGTATTTCAAGTAAGAATAAAGATCTTTTTGCTTTATATTTGACAAAGGGAGCTGGTGTTTCCTTCACACAAGCCAGCTCCTCCCTAGGGTTTTCTAATGTGACTTGGGAAAGTGCTCCTCCCTCTACCTCATTTAGGAAGTGATTTTCTTCCTCAAAGAAACCCAGCAGAGTAGAGAGTCTTACAGTCAGTCTTTGCCTTCCAAAAGTAAAGTGTGAGATTTCCGTGCTCAACGCTCCTACCTTAAAGGAAATAGAGCATCTGTCTTAAAATGAGCTGTCAGTTTAAAAATAGAAAACAGGGAAATTTCAGTGACTTTCCATTCATTTCAAGTGAGAGCCAAATAATAGAAGCTAGGTCTATGGGTGGTACACTCAATTTCTTTAAAAGTATATTTATAATGTATGTTTTAATATTCAAAAATGTGGCTTAATTTACTATCAAGAAGATAGAGAACTAAAGAAGGAGGCTTTCTACCAGACATTTAGTCTTATTTTAAAGTCACAAAGCAAAACCAACTAAACAAAAAACAGTTTTACAGATCTCAGTCAAGAACGTCACTGGAATTAACTAGACACTTGAATTCAACAAATGGACCAAATAAATGCAAATATTCCACATTAATTTCAAAAAACGAATGAACTGATAAGTATTTAACTAGTTTTCACAACTAAGGGGTGAAGGAAAATCCTTTACCCTTGTTCCATGGGTGGGAAAGCTGTCCTGTTTTTCAGGGGGCTTAGACAGACACACAATCTATAGACAACTCTCTGTACACTCTTCTTGAAAAAGTATCTCTGCCTGGAGTGTTGTGGGAAAGAGAAATCTATGCAGAGGTTGAAAGTATGCCTCTGAAGTCTGAATTACAATTTTTTAAATATATGCTTGGCATATAGAGCATTCCAAAAACAAACGGCATGAAAATGACAAGTTGTTATGAAGTTTCAAGGAGAGAAGTTTAGGCTCCTGATTTGGGGCTATTTTGGAGAAAGTGCTTTAGAATATACTTAAATACATTTCGATTTGACTTCTCAGTGGCTAGATCAGATTTCTGTTGTTTCTAGGTTACAGAAATACCCAACAGAATATCACAGAGCCTTTACTGAAGTTTTTCAAACACACACACACACACACACACACTTACTCATTGTCCTGCACATCTAAGCCAGGGGCTGGAGGGCATCAGACTCCACACTGGGCACACAGGGTAGATCCAGGAACTTAGGTTTGAAGTTTGACTTCTGTGGATCTCCTCTAATTGTTCTCACCCTTTGGATACTGAGACTCTTAATGAAGCTCATATCGCAAGACGTAAGAGAAGGATGGAAGAACAGCCAGATCTTTTGTGGACAGCTGAAAGAAAACCTAGCAGATTACCTTTCCCCAAATCTGGCTTACTCCTCCATGTATTTTAACAGTTGCAATCTCCAAATACATGGATCTTCGCAATAAAGCATGAGTGTTGGGCTCAGAGATCAGGTTCACGAGACTTATTATGGTTCATATCCCATGCCTAATGTTATTCCTATTCAAATGAAAGACAACAACATTAGAAAAGTCTTGTCGATGTCAAAAAGCACCAGAGTGACGCTGAATATATGTGTTTGGGCTTTCACACCCACATCTTCAAAATGAGAGCACACTTTTCTATTCATGAAGTGAACTGTATAGGTATAGAGTAAAATAATATCCACTAAAGATCTAGGAAGGGAAATAAAGCATTTAAATTTAACATTTTATTATAACACAATAGTTTAGGCAACAGATTCTAAAGCCCAAGACATGATGCCAATAATGATTGGTGAAACAGGCAATCAGAAAGCCTGGCACACTGAACACTGAGATGGAGGGTTGTTCCGTGAAGGTGTGTAATTTCACCTAAGAAAGCATCTAGCAGATCTTTTTATCAGGCTCTAGGGAGCCCCATTAAGAGAGGTTTCTACTATGGCATTTATTATTTACTCTCCAGCTTAAATTAATTCTTCCCAAAGACAAACCACTGTCCCAGGTTGTAAAATAATTGGATCTTTTAAATTTGACTCTTGAAAAATAAATGGGTTTCTATTTAACCTTCAATACTCTGACAAATCAGATCAATCCTTCTAGTTAGCACCCAATATTTATCACATTAGAGTGTTGTTATCATATATGGTGGAATAGAAGCCTCATCAGGAAATCAGGTGAATGTTGGAATATTTGGAGAGTTCCCTCCCTCCCTCCCTCCCTCCCTCCCTCCCTTCCTCCCTCCCTCCCTCCCTCCCTCCCTTTCTCCTTTCTTATTTGAGATTTATTCTCATTGTATAGCTCTGGCTGGCTTGGAACACACTACATGGACCAGTCTGGTTTTTAATTCTCAGATGTCCTCCTGCCTCTGCATTTGGAGTAAATAAGAATAAATTGTCAATTATTGGAGCTGGAGAGATGACTCAGTAGTTAAGAATATGTAGTGCTTTTCCAGAGGAACCAAGTTCGATTTCCAGGACCCATGGGCTCGGATGCCTTCTTCTGGACACTGTGGGCACCTGCGCTCACATGTTCCCATGGCCATATGTAGACAAACCTACCTGCACATAACAAGACACAGCATAAACCTTTACTTTCAACTGCTGTCTCTGACATTTATACTACCTTCTTTCACTGGGCTCATGTTGCCTTTCCCCAGCTGTTAAGACCATCAGTTGGTAAGTGTTCTCAGCTGCATCCTTCTCATCAATGAGTCACCCCATTCATAGGTGATTGCAGAAGGGAGCTCAAAGCATCCAGTGGGACAAAACCTAACACTTGATAACTATCACCCTTCCCACAATTCTAGTTGCCAACTATCCCAGTTTAGGACCATATTTACCCTATGAAAACTATCTTTGGAATCAATTTTTACCTTGCGACATTCCTTTCTATCCTTTATTGCCAAGCACTAAAATGCACATTGCAAAGTCACCCATCTCTCAATTGCATGAGCAAGTGGGTCTCTGATGGTTGTGCCTTTTCTTGGGCTCTTTTATCACCTGTTTGTTTTGTCCAATTTTTGTTTTATATTATTATATTTTACTTATTTTTATTTCGTTATTATTCCTTAGCAGCTTCTTTGTTTTCTGAGAGACAGGAAGAGGTGGATCTGTATGGCAGGGGAGATGGGAGGGACCTAGGAGAGCTCTGTACAGGGAAAGGAAACTGTAATTGGAATGCATTATGTCTTTGTTGCCAAATGTTCAATTGCTGTGACGAGACACCATGACCATGGCAACTCGTATAAAGAAAAACATTTAACTGGGTCTGGTTTACCATTCAGAGGTTTAGTCCTTTGTCATTATGGTGGGAAGCATGTGTCTGCAATGCTACAGAATAGCTGAGAGGTTTACATCTTGGATCCACAGATAGCAGGCAGAGAGAGAGAGAGAGAGAGAGAGAGAGAGAGAGAGAGAGAGAGACTTGGCCTGGCTTGAGCATTTGAAATCCTGAAGCCTATCCCAGTGAAAAACTTCCTCCAACAAGGTCACACCTCCTAATCCCTGCTACATATTAATGTGAGAAAAAATATTTGCTTTAAAGGAAAAAATCTGAAAAAAATCATCCAATTTACATACCTCTTCCCTACACACACACACACACACACACACACACACACACACACACACACACCCTTTCTTGAATTCCTTAAATTATCATTCCTATAACATACACAGACGTTACATACTCGGTACTTCACACATGTGGCTCATTTTCCCACAGGAAAATTAAAACATTGAGTCCATCAAAGTGTTAAAGTATATAAAACAACTGGGTGATATTTATCTACCTTGAGAGTGAAAATTAGTTGACACAGTTAAGTGTAATCTTAATGGGGTTAGAAGAATTCCATCAGTACAAAATAACCGCAGAATGAAGTAAGCTCCAGGGAACAGGTTATAAAATCATTTTCCTTCCTAACTCAGTGAAAAACTGCACACGAGGGCTTGATGCCCTGGGCAAGAATCTCTTCTACATACAACCCAGGACTCTTGGCACACTGAATGGGAGACTCTCTAGTCACAGGTGAAATGATGTTTATTTCCCACATTGAGCATATTTCACTTACTGAAAGTTGCCACATTAAGTACAATAATGACAAAACTCAAACCCATAGTAGTAATGGTTATTTATGTTAAAATAATTGCCTGTATATGTTTAATATCTAAATAGCTAATATATGGGATTTGGTTCTATTAGAAAAACAAACTTAGGAAGTGTATTTACTGTATTGTCTTAATCTATTCTGTGCTGCTGCAATGGAATCCTGAGAGTAGGTAATTAAATAATTCTTACAGTTCTACAGGCTAAGAAAGTCCAAGGTTGAGAGACCCACATCTGGAAGCATCATTTGGATGAATCAGACCATAGTGGGGAAGGGAAGGGCAAGGACTTTGCAAGTACATTGTAGATGAGGAGACAGAGGAAACCCTTTTCCATAATAAGCATTAACTCATTTATGTGAGTGGAGGGCTGCCTCCTCCCTATGTAAACACCTCCCTAGGGGCTCTCCCACCCTCTAGTTCTTCACTAATGATCAAGTTTGCAACAGTGTTACACCAATGATCAAGTCTGCAACATTTGAGGCTACATATTCAAAGCACAGCAGTAACTTAATAAAAATCTTAGCTTCACATTGACATCCAGGTTTCTGTGTTAGAATACTCAGTCCTTCTTTCTTCCTTTACTTTCAGATTGGGAAGAGTAATCCGTGTCTGGATTAGTTTGCCAGACAGCATTCAAACAAAGTTCAGCAGATTTGTCAACTGTTTAAAAATCTGCATAGAAATGTAAGTTGTAATTACCCCTTATGCTTGACTGTAACAAATCTACATTTGTAAATTGAGTAAGAGTTGAATAACAAACTAAAAACTTCAGAATAACACTGTTCAAAAATTGAGCTGTAATGCATTACTAAATCAAGTCTCTTTACAGTAAAAGCAGCCAGAGACCTATCTTCTGGACATAAAGGTCATCCTCAAGCACTGGGAACTCACACTGATGTATAACGTTCAGATCTTTACAAAATCAATGCTCGTGACAAACCAAATTCTTGCATAACAAAAAGGCCTGTCTTTGAAAAGGTGAATTTTCTATTCCCAATAGTCCATTCACACAGAGCATTCATTTAACCTTTGGCACCCAGCACTTTAAAACCATTTGCAATACCAAACCTTCATTTTGAACAGTGGCTCTCGCCCTGTTCAAACAGAAATTACTTGTCCCCATCCCCACTAAACATATATGCCATTAAAGGACATTTGACAATGTCTAAAGACATTTTTGGTCATCAAAACCAGTGCAGGTGTTGTCGCAATCGAATAGGTGGTAGTCAGGTAAATTTCCAAAGTCCACAGAACAGAAGAGTTCCCATCCATGTACACAAACCAAGAAACTATTCCATCTAAAATGTTAATTGTGCCAAGACCAGGAAACTTGAATCTAGATCACACCTACAGTTCCCTAACCTGAGTTTGTAATGATCAATTTATGTGCCTTAGAGACTAATCCACAGACATGTGAATCAAAACACCCTTCCTCTATATGGGTCACAAACATCTTTCTTCTTTGGTTATTACCTGGTCTCATTTTATACCTTTATAACTATATTATCATGAGCTAGTCTTTTCAGTTTTCATATGTATTTATTTATTTGTTTGTTTATTTAACAAAATCCTTCAATTAAGCTAACAATCCTCCAAATCAGTGGTTTTTTCCTAATGCTGTGATCCTTTAATACAGTTCCTCATGGTGTGGTAACCCCAACCATAAAATTATTTTCATTGCTACTTCATCACTGTATTGAAGGGACCAGCTCCCCATTTTGGCAGCCATGACAGTAACACATGCTTTTCTGACCTTGCCTTGATCACTAGAGGTTAGGTGCCTGCCTCGTAGCAAGGAACCAATCAGAAGTTAGCTGGTGGTGCTATGCTTTACAGCTCTGGGTGTGCTCTACAGACATGTGCACAGCAATGACTGGAAGAGCATAGCAACCACCCTGGGAGGGCCTATGGGCCATAACAACCAGTTGGCCAATCAACACAGGGCAAGCCCTCCAAGTCTGGAAGCACACCAATCCTGAGCCTGTGTATACCCCTAGACACTCCCCTTACTCTGCCCTACAAGATCTCTCTGCAGCCGGTTCCAGCTATCTTTGCTAGCCATCTACCATGGCGGGTGGGTGAAAGACCCGAGCTAACAGGGGGTTAGCTCGTTAAACAACAATAAAGTCTCATGCAGTTTGCAGCAAGCTTTTGAATCGCCTGGTCATTGGGGTGACTGTGGTCCTGGGCTGAGACCCCGGAGGCCTGAGTTTTCCAGGGGGGTCTAACATTACTGTTGCTACTGTTACATGTTGTAATGTCCAGTATTTTTGGAGATAAAGGTTTCCCAAGGGGGCCATGGCCCAAAGGTTGAGAACCACTGCTCTAAATACATCAAACATACTTTACAGTGGTGTCTTCAATACAAGTGGGATTTAAATGATGGTAATCAAAAATGTGATTGTTTCTATATGGATAGCCCATCGCTCCTTACCAATTTGTGACTAGTTCATCTTTCCCACCTTTTCAGTGTACTGAATTTCCATGAAAAGCCACATCTATTCCCAGGCTATTTCCTAATTACCCCTGTAATAAGAAACATCAGGTCTATTAGGCACCTTGAATTATTCTATTGTAATCCCATCCTTTTATCTCTGTAAAGTATACTTTCATGTGTAAACCACTGGATCAGAAGTCTTTGAATGACATGGCATTTATAAACTTGGCAATGATACTGATTTTTCTCATTGGTGAAAACTGTATTATGTAGTTATATTTCAGTGAGGTTTAACAATTTTTTTCTCCATAAAGTGACAGGCTTATTTCCAGACTTACAAGTATTTGGAATTGACTTTATTGTTTGTTTCTCCATCTCCAGGAAATTATCTTTAGTTTGGCTTTGATAGGTGGAAAAGCCTGAGCTCCCCCAGTAGTTTCTTCCTAGACTCTCTGGATTCCTTTGCTTACATCGCCCAAAGGTCCAGCTGTAGTTCACAGTGCACTGCCTATGTGTTTTCATCTTGCTTAGGGAGAATCATTCTAGCGATCACATTTGAATACGACCTTCTTTTCACAGCACTTACCACACTGAAGGAATTTAAATTTTTCTGCCCAGATACTGGTGTTGCATATTGATTGATTTGAGTGGGTGGCACTTGTAAACTATCAGACATAAGCTCTCCCTCTGACCGAAATTACTAGTTAAAAGCAGATCTGAGGTTTCCCATGAGAAAGATTCCTTTTCTGTACTAAGAGGAGAATGATACTTTTATTACTGGACATTGGTGCTGGAATGAGTGTGTATAGATAAGCCGATTAAAATAACCTTTATCTTCCATTGGTTTTAAACACACATTTCCTAGCCATTTTCTCTACAGTTTATCACTCTGCAAAGCTTGAATTCATTTTCCTTTGTCTTTCCACCTTGCTACAAATGTATCATTCTTTGTTTTAACAAAAGAAATCAGGGAGAATATATACTTTTGATCTTAACTGCTTTTTTTCTAAGCAGGACTCCATGTGCATGTGATGCTAAATGCTATTAAATAAAATTCAGGCACTTTTCTTCTGTTAAACTATTAGTGTATAATTTAATTCACAGGCTTAATCATGGAACCTAAGGGAGCCAAAGGAAAAATAGCAGGAGAAGGAGGAGCAGGAAAGAAAGAAAGGAAGGAAAGATTTTCAGCCTTATAGTTTTATTTTCAAAGACATTTTATTTGATTAGTGTTTTTCTGACATTTTAGCATCCCCAATGGGTGGTACTGAATTTATTATGAACGAAATATGGTGTTTTAGTTGGTCTCTGTTGCTCTAACAGAGATTCAGAAATTTATAAAGATATAAGGATACATTTGGGTCATGATTGTGGAGTCTGGGACATCCAGAAGGATGGAACAACTATTTAATAGATTCTTGTGATGGTCTCATTTTTTGCCAACTCATGGCAGAAGGCAGAAGTCATACAGAGCATGTGCAAGGAGAGAAAACAGATCAAATTCCCACTATAGCTAATCTATGCCCATGATAAGACCATTACTACAGTCAGGGGAGCTTTTTTTCAGGACTCAAAACCCTCCCAACAGACCAACTTAACAAAGAAATTGGTTTTTTTTTTAAGCCTTCCCAATCTCACAAGACTTATTCCCTGTATTGGGAGGCTCATCAAGAAAGCCTCCCTCCATCTTTGAAGTTCTTTTTACTATCAGGTTTGCTAAGTACCTTTCAGGGAAATCCATTTAGCTTAAGCCAGCTTTGGCTGGGATTCTGGTTAGTTTTCAGAGATTAGCTTGCATACAGACATGTAAAGGTTTTAAAAAGTCTTATGAACTACTTCCAATCATTTCAGAGATGACTTGTAAGAAATAAAATCATCTGAAGCCTGCTGCAAATAGTGGTCAAGAGGGAGCCAGGTTAAGTCTTTGTAGGTAGTATGCACACAATGCCACATTCCGGTCTCCTTAAGCTCTATCTAACTCCTAAGTGAGAGAGTTACTCTTGCAAGAAAAAAAGATATTAAAAAATAGAGTGTGGAGCTTCCAAGTGGCTGAGATAACTGGAAGAAGATATCAAGGGAACTATTCTATCAAGGAAAAGTCTGTTGGTTGTTGGCAACTATAGCAGAAAAATAAGGAAATGTGAAAACATCTGGGTCCTTTAAAGATGAATGATATTTCTGTGTTCTTTTCTATCTTTCCCCTGTGGAAACCCATTATGCATTGAAAAATTGGATTTTCTCTCTTTTTTTATGTGCCATAATTATTGGGGATAGTTTATACTTCAGTCTTTCTTTCATTCTTTCTTTCTTTTTTCGTATTTACAATGGAAAACTAATTCTTTACCTGCTTACAAACCAGGCCAAGTCAGGGAAGGAAATGGCTGGATTATGGAAAAGGTATTATTTCCCCCCAGGTCAAAATACATCCATTATTGAAAAGCCAGTCAGAAAGCAATGTTTGATGGTTTCCTACTCCACTGTATAACCTTCCAAGCTTCTGTGTCAGAACATCTTATGTAGGCAGCATGTTCCCAGTGAGCCCTTGAGTGTGAGCCACTCATTTTTCTATTTAAAGAATCATTTAAAAGCCATTGGCTGCTCGTTGGTTAATGAAATACCCCCCAAACATATATCTAAATAATTGTGGCTCTTATTTTATTCCGAAAAAGCTTCACATCCATCTTCTAATCCTCTCAAACTTCCACATGTGGTCACTGGATGTGGGTGTGTCTGGGGTATTCACTGTTGTATGATAGCTAAGAAAATGAAAGACTAATTAGCCACTGGCTTATGACCTATAAACAATGTTATTTAAAAAGCAATTCTTAGGCTGTGGATATGGCTTAGTGGGTAAACACTGTGCTGCAGGTGTGTAGACCTAAGTTCAGATCCCCAGAACTTATAGAAAGATGGGCACTATAGTGTTGGCCTGTAGTTCAACAATGTGAGAGGCAGAAATGGTAGAATTCTGTAGATGCTTACTGGCCAGTTATCGTGGTATATGCCTAACAAGCAACAAAGTAGTGTTGACGACTGATACTGAAGGTTGTCCACTGACCTCCACAAGTGAATATTTGCATTTGCATACTCCCCCCCCCACATGAACATTCATGCACATTCATTGCACACATACACACACACACACACACACACACACACACACACACACAGAGAGATACAAGATTTAAAGAAATGCAATTATCCAGTTATCTGTGGATTTCTTCCCTTTAGTTTATTTTCTACATGAATCAGTAGTTCTATGTGAGTCTTTTACCCAATGAACAGAATCATTTTTCACTTGGATACCTCTATTAGAATTAGAAGCAACGCTGATTAGATCAGATTAGAAGGAAAAGTGTATTCTTTGTTTAATCACAATGCATTTTACAAATGCATTTCAGATTTTAGTTATGGAAAAAAATGTGATTCTTCTACATTCTTTAGAGAGTCATACAAGATGTAATGATGCCTTGACAGCCACAGGATTAAACTAACAAATGTTTGACCTCTTGCTTCTGAGTTATCTTTTAAGAAGTGGCTGAGCAGCTACTTGGCTTCGCTTCTTATTTTAACTGTTAGTAAAACTGCCTGATGGGCTATTTTCTTAGCATTGTAAGAATAACTTACACTAGTGGTCAGTTACATCTCCTTTGTATTTTCTAGGTCAATACCTGAAGACATAACAGCAAAAATGCCCTTATCAACCATAAGCGCTGTCACACAGACGTTCCTTTCCAAATAGTGCGTTTTGTTGGATTGCGCTTCTACTCACGAATTTACGTCTGCATAGGTTTGAAACAGATTAAGCGGCAGGATGTGAGGGTGGCACAAATACTTCCCCAAACCCATTCTTACCACTTCAACTTCCACGTGCCCCTCCCCCCGCCACCCTCTTTCAATCAACCACTTTCTCCATTGAAGACAGGGTCATAGTAAGACCTCAAGCCTTATTTAGAATACTCTATTCAATCTAGCACTACCTAACAAACTATTAAGTTAAGAAATAGAGAAAGCAGTCTTGTGGTTGGAATTTCCGAGGTACCTTGAAACTAATGACAGCGAGTTTCACAACTACTACGAAAACTAAGGATCAGTGGGAGAGTAGCCTCCAGCACTGTGTTCCGCTTCATTTCAGTCCTTTGAATTGCTACCCAGGTGACCAGACATTCACCAGCCCCGAGCAAACAACCAGATCCTGCTCTTCTCTAGGCTGCACTAGGTTTGCAGAGCCAAACAGCCGCCAATCCTTCGCCTTTAAGGCGCGAGGGAGAGAGTTGCCAGAGAGGCTGGGGAAGGGTCGCCACGCCTATTGGGCGGGTCTACCTCCCAGCCTGGGGGCGGGGATAGCGTGACGTCAGTTAGGAATCCAGCTCTGGTTGGCCAGAATTTAGAGGGGCCGTCTGGGCGCGAAGGAGGCGGGGTGTGGTTGCCGTGGTGACCGGCGGCCCTGCGGTCGCCAGGTAACGGTGGCGGCTGTGTGGGCTACGCGGTGCTGGCGGCTGAGGCCGCGGAGATCCTGGCCCGAGCCCACGCCGGGCTCTGTGGGTCTGAGCTGCGATGGCTGCGGCGGCAGCAGTGATCCCGCCGACGGGCTTGGAGGATGGGGTGTCTCGGGCTCGCGGGGAAGGCGCAGGGGAGGCGGTGGTGGAGCGCGGGCCCGGCGCGGCCTACCACATGTTCGTGGTGATGGAGGACCTGGTGGAGAAGCTGAAACTGCTCCGCTACGAGGAAGAGCTCCTCCGAAAGAGCAATCTGAAGCCCCCGTCCAGGTGCGTGTCTTGTCCCCGGCGCCCGGTGCTGGCTGGGCCCAAGGGGACGCACTTCTCTAGAGGAGAAGACCCTGAGTTCTGATCCGCACATTGCCTTCCTGTGTCTTCCTTGCCCAGGAAGAGAACTTGTGCACAGAGGAAGGTGAAGTTTTCAGACTTGGTCATTTTGTGGAGAAAGTAAACAAGTTTTGTAATGGCAGGGAGGCCCGGGGAAGACAGCCTACCCGTTCTTTAAAACAGTTAAGCACCTCAACCAAACACAAATCTTATTTTAAAGGTAATAAAACACCCATAGTAAAAGGTAAACGCGATAGAAAAACTGATCTATTAATGCCATTATCATTGAGATCTCTTTGCAGTTTTTGTTTTCCTTTGCTAGACTTTCTAAACGAACAACTGTGTACTTCAGGCCTCCTGAGGAGCAAAACATGTAGACTAGTTGCGATGGTTCAAAAGTCTTAATGCTTTTGCAGCAACAGTACTCTTAGAAACTGGAAAGTGGAGAAGGCAATGAAAATGAAAAGTGTTCTCATATAGAACCTAACGACCCGGTGCTTGATGGAAAAATGTTCGGGAATATCAGGAAGTCAGAGCCATTAGTTGCCTGAAGTGAGAGACAGCACCCTCTCATGTATTCATGATACCTTGGTGATAACTGTGATTTATTGCTGTTCCTTTATTGTTGGTATTTATTTGTTTTGTTCTGTTAGAAGCAAATAAAAAGAATTGTCAAGGGTGCTTTCTTTTACTGTCTACAGGTAGGCTCAAATAAATTCTCTTGACAGTTTTCAGTTCTTGTCATCTTCCAGACACTCATGTTGAAAGATACTTAGGCTTTTATGCAAACTGTCCATAACACAGAGTTAGTCTGTAAAAGGAGAAAAGTTAGAGAAGAAAGTTCATCTTGATCCTGATCCATGATTAGAAGTTTTAGGATTGGATTATTATTTAAAATGAATTGATGATAATAACACAGATGGCCAACACTTTAGGTGTTCTGAAAACTGTTAATTTTTTTCAAATGCATTTGTCAAACAAAAGGAAACTGGCCTATGCTATTATTAATATCTTGCTGTACTAAATCTCAAAGGGTGAGTGAGACACTTCGTGCCATGGATTTGTGTGGATGTATTCTAGCCAGTGGTTCAAGGTGTCAGCATCACCTGGGAATGGAGGCCCTTGTCCAGGTCTGCTTTTTCAGAGTTCTGGAAACAAAGTGTTTCACCAACCCCTCTGGGTGATTCTGATGTACCTCGTGCTTGAGAACCACCTTCACAGGCCCCTGTGTCACTGTTCATTCCTCTGTCGGTGAGGAGTGCCCATTGATAAAGAAAACACAGTTGTTGGTGGAGAGATCCTTTATAAGCCTATGCCTGAAAAGACTTCATAACCCTTTAAAATTTCCTCGATTTCTATTTTCTTCTAGAACATTTATATTTTCTTGATAGAAAATAGAAGTATAGACCACTGATTCCTATGTCATAATTGAATATGTATATACACATAATCTGTGTAATAGTGATAGCGCAAAGAAAGCAAAGCAGATCTCTGATTCAACTTTCTTGAGTGATGTTACTTAGACCTTTTATGCCCTCTATGGCTCTGTATAAATCATATCCTCATTGGAGGATATTTAGTATAATAAGGGGTTTAGCAAAATTCAGCAGTTGTGATCCTGGGGGATGTGTTCTTAGTTCTTGCTGCACCCCTGGACCATCTAAGTTGGGAACTTTTGAAATGCACTTGTGATGTGTTCTGTTCCCACAAGTTGTGATTATCCATGAATGGGGGAAGCCCAGGCTTTCGCCATCTAGTAGTACTTTTAGGAACTGGTTTGAATATACAGAAAATATGGAAACAGCTGTTTGACATAGCTGATAGGTTACAAACAGCAAAAACATGGTAAATTATTAGTGCTTCTTAAATTCCAGGAGTCTCATAATTCAGAATTACCTTTTTTTTTTTTTTAGGGGAAATTCACTTATAAGCAAGCAATTAATCAAGTTCTACAAAAGCATCATGTATTTATTTTCCAAAATATACTTCCTTCCATTCCCTGGTTGTGTACTTTGTATACAGTAGTGACTGATTGAAAATTTTGTGAGTGCTGCAAATCTCTAGATAGTTCCAGAGTGTTGGTGAAGGCTGCTTGGGGGCATATTTAGCAACTGTGGACTTGACTGTGTTACTTACTCCTAGCTGATTTGCTTTATCTCTCCCTTTCTCCCTTCCCATTCTCCCTTGCTTTGAAACAGACACTACTTTGCTCTGCCTACCAACCCAGGTGAGCAGTTCTACATGTTTTGCACTCTTGCTGCTTGGCTGATCAACAAAACAGGGCGTACCTTTGAGCAGCCTCAAGAATACGACGATCCCAATGCAACTATATCTAACATACTCTCCGAGCTTCGCTCATTTGTAAGTATTATTAAGCTATGACTTCAATGTTAGCAATTCAGTAACAGACCCTAGCCTTTTAGATGACTTCTGGAATGACAGATAGGCAGGCAGGCAGGCAGGCAGACAGACAGACAGACAGACAGACAGACAGACAATAGTTGGCTGAATTTATTTTAAAGCCAGACATTCTCAGAATGGTTGATAGTATATATAATATGAACACCACTTCTAAAAATGTTATTATAGACTCTCTTTAGCCCAGAGTAATATTTGTCTTAATTTTGTTAGTTCTCAAAAATGAACAGTTAGGGGTGATTGGTTAGTCCTTCCCCTCAAAGGGACATTAAGACAAACAAAGCCAAACCCTGCAGTTTGAAAGGATCTTGGATTTATTAGGAGTTCTCATTTATACTTTCATTTCTGACTTTTCCTGGGGAAAGGCAATAAGACATTTTTGACACAGGTTGCTAAATTTTAATAAATGAGTCACTGGATCCTTGTTTAGAAAATATATTTTACCATGTGAGTAGTTTTACTGGGTTTTTTGTACTGATGATTTGTCTTCCTGCTATGATATAACTGCCTTTTAAGTTGGTACTTTGAACAATAAAATATCTGTATTTTCCTTTGTGTAACTGTATCAATGGATTGAAGAGACTTAAGAAAAGACTGTCTAAGAGGCAAAGCAATTACCTTTTTCTTAAGTCATTGGAAAACTAGAAAAAATATGCATGTGCTCAGTGATTCTTGGCTGAAACAATCTTGACATCTGGACTATACCTAACAAATAATATCTTTATCTTTTCAGGGGAGGACTGCAGATTTTCCTCCTTCAAAACTAAAGTCTGGTTATGGAGAACATGTATGCTATGTTCTTGATTGTTTAGCTGAAGAAGCATTAAAATATATTGGTTTCACTTGGAAAAGGTAACTATTACCTCACAGGCAATATTGATGCTATGTACTTAACATTTTTTTTCTGAAATGCAGAGCTGTTTAATTAGTACCGAAGATTAAGTCAAGACAAAATCAGAATGCCTTCCAAATGTCATCCATCCCAGTGCCTCCTCCCTGTTTGTAATTATTGAAGGTTAGCTGTGACTGCATATATCCTTGCCAATTTGGAAAAACTTACTAAAATGATCTTTGTGCCTGTGTTTATTTATACCCACAACCATTGTGTGTGTGTCATGGTAACCAAAAGCCTCATATTTAAGTAGAAAAGGAAATTAATATCATACCAAGCATGGGATTTTCTTTTCTCTTTGCTTAGTGGCAAGAATAACACTGAAGAAGCCACTTCACATCCTCCTGGACAGTGTCCATAGCTTTTCTCTGACCTGACAGTACACTGTTTATATTTTATAGTATTAAAATAATTTATTTAACAGGGTAAATGCGTTGTTACAAATCTTGCCAATCATTCATCATATGTAGTCTATGGTAATTACCACAGCACTTAGGTTGCCAAATATGTTCAGTAAGTATTGATGAATAAATAAGTTCAGAAACTATGGGTTTATATAGGGTATGATCAAAATCTATACAGTTCATCTTTTGAAAGTTGGGATTATTGATAGGTTAGAATGTGAGAGATACGATGCAAATAAAATATGACAGCATTGGTTTTAGATTTGAGAAAACTTCTGTAGATAGAGAAGCATATATTATTTTATGTTAATATATTAATACATATGCAATTACATTTAAGTGAAAACCTTAATTCCTTTTAGTATGTGCTTTTAAAAACTTCCAAAGCCTGTACGCGCGCGCGCGCGCGTGTGTGTGTGTGTGTGTGTGTGTGTGTGTGTGTGTGTGTGTGTGTACAATAAAGATCATGCAGACTGAACAAGTTGTATTATGCATTTAGGAGTATTATACACATACGCACACACACAGCAACAATGGAAGAAAAAGAGGCCATGAAGTTGAAAGAGAATAAGGATATATGGGAGAGTTTGGAGCAAAGAAAAGGAGGCAGGAATGATATAATTAATCTTAAAAAATTGTTAAAACTTCCTTGATTTAGCCTACCAATGGATTGAAGTATATTAAATAACTGTTATCTGTTTACTTTCAAGCTAAAATGTGTCAGTTTCCTTTCCTTCAACCCAATCGTTTCCATTCAGTGCATTGTAAAGGATGACTCTGTAATTCCTAATACTGCTGGTTAGATTTCAAGAAAAGATAAATTACATGATGTGCTGCCCTAGTTTAGTTAGTAACTCCATAGCTAACCCAGGGTGTCATATTGTGTGCCAAGCTATGACTGTCTCAACCACTATTCAACTTGTAATTCCTTCCTTTCTAGGAAAATCTTTGTCTTGGCCTATGAGTTATGACTTGGATAATTTGTAGGAATTGTATATACATGGAAGAAGAAAGGAGAAAGTTAAAACATAATAAACATTGGAAACTATACCACCTATGTAATACATAAATTACACAGAACTTTCTTACTTATAAATGATTATTTTATACACATGTCAAACCATTCTTAGAAGAACATTATATTTTGAGATAATTATTTAATTCTAACTATTGAAAAAAAGGGAAATTTATCATGCAAAATTGATTTGGTTCATAATACTTTCCTTCTTCCTTGTTACATGTTAATTTTTATATTGTCTTAACAGGTTTGAAATACAGATTCTTAAAATTAGTTGTCAAAAATAAATGCAGATACATCTGGGAATTTTTAATGTGTAAATAAGTAGATTTTAGGGGAGAAATGGTGTCCAATACTTAATGTTGGAAACACTAATTGGATTTTGTAAGTAAGAATCAAGCTTGTTACCTATATGAAAATGAACTGTGGATTTCAGTAATGTGAATTGTAAAATAGAGCTATAGGTATACTAAAAGATCAGAGAGGTCTAGGGAGGTGTGGCTCAAGTATATGCTTTTACATTAAATCTAGGGTCTAGATGGGAAAAAGTTGCTAAATCTATCCTAAGAATTATAACAGTCTTGACTATACATGATTCTAAGTAATGAAACTGGGGAACATTGTAGATTAGGCGAACATTAATTTCCTTAGTTTACAAAAGACAAAGAGTGTAAATGTGTGTTTCACTGAAAAAATGAGTAATCAATTAAAATATATAAAGTTGTTCAATCACTTTCATGCTGAAGAACTTCAGTTACAAAAACACAAGGATATTTTTACTTGTTTTATTGGCACAGATTATTTTACACATATTGGTGAACATATTGAAACAGAGATGCCATCCCTTACTATTCTTGGGAGTATGAATTAGGATAGCATTTTATAAGCCAGTTTTGGCAGTACTCAGCAAAACAATAACATGCACAAAGTTGTTGATATAGCCATTCCACATGGGCAAATCTATTTTTAAAATCTGTCTAGTAATAAATATACAAATATGATTTTGCAGTGTTATCTAGCAAACAATAGAAACAACCCTGATGTTTTGTCATGGACGGGCACTTTAATTTTAGTACTGCTGTTGATTGGAACATAATGCACATTATATTATATGTTACATATAATATGTATATACATTATATAGTATGCATTTATAGTGTGTCTATGTACATGATAGCTAACAGTATATATATTGCGTGTATGAATGTATGTGAGAGCAGTATATACGATATCTATTTTTGTAAATGTGCTTTTTATGTTTAGAGGTAGGTGTCTTTGTTTTTTTTTTAACATTGAAAATTGCAGAAAGAAACAAAACATTGACTGGCAAATAATGAAGGGAACATGGGCTCATATGGAATTGTCCTTACCATTCCTCATTAGACTTTTATTCTCAGTGAACTTTTTTTAAACATGAAATAAATCTTGGCATTTCAGGCCATCATATCCAGTGGAAGAATTAGAAGAAGAAACTGTCCCGGAAGATGATGCAGAATTAACATTGAGTAAAGTGGATGAAGAATTTGTGGTAAGCATGGAGCTGAGCTGCCTCCAGCCCTTACCTCCCTTTGCCTCTCCTGATTCCCCTACTCCATTTTTCTGGAATGTATTTTTAATTGTTTCTAAGCTCAGTGCCATTGTCAGTCCTTTAGGCCTTTGCTTAAGTTAATGTTTATGGACTTTAGAAGAGGTTCTAAATCTGTTTATATTTGTACATATGTACACATACATGCATAGACACACATCTGTATATAAGTATATCACCAGTTATATGAATAATGTTTTATTAACAACCAAGCAGAATCTTGAGAAATCATAACTAACAAAGAATTTAGAACAGAAAGCTAATCCTCAGTTCATGTTTGGCTGAATGTGGTGGTACCCACCTGTGATCCCAGATTTTAGGTGGCAGAGGCTAGAGAGTCCCCAATCCAAGGCCAGTGTGGGCTGCACAGCAACATAGCAGGGTGATATGGTAACAAAACACAGTATTTTCAGAATGCCCTAAGGATTTATAATTAGAGCATTGTGCTTCCTACAAATACTATTTGTTTTAAAGGAATTCCTTTATTTTCCTCAACTAGGATGAAAACTGCCCTGCTGAAACTTTGTTAAGATGCTTTTTTTTTTTTTTTTTTTTTCTCGAGACAGGGTTTCTCTTTATTATTTTAGAGGCTGTTCTGGAACTAGCTCTTGTAGACCAGGCTGGTCTTGAACTCACAGAGATCGGCCTGCCTCTGCCTTCCAAGTGCTGGGATTAAAGGCATGCACCACCAACACCCGACTGTTAATATGCTTTTAAGTGGCCAATATTATTTAAGTTGTTGGGCTCCATATACATATTTTTTCATGTTTATTTTCCTCTCCATGGTACAAAGCTAAATAATCAGTTCTCTGCAATAATTGAGCTAGTAAGACAATAGAAACCAAAGAGCATTTCTCAAGTGATTCTTTCTTAGAATGGGAAGCAGGCTGAACTGAGTGTTTTAAAATATATCCACATAATCTGAATTAGATATGTGGTGGGGGGAAGAACTTATGTAGTATTTTGTTGTCCCAAACCAATTGATTTTTTTTAAATCTGTAGATAATCCATTTCATATTTCAGCTTAAATAAGCTAGTATAAGCTATAAAATTGTTGGATTATCTTAATAGTAAAAGTTAATAAATAATCATTAAATAAATTGGGTTGTACCTAAACATATTATATAGATATGACTTAATTATAGACATTAGTAATATGAGAAAGACAAAATATACTTTATTTTACAAAATTAGCTGTCATCATGACAGTAAATATGTAAAGATGCTTGTATATTAATATTTGTTATAAATGGATAGTTATGGATGACTATTTTGAAGCTTTTTAATGTATATTTTATTAGAAGTATAGAGAGTACTTTTAACCATATTAAAATATATAACTCTACATGACTTCGCTACTTTTTTAACCCCTAAGACTGAATCTCACTGTGCCCAGAGTGGCCTAGAACACTTACTATGTGGCCCAGGATGGTCTCTAACCACAGGAACCAGAAGCAAAGATTTTCCTAGTGGCTAATTAGAAGTTATGGTGCCACACATTTGCACTCCTTAATTCCTGAGCCTGTGAATTTTGGCTGTAAGAGAAACAGTACCATATGCTGGATGATGGCTTCTGCTAGTATCTAGTATTAAAGCTTTGTCACTTCATCATGTTAGTGTTCAATGGAGTACAAGTATCTGCTGATCACCTCTGTAAACAGTGCTGATGAGGTCATGGTAAAGTACTGTGACCTTGTTTCTCCTAACAACACTGAATCATTGGCATCTCCGTGAATTACCCTGCTTGTTAAGTAGTACAAACACAAAATACTCCTAAGTCACTTTTCAGTTGTGTAAATATTGACTTGACTTAATATATAAACAAATCAGTTTTGCCTGTGCATCTGTGCCCCCACTATTTCCCACCTCAAGAAAAACAAATGTCAAGCCAGTGTGTCAAGTGTGTCTATACTGTCTTCTATGTTGCTGGATTCTTTCCAGTTCTCCAAGGCTTGGGGCATAGTTCTCAAGTCGTACTTTAGGGGGACAGATCTGGGATAGAACCTTCAAATTTCATTCCCAAAAGTTCCCAAGCGATACTAATGTTACTGTTCCAGAACCACATTTTGAGAACCACTGGCTTACACATGTCAAGTCTGAAGGTAAGGGCTCTCTTTGAAATCTCCCACCACAGCTTTGAACAATCCTGCTTGAAGAAATGTTTGCTGGCTGACACTCACTTTTTTTGCCTAGTTTGTTTGTGTTTTTGTTTACTAGATCACATGACTCAGGACGAGATTTTGTTGGCATTATTATGTTGTCCGATGTCCATAAGATTGAGATATTCTTTTTAGATGACTTTCACCGACTAGACCACTTGTCACCACTATGACATTTGAAGGGGAGAAGCTCATGTTGTCTTATATGTTAATAGACCCTCCTGCTTACTTTCTGTCTATAGAGCAGGTTGCATCTCAAAGGGTCATTTCCTACCCACACCCCTACAATCAACTGCTTTCAGATGAGGCCAACTTGGAATCCCTCTGGATTGTTTTTAAATGGCTGTGAGGGCCATACAGCATGCATTACTATTATTCATTACCTTAAGCTGGAGCTCCTTGGATGCTTTTCATACGCAGTGTGAAAAGTGCATCTTCAGTGCTAGAGAGATGGCCCAGTGGTTAAAAACTTGCTGCTCTTCCCAAAGACCCAGCGTCCAACCTTCTCCTATCTGCTGTGAGCCCCATCACACATGTAGCATGCACAGATACAGACAAAGACACAAACCTGTAAATATTTTTTTTCAACTGCATCTCCATGTAGTTAGTCCCTGGAACAAAGAAAACTGCTTGTATCTTTCAGCCTTCATTTTTTTTTTCATTTAAGTCTTATTGCTCAGAATTCCCATAAACTTGCTCCACTATTTCATGTATGTCACTTGGGCCTAATTTTCTCTTGTTTTTATGTTTATTCATGAATTGTAGCAATTACTCCTACCCCTCCCTCTTTTTTTCCCTCCTTTCTTCAGTGTCTACAAAAACAGGTCCTTTTAAATGGCGCCATCAAAACTTCAAAGAACATATGAGCTGTTAATAATTGTGTGCCCTACTTTATGCATATTTACTAGGCTTTTAAATATGCTTTACTGAGTCAGTCATATTAAGCTTAGCATTGCTTAGAATATTATGTATTATGTTTACAAATAGGTATTAAAGTTTTTGTAAATTTAAAATATTTTTATTTTTCAAAGGAAGAGGAGACAGATAATGAAGAAAACTTCATTGATCTCAACGTTTTAAAGGCCCAGACCTATCGCTTGGTAAGTGTCATTGCCTAAACAAGGAATTACCAAGCAATCAGTATATGTTTTACTGGAAATCTAATAAGAAGAAGCCATTTGCCAGACATTACTTTGTGTGCTTCTTGCAAAGCTGTTTTGAAAATTCTTTTCCTATATATAAAATGATATATATATATAGGAAAATTATATAATATATACATGCATACACACATATATAGAGACATATATATACAGCATATGTATATATACATATTATACATATGTATAAATATATATACAATTATAACAAACATAAAAATCCAGAAGGGTGAATAAGGCTGCCTCCTGCTCATGGAAGCCAACATAGTGCTTCTAGGGCAAACTGGAAATGTATTTGCCAGATGGCATTGTAATTATGAAAAGTTGAAAGTTGTTCTTTCAAAATATTATCCATTGAAACAGATCAGGAATGAATGAAATTTGTTTGTAGGAAAATACTTAAATTATATTTCTATGAAGTAAAATACATTCTATTACATAGTCAGGCATTGCTTTAAGACAGTTCTTTCCCTCTGTTTTGATTACAAAATAAATATAGTCTCTGAGAGTATACTTACTGCCAATGAGCTATTTTAAATGTACTTGTGGCCTTCTTGCATTTTATATGTATATTTCAATAAAGTATGTATCTATGCACCCTCAAAAGAGTATGTATGCAATATATTCTTATTTGCCCATTATTTTCATGTCTGAATCCTCAAAGCAAGTTTGGATCTAGTTTTTGTTTCATATGAAAACTACTCAAGCTACCCAAGATGTTCTGTTATTACTTACTATTTACCGCCTTAGTATTGATTTCCAGTCGTTATCACGTGTGTGTGTGCTTGTGCGTGTGCACGCTTGTATATGTGCCTGTGTGTGTGTCCCAACTTGAAGTGGAATGTAATACTGTGGCTTTCGTGCCAAGTGTATAGCTTGAATGTACTTTACTAGGATTCTAACCTCGGGCAAGTTTCCAAGCTTCTTGAGAAATGTTAACCTGTTCATAAAATTTCTATGATTAAAGGAGTTATATGCAAAGCATTATAAGAATAGCATCTATCACATGGAAAATGTTCATCACATGCTAGTTAAAAGCATTATCAGTCTTTCCCATGTTCTCACATGTCTGATTTGTAAGTTCCTTCATGACACAGATAATTAACCGTTTTCATATTTCTGGTGATATAAAACACAAAGTGCTAAATAAACACTTTTTCAATAAATAAACATTTTAACTTATTTTTAATTTTTCAGTTAAAACATAATCATGCTATTTACCTCCATTTACTTCCCTTCCTCAATCTCCTCCCACACCTGGCCTCCTTTTCTCCCTCGAAAATCTCTGGTCTCCTCTTTTTCTAATTGTTATTGTAACACACACACATGCATAAGCATAAACACAACCTTCTGAGTCAGTAAGTGTTGCTTTTATATGAAGTATTTTCAGGGATGATCACTTAGTATAGAATAACCAGTTAGGGGGCTCCTCCTGGGGGAAAACTTCTCCTGCTCTCAGTATCCCTTAGCCTTCCCTGTAGGTTTTTTTTTTTTTTTTTTTTTTTTTTTTTTGGTTTTTCGAGACAGGGTTTCTCTGTGTAGCTGGCACTCGCTCTGGAGACCAGGTTGCCCTCAAACTCACAGAGATCCTGCCTCTGCCTCCCAAGTGCTGGGATTCCAACACCTGGCTCCCTTGTAGCTCTTTGCCTAGGGCAGAGGCCTTTGAGTTTCCCCTCCTGTCTTAGCATATCTATCAGCATTGTCCTTGTTGGGTCTTGTTTAGGTAGCCATATTGTTGACATGTCATGGATGAAGCTTCCCTGTCATTTCTAGAAAACAGAATTTCACAACAGATTTCCTGGCCCACTGGCTCGAACGGTCTATGTGCCTCCTCTTCGGCAGGACTCCCTCAGCCTGGAGTGCAGGAGTAATGTAGATGTGTCCACAGGGCCTGGTGCTCTGTGGTCAGTTCTTCTCTGATTTTGATTGGTAGTGGTTTTCTGTAATGGCCTCTGTCCATTGTAAAGAGACGTTTCTTTAGTGAGGGTTGGGAGCTACATTCATCTGTGGGTATGAGGATAAATACTTTAAAATGCAGTTAGAATGTATGCTGGTTTAATAAAGTGGTGGTAGTGGGTTCTCCTCTAAAACCAATGACTTCACTAGCCCCAGGGTGTTTGTTAGGTTTCCAGTACCAGGCATGATTTCCTTCCTGACCTTGAATGGATGGACCTTAAATCCAACTAGAGAGCTGTTGGTTACTGCCTAGATATGAGTGCCATTATTGCACCCTTAGGGTTATCTTGCTGTGTTGGTCATTGTTGTGATTCACAGGCTTCACGGCTTGATGGGACAATTGGTTTCTTCCCTCCCAAACATTCTTTGTGTTATATCCCTTCCTCCCTTTCTCTTGTTTTGACTTCCCTCCCCCTCCCTAATTAAAGCCCCTCATTTCCCCCTAAATGAAGGTATTTTTATTGATTTGTTAAGATTATGTAAAGAATGTTTTAAATTTTATGTCCAAATAAATAAACTCAAGTTATTTATACCTTACATTTTCAGGTCACTTTTTAGTATTCAAGTTATTTTAAAATACTTTCCACTCTTTTCATATATTTTTGTAGCATTATCTTATTTTTACAAATATAACCTTTAACTTTTACAACCTCAAGGTATTTAAATTTAAAAGTTAATAAATTATACTACCTAAGTTTAAAATATTCCTACAAAGTCCAAGTCTTTCCCCCCTCCCACCTTATTACAGGCTTGACAAAGTTTGAATATGATGTGCTTCTTACTTGGAGCAAGTAGAGTGTGATGCTTGTATTCATTTGTTGTATGTGTCGGAGATGGTGAGGACACTTTCTTCTAAAATAAGGCAAACAAAGTAGAGATGACTCCACAGTTATTCTTAGAAACTCATTTGTGTTGATGTCTGTTGATGGGGTAAATAGTTGGTGGAGGAATTCCCTTTGAACAAATAATTTGAATGTTGAGAAGTACAAAAGTAGCTTAATTTGCTTCTACCATTAATTTAATTTGTCACTAAAATTGGGCTATATGAAGAAGGGTTTTTCATCTATGTGTGTGCTTATAAATTATTTAAATATTAGCTCATTTGGCAAAGATTACATAATATATATCCTTTGGAATTAAAACCAGGTGACATTTTCCTGGGAAGAAGTCTGAACACCAGGTGTTTGTGGATGGTCAACCATGAAGTACTAATGAGACAGAAAAAGCCTTTCATATTTTGAGAAACCTGGCAGGCTTATCATATTGCCCACTAAAGCCATCTGCCTGGGACAGCTGTGACTAACTCCAGCTTCTAATGGCTTAGATTGTTCTTTCCCCAAGACAGATTTGCTGTGTAGGTTAGTAATATAGATTTAAGAGCTTAGGTTTAATGTAGCAGGTGGGCTCACAACACAGTAGAAATATCCTTTCAGTAAGGTTGCTGGTCTATGTCCCATCAAGAAAATCAATGCACTGAATAGGCATGTGAGTGCAAACCTAAGGAAGTATGGGTGAAAGGAAGTCGTCTTTACCTTTGGCTTTAAAACAGTGGATGCTTCTAGCATCATCCTCTATCCACTCACCCTGCCTTTTTTTTTTTTTTTTAAAGACCCAGTATTCTATTATGGTAATTACTGACCTGTTTCTTATCTGTCTTATCTCCAGAATGCACACTCCTCTACAGCAGGAGCTCATTACTGCCTTTTTAAAAACCTGTTCCTGGTGTGTGAAAGCTACTCAATAATCAATAATACTGAATGAACACGTGCTGAGTATAGAATATATATGGAATTTTGTAGGCAAGGTGTAATTTAGTTTTCAAAGAGGAAAGATCTTTTCAATAGTAGTCATTGCTTCTGTGTGCCATGTATGAAATACAGGAAAAAATATATATATAATACATATTTCCTTTATCTCATTAAATAGTGAAGCCCAGCCCCTAAAAGTGTGCTAAGTAGCACAGTTCCAAAATTTGTTTTGTTTTTTTTTTGGGGGGGGTTGAGTTTTGGTAAGTTGGAACAAGAAGAAAGGCCAATGAGAAATAATCTGTCATGGACCCTGTTCTTCAGAAACAGTCAATGAAGACAGGGTAGAGGCAGGAAGCTCATCCAATTAGAATAATGGTGATGAAAGGAAGAGGGCAGAAAGCAGAAAGGGCAGAGAAAGGAGGCTAGTTGTGATCCAGTGTAGACAACCTGGGGAGGAGCAATGGAGTGAGCCTCCTGCCTGGCTCAGTCCCTGGAGGCAGACTGCCCTAGAAGGCCATGCTCCAGGATGAGACCCTGAGAACCAGAAAGCAGGAGGCCATCTGCTGCTCACATTCCCTGCAGCTGGGTGGGTAAGCGCTTCCCTGAGAAAGAACCTGGGAATTTGAAGACTATGATGTATGGAATTACTGCCTTCCTCGGACTTAGCTTCTAAAGGACTGCCCAAGCAAATCACAACACAACAGGCATCTCTCAAGCATTGAAGGGAACAAAGAAGGCCCTCTTCTGGGTGGTCAGTGCTGATGGTCATGAAGTTGGTTTGTTTGGGAGGAGCTGCGCTGCTCAGGGCATTTGTTGACTCTCAGATTTAAGACAATGTCCTTACAGCCCTTCTTATTGTCTGAGTTCCCCAAATAACTTTGTTGTTTCTGATTATGAACTTGCCAAGTGTACCATTCAGAAGACAACTGCAATTCAGGAGAGGTATGATTTCCCAAAGTTTTCATCTGGAGATGAAAGGAGAACCTTGTGAATCCGTATTTGGCTTTGAGGTCAGACCACAAATTTCCACGTTCTCCAATTTCAGATTGTTCTTGAAAATGGGGTTCAGCTAAACCCCCCAGAGGGAGGACAGACCCCAATGCTTCACCGATGTCCTGAGGGCTGGTCAGGACCTGTTGAAGATTGCGTGTGCAATAGCATCTTCAGAGATAAGAGCATCAGTGAGGTTTGCAGGTCATTCTGTTTCCATGTCACATTTGTCATTTGGGAAAGCTGCCAGCACATCCGTGGTGGCTCTGCTGGCACTCCCATCCATTATGAAGCCTACAGAATCACAGCCACGCTGTTCTGTCTGCATAATGCAGACGTGTCACTTTCCAACCCCAGTGACAAAGAAATGAGCAGGAGCCGGGCGTGCTCCTCTGAATTCTATTTTTAAATGCCCATCACTTCATTTCAAAACATTTTTTCAAACATGCCATAGATACTATTCTTCCTTGAGATGCTAAATTTGAAGTTTTAGAAACGCAGTCCTGAGTTATACAGCAGAAAACCTAGTCTCTCAAAAGCCTTAAACACAATTGGTTTTTAATTACTTAGAAAAAGGAAAAAAAGAAAGAGAAAACTCATTGTACCAAGAATGAGAGACTTTTTTAGCTTAAAAAGCAAAAGCTGAAAGGAAGTAAAAATAAAGCCTTAGAATTTGAGCCTCACTGTAATTTTAGACTGTCATCCAGGAAGGTCTGTTCTGTTGTCATCAAAGCGGGGACAGGGACAGATTTGCTAGGTGAATGCCTTAAGTAACTTTGAATGTTATTTTATTTTACCTTATACCTTCTTTCTCAACAAAATGTCCTTTCTGAGTAGTATAGGAGGAGCCTTGTTACAAAACACAAGTAGTATGGCATGAGTGCATACATTAGGGTGGAGATGTGGAGAGGTGAGGGGAGAGGGGGTTGGGGAGTGAGGTATGGGTGGGGTGCTGCTTTATGACACAGCTCGCCTCATAGTCTACCATGGATTCTGATACTGACTTGAAGGAGCCATTTCCCTCCTCTCCTAAACCATTGATTTGAGCGGTAGGGCTGTCTGTGTTGTGAGAGAAGTCTGTGGTTGGTAATTTGCCAGAGAAAGGATTAAAATGCCTCACATTTGACTGGGATGGGACCTTATGACTAAGTAAATGCCTTTATTTCTCTGGCAGCTAACCTGTACCACCCCATCAGTTTTACAACCACGGGAGGATAGGGAATGTGGGCTAGAGAAGAAAGCGCAGCCTCCCTCTTTGCTCAGAGAAGGCTCAAATGGCAGTTCTTGCTGGGTGTAAAAGACAGTTCGCTTGATCTTTAGTTAGCTTTTGAATCCACACTTGAATAGACATCCTTATTTCCATCTTGGTCTTGCAGACTTAGCAAGAAGAGGGAGCAAGGACTTTTCAAGGTCCTTGCTCAGCTCCAAGCCCAAGCCTTCAAGGTAGATGCTATGCTATGACCAAAATAGCCTTTGATGAAAATCCTGACTATGTTGCTAACCACACGCCCTAGCAAGTTAATTAACCTCTTCTTGATGCTGCTTTCTTATCTATAATGTGGAACACCATTTCTCCCAGGCTGCTTTTGAGATTAATATAACCTAACTTGTGGCCAGAGCGCACCTGGTATGGAGCTGGCACAGACCATGTGCTTGCTGTATTTCTTAGTTTGTAAAAATGGTCACCTTCCCTCAAAGCTGGAATCAGTTACCACATTAGTGTGGGCAGTAGGAAAATTAAAAAGGCATTACTCCCTTGATACAAACAGCTCTTTAGATTCCTGTCATCTTTAGTAAGAAGCCTACATAGGGGATAAGCTATCAATAAGCTTGCATTTCAGTGTAAATTAGGAAAACCTGGTAATATCGTAGCTTTATTTTCATAATCTGTCACGTGGAATATTACTGGTGGGCACTAGACTGCATTTTCTGTCATATGGTCTCTCCTCCAGAAATGACACAGGAGAATTTATTGGGAAATAATGTGTTTGTTTTTCAGGTATCATTTGCAAACTTTTCTTATATAAATGAACATATTATGTTTCCTGAATCAACACTAGGAGTAAATATTTACTGTATAATTGAGTGTATTAGAAGGGCACCCATAAGATGAATGTGTTTTTAGTCTTCTACCCACTGCCTCCAGCCCCGCTTCATAGCTCACTCCTAGAAAACATTGGTGTATTAACTGTCTGACTGATTCATTTGCACCCAAGACATCTATGAGGTCACCATGACATGAGGATGCTAACTTTGAAGTGTGTCTCATTTTCATTCTTTCAGCTGTATGTCAAGACCATGTTCTCTACAACCTGTCTAATCCTTAAGGCAGCTAGGTTTTAATGGTTTTCCATTAAAACTTACTTACCACCCTGTCCTTTTCCAAAATACTGTCACCCTGCTGAAACATTAGAATACCAGTGCATAACTTTTATAAGATTGTTCTGGCTTCCATAAGTTTTCAGGCTTTTGTTTTCCTGCCTAGGAGTTCACATACATAGATTGTGAAACAATAAGAGATTTTGACCAGGCTTCAATCTGCAGTTTAGCAGCTGTTTATGAGCCTAACCTTGTTCTTTTATTCGCAAACCCTTATGATTCAAGTTAAGTCACTTCCCTCCTTGGCTTTCCAACTTGTGTAACTAACACTCTTTCTCTATTTCTCTGTGTGTTGTATGTGTGCACATATGCATAGGTGTGTGTACATTTCTGGGTGGGTTGGTGGGTCAGTGGTGCGAGTGTGTGTGTGTGTGTGTGTGTGTGTGTGTGTGTGTGTGTGTGTGTTTACTTGTGTCTGTGGAGGTTAACCTAGGCTGTCATTCTTTAGAAGCTGTCTATCTTGGTTTTTGAGATAAGATATTGTTGTTAACTCAAAAGTAAGTTGGATAGGTTGGGCAGTGAGGCCCAGGGATCCATCTCTACCTCCCCAGTGCTGAGGTCAAAGCACAGGCCCCCATGCCTGGCCTTTTGTTATCTGGCTTCTGGGGGTTTTAAACTTCAGCTGTGTGCTTTCAAGACATGCATTTTACAGACTGAACCACCATGGTCACCCTTCTATTTTTGTCTTTTTGTTAAAGACATTATCTCTACCCAATAATGTTCAACTGAGAGTTTCCCCCCTCAGTGACACTTTTTTTTGGGGGGGGGTCCGAGACAGGGTTTCTCTGTGGCTTTGGAGGCTGTTCTGGAACTAGCTCTTATAGACCAGGCTGGTCTCGAACTCACAGAGATCTGCCTGCCTCTGCCTCCAGAGTGCTGGGATTAAAGGTGTGTGTCACCACCGCTCGGTTCCAGTGACACTTCTTATCTCTCACCCCAGTGAACTCTGGTCCACAAACCTACAACACGTGGATTTTTATGAAACAGAACTAGAATCCTTCTGCAGGAAGATCTTCATTGTATTCATTGTTCTCAGACTAGTACTGTGTGTGGTCATAGCAGGCACCAAGTAAATATTTATCTGCTAAGTGAATGAAGTCATCAGACCTAACTTGTAATTCTGCCTCTTCTCTGGCCTGGAGGATAAAATTCACATTCTGTGACCTAGATTTTCAGTGCTCTCCTCTCTAAGCCCCTGACCACTCTTCTCATTGTGATTTTTTTTTTTTTTTACAAGCTGTGTTCATTCCTATTTCAGTGTTCTGGCTTATGCTATTTTTGTCATTGTAAACACCTGACTTTCTCTCTGCTCTGCTGCTCCACATCCTGTACGTCTTCATAAGGATAAATTTAAATCTCACTATTGCCATAAAACACTCTTCTTCCTTTCTCATTTAAACCCTAAAGCCTGCCCCATCTATATTCTATCTTATTTTTGAAAGCTAGTTAAAACTTATATTTATAACTGCTTATATTTTACCCCTGCCTGTTGGGTGACTACAAGAGACGATCCGTAGTCCGTATGGTCAAGATATCTTTATTAAGATAAATACCAGCCAAATGCAAGCCAGAGCGTGCCCAGGGCAGCCGAACAGCGAGGCCAGGGAGAAGGGGCTTCCATGTGCTCTGCAGCCCCTTAAGAGCCCATGCGGCATCATCCTGACCTCACCTTGACCACGCCTTGACAGGTGTGGTCAGGCATACCTGTAGCCAGCCTCTAACAGGCGTGGCTTACTGTCCCCTACACCTGGCCCTCACATAGGTACCTTCATATACACGGGTGGGGGGGGGCAGGGGGAGATATTAATGAAGTCACACATGTTTGAAAGCTGAGGGGGGAATTTCCTTACCTTGAATTAAAAGAAGCTAGGGGGTGGGGGGGAACAAGGTTATTTAGTACATGATCAGCTGCCAGATTTGCACATTGAAACCTGAACAAAACTTTGTTGTTGCCACAATCTGTGTACATGGATATGTAGACAGAAAAAAATGCTTCTTATTTTTAAAATGAGAATGTCTCCTATAACTAGAACTCAGAATTGGACAGTGGGGGAAGTGTGACGATATCTCCACATCTCAGCATCCAGACACAAACATTATACCCTTTGTTCTTTCGGTGCCCTCAGTGTATGTAACATCCTGCTGTTTCAGATCGGGGTGAAGAGTGCATAGAATTGTTTGTGCTTTTTATGTAAGTTGGGGTGGATATGACTGGCATAGAGGTTGTCATGATTGCCATAAAGGGTGGCACGGCTAGTGTAGAGAGCAAGTATGGTTGGCATAGAAATAGAACAGTAGACTAGTTGAGGACCCATAAAATCATCCAAGTATGTGGCGAAATTAATATATGAAACAATGGCAATCAGTGACCAAAGTTGAAATGTTTTGGTTAAGTGGTGGTGACATATCAGGCTATTAATGTGGAGAAAACGCTAGATTCTTCCCTCGTTTATTACGCCTATGTAAAGTCCACATAGGTCAAGAGGTGAAGAAAAAGAAAAACGTAATAAATAGAAACGCTAATGACACTGGGCGGTGGTGGCGCACGCCTTTAATCCCAGTACTCGGGAGGCAGAGGCAGGCAGATCTCTGTGAGTTCAAAGGCAGCCTGGTCTCCAGAGTGAGTGCCAGGATAGGCTCCAAAGCTACACAGAGAAACCCTGTCTCAAAAAACAAAAAAAAGAAAGAAAGAAACATGAATGACAAGTGTTAACCTCATGGGTACAGTTAGACAAACTATGAAAAAAAAGGAAGTATAAAATAAAACACAAAGAAATTTGAATGTATAAAACCACACATTTTATATTAAAGAGTTGTGGGGAGGGGTACGCAGAAATTTAAAACACAAGTAATAAAAAATGAGAGTTGAGGTCTGCTATCATGTCCTGTACTATTGTGACTCTCAAGATGGCTTTGCTCCTTCCACAGAGTCTAAGGACTATTTCATTTCTTTTTTAATTTGGACAAATACTCATACAGACCAGCCTGGCCTGAACCTTGCTCTGTAACACAGCTGGTCTCAGATTCATAGTTCTGTTTTGTTTGCCAATCTCAGTGTTGAGATTATAGTCATGTGTACCACACATGTGTACCTGGTGGGGACTATTTAATCTTGGCAGTTAACTCCACTTAAGTTTATCTAGGTAGGTGTATGGATTGAAATTGTCAAATGAATTAAATTTCTCCACAAGGTTGTTATGTGTTTATAAGTATGTGTACATATTATATATATATTTTTACTTGGAGAACACACACACATGTGTATTTGTATATACACATACATACAGTCTCTCTTTAGATGTGTATACAGTCATGCATTAACTGTCTTTTCTTATTAATATTACCTGGGAGAGAGAGACTACTTACTGGCACACGGCTCCATGCAGACTATTAACATCTCATGTTTGATCTCTGAACTGACTTTGATCTTGTCCCCACTATTTGATCCAAAGGTTACTTTATGGGATGGTTTGGACTATTATCTTCAATTCTTCCTTTCACAGTAAGGGTCACCTCTCATTTCATCAGTCCCCCTTTTACCTGAGACCAAATTTCACTCCCATTAGCTGACCTCAAATGCTTCCTAAGTAGCTGTAAATCCCTTGCAGGAAGGTACTAAAGCCTTTCATCTTTCCAAACTGAGTACACACCTGGATTCTTGCCTCAACTGTTCTAAGAATTTAACAAATGGATTGTTGGTCAAGCTAATTAATTATAAGTAAAACTACTACATAGCCTATGTCTCCTGAGCTTCTAGTTGTCTCTTCCACAGCAGTAACTGGAAAATGCAGTTTCCTGAGAGCCACGCTTGACCTTAGTTAATACTGCTCCAGAAAAGGACCCAACATTTGGATCGTATCAAGACAACAGTTTTGTCTTTTACTAATAGCCACATATAAAATACCATTTGTTAAATGAAAAGAAATGGTTTTCTCAAGTGTCCTAACCAAGGCACAGTATAGAATTTTTACAAGATTTATCTTTGATAGTTAATGTGTGCAGTTTATGGGTGTTAAGAGATGTTGGATCAGGAATAAGGCTATGAAGTAAGCGTGCAAATCTGGAACTAGATATTAAGTAAGTTAGTGGTACTCTCCCAAGCCTGAGGTGCTCTAGTTCTCTAGTTATCATTTCTCTTCAGCAACTGGGCTGGTTCTCAAGTATATTAAATATGGCCTGAATGAAAGTGTCTGTGTTCCTATATTCAATTATCTTAGGACATTGGGAGTAGGAGTTAGCAAATTAGTGTAAACAAGAACTAAATAAGTTAGTAATGGTAAACACAGCTTTTTAAAAGGGCCAATGTTGAAATACAGGCTTGTGCACTGGAGTATCCTAAAGCAGCATTTAGTCTTCATCCTACAAATTCAGATTCTGGGCCCACAAGGGCCACTGTTGAGAGGAAAAGAATAGAACTGAGTATATGCACAGATGGAAATCCTGGCCTAAAGAGAGTGTAGCAGGCAGTCCTTTCTTTCCAGATTTGGCAATTCTAGAATTCTCCTTTTGAAAGGCAGGCAAGAAGAAGAGGCAGCAATGAGGGGGTGAGATTGGACAGCACCATCTCTGGGTTCAGTCTGCCACACATGGCTTCATTTAATCTAAATGATGGCTCCATAATTCAAACATATTTTTATATAAGTGACTACAACCTCTATACTCTGTTGAGAACAGGCCAACTTGCTACTGAGAAGACCTGCCCTCTTAGTTCCATCTGGCTTTGTGGAATTGTGATTTGATGCCTTAACCCTAGCAGGAGCAGCTTATTTATACCACTCAAACTTCACATGGTTACGGCTTATATAGCCTTATGTTACTCAGTACAGACAGCCTCACTTCCATCAGCCCTGATACTATAACCTGTTAGGTACAAGTGAACTAGTCAGAATTTGGGCCTTATGAGCCAGGGCAGGTAGCCAGATGTGTTATGCATGAGTGTGCACACACTGTTCTTCCCAGAGCAAGCCTGCTATGAGTGCCAGTGCAAAGCAAATGGTAGAGAACCTTTCTCTGCCTCTCAGCGGGACAGATACCTCTTCCCTGCCATGACTCATGCTCCCATAGACTTCACATGTGTCTGCTTTGTGAACATTGCAACGCCCTCCCTTTCCCAGCTCAGTGTTCCAGCGCTGCCCTACGTTTAGTTTATACACCACACAGTGTTCTCTTAAGTGCTCCAAGCAAAGGTTCCAATATTTCTATGGGCACTGTGGTGCCTGAGATCCAATCCTGAGCTATTTTCACTCAGATGTCCACATTTTACTGTGATGAATACTTAGAGTTTTTTTTTTTTTAAGTACTTTATAGTTTTAAAAAAAGGTACTTCCAGGCCTTCTAAATGGAATATAACAGAAGAAATGCAGAATATACATAGTAAAGCATGCATGCACGCATCAGTTACCAATCCTCAGATAATGGGGATAGAAGTATAAAAGCAATGTATACTCTCTTTAAGGCTCCCAGTCTCTCAGGACTTGCTAATAGGTAGGAGGTACACTGCCGTGTCAGCAGTGACTGTCTCCTGGGTGAGCTCAGTTACTAGAGACCTCAGGCTGCCACAAAAATGCAAAACACTGTAAGTAGACATTTAAGAAATGTCTGTCAGTGGCATAAAATTCACATTGAGAGTGTAATTTCACTATGATGTTTACATAGTTTTTGAAGTTTTATGTTTCCATGGTGTTTGTTGTTGAATTTTAGATTACAGAACATTTCAAACGTAACAAATAGAATTAGATAATGGCCCCCTCTGCACTGTTGCCTGTTTTGAAGTTGTTAATATCTTTTCAGTCTTGTTTTACCTGAGCTTACTTTTTTTTTGTTCCCTAATATTTTAAGGTGAATTTCAAACATTGTTAACTCCTCTGCAAAAGCTTGGCATATATTCTAACATATGATGTTTTTTTATTATTATTGCCATACCAAGTTATACCTCTAGAATTAATAATTTCCTGATATCCAGCAATTTCTGATGCCTTGACTATCTTAAAACTATCACCTAATGGTGATGGGGGGGGGGGTGATCAACCAGGAAATGCTTTCCATGAGACATGAAAGCCTGATTCCCAGCAGCCACATGACAGCGAGGTGCTGCAGTTCACATCTGTAACCCCAGCACCGAGGAGCAGAGAAACACAGATTCTGGAACTTGCCTACTCATCAGTCTATCCCAATTGGTGAGCTCCAGGTTCAGTGAGAGACTGTGTCTCAAAAGATAGTGAGGCAAATGATGGAGGAAGACATGCAGTGCACACACACACATGCATGAGTTCTTGCTTGTACATAAGCACATGTACACATACAGACCATGTAATAGACACACATAACAATCACAAATAGCATCTTACAAATGGATGAGAAGGTGACTCAGAGGGTAAACTTCTTGCTATTCAAGAATCAGGACCTCAGTTTGGATCTCTAACATCCATGTAAAGATCAGGCACAGTGGCAAACAACTATAGCCCTAGTACTGGAGGGAAGAAAGTTTCATGGCCTGCTAGACTAGCCAAAATGATAAGCTCCAGGTTCAATGAAAGACACATCTCAAAAAATAAAAATCAAGCCGGGCGTTGGTGGCACACGCCTTTAATCCCAGTACTCGGGAGGCAGAGGTAGGTGGATCTCTGTGAGTTCGAGACCAGCCTGGTCTACAGGAGCTAGTTCCAGGACAGCCTCCAAAGCCACAGAGAAACCCTGTCTTGAAAAACCAAAAAATAAAAAATATAAATAAATAAATAAATAAATAAATAAATAAATAAAAATAAAAATCAAAGCAGAAAGCAATGGAGTAATGTACACTTAAGTAGCAGGCATTCACACACAAACACATAATCACTTGGGTGAAATAAACATTTTTAAATTAAAAATATTTTACATATTATTTTTAATTAGAATTCATATACGCTTCATGTATTTAGCTATTTATGCTTCTTGTATTTCTTTTATTATACATAACTATATTTAGAGCCACTTATGATTGATCAAGGGAATTTAAAGAGGAAAAACTGCCTTCAAAATTAATGCTTTTGGCTTTGTTTTTAAATCATTAATGTGGAAATTTTCTACATTTTTAGATTCTTGATATTTAGCGCTAAAGTATGCAAGGCCAAGAAAAGCAATGGGGCAGGGACAGGGAAGTGGGGGAGATTTTTCTCTCTGTGATTCAACAGCCATGAATTGACTTTGTTGTTCAAGGTCAGAAGCCAAAGACCCTTACCCTTTGGAGCTCAAGCATGTCTGTGTTATGCCACATTTTTAAAGTGCTCTGTACTTTGACTTAGCCAAAATATTAGTACAATTATGAATATATAGTTTGTCAATAAATAATAAACACTTTGTGTCTGAAATTGTATCTTCTTTTTCTTTCACATTTTGTCTTTGTGTTTCTGTGTCAGAAATTCAACTAACATTTTCTTACCAAGCATGAGTATTTGTATTTCTCTGCTGATACCAGTTAGAATTCCTAAATGATGTATCTAGCTGGTAAAATCATCATTGAGTTTAATCCGATATTTCCAAAGTAATGTCCACTATAAAATGTCTACATCATATATTTACCTCATTTTAAATGCTTATTTTGCTATTCTACCTAATTTTCTTGTAACCTGGGTAGGAAGAATCTCTACTGCACTATAATTTTAACACTACTATCCTCGATTTGAATTGTGCAGTGCTGCTTAAATGCCTCAAGATTTCTCCAGTTCTTTTTATAAACTCCAAATCTTGTGCTATCTTTCCTTTCTTAGGACACAAACGAGTCTGCCAAACAAGAAGATATTTTGGAGTCTACGACAGATGCTGCGGAATGGAGTCTAGAAGTCGAGCGTGTACTACCGCAACTGAAAGTCACGATCAGGACTGACAATAAGGTATCAGAGAGAGAGAGAGCACATATGCTCCAAGAAACCACCTTATAAGGTGCTTTCAGGTTGAAAACACCACAGTTTTAAGGATGGGGAGGGGTCAGTATCCAGGATGCTGGCCTGTGATTTTTCTAATGTTGAAATTATAGACATGTGCCTCATTGCCTGATCTGTGCTTTATCTTACAAGGGTTTAACAAATTATTGAATGAATACTGTAATACAGTCTGAGAAGAAAAATCTTTGAAAGGATTTGAAACATATGCTATTTCACTTGGATTGAGGGATTTTTGTCAATAACTTCAATGTGATTTATTGAAAATCGTATTCTCTTGAGGTGAACTGGAATTCCGTGATGATACCAGTTGATTAGAATTAAAAGATATTTTAGAACTATTGCTTAGCATAATTTATTGTAACCTAGATGTTGTCTTAGATAATCTGTACTACAGTATATGCAACTGGAAGTTAAAGCCAGGGGCAGGATTTCTGCCTGTATTCCCAGCACTCAGATGGCTAAGGCAAGGGGGTCAAGAACTCCAGTCAATGTTAGGAAGACAAGAAATATATAATAAGACAAGGATATGGTAATTGAGAAAAGGAGCTGCTTCTGAATCAAGGTACTGTTTTGTTTCTGTTTTTGTTTTCTTTGGCCTATGGCATCATAAGTAATTACTTTGGTGCAAGCAAAAGCATATAGGAGAGCTGATGATCCAATTCTCACTAACAATTTTAATAATCTCTGCATAAAGAGCTTAAGAGTAATGTGTTTCCTTTTTTGTGGAAAAAAAATGCCAATTCTAGTTTTTGGATTTGTTTTGTTTTGTTTTGTTTTGTTTTCCCGAGACAGGGTTTCTCTGTGTAGCTTTGGAGCCTATCCTGGCCCTCGCTCTGGAGACCAGGCTGGTCTCAAACTCACAGAGATCTGCCTGTGTCTGCCTCCCGAGTACTGGGATTAAAGGCCTGAGCCACCAAGGCCTGGCCTAGTTTTAGGGTTTTATCAGAACAAATTCTCTTTATGAAATTAAAACTCACTATTGTTGTGATTCCAGATATAATAATATCTTAAAATAATTGTGTAGTTGGGAACAGTTGAATCCCAGAAGAGAGCAAATTTAGCTTGTTTACTTTCATTCTAAGTATACTCTTAGAGTCAGACATTTCATTTAGAACCTAATGGGTTTTGTGAGTGTATTTTAACTACAGTCATTGATTTCCACACACTAGAGATAACCAAGAAAGAAATGGTGTAAGCATAGCCTCTAACACCATATTGTTTTGCAGAACTATGTGTAGTTCAGATTCTAGAGTAGACCAACTCAGAATTTTGGATTTGTGAAGAATAAGTGTCCTTCTGATTTGGGAAATAATTAACTAATTTAGAATTGGATGCTGACTCTCACCACATGCTACAAGCTTAGGATTGACGATTGACTGTGCCAAATTATTTATACAATCAAGCATATTGATGTCTCTGGATTTGGGGGATATGAGGATATTAGTTTGAATTTTGATTTTTATGGTTAAAATATACTGATCAAAGCCATACTTGATTGCTTCATCAGAATTCTTTTCTGAGTCATTCGATCCTTATGGACAGTGTTTCCCCAGCATCCTTTTTTTTTTTTTTTCTTTTTCTTTGAGCCTTTCAGATGTACCCCCAGGGAAAGCATGGCATTAGGGTCAATATTTGTGTAGCTCAAGAAAAATGAAATTATACCATGACTGAAAAGCATAAAGAATCTAGTGACTGAAAAAATGGATTGTTATTTCTCAAAAAATTAAAAAAGGGTAACCTTTCTTCTCAGACCCATTGTCACTGATAGTTGCTACAGCTTCTGGTCACATCCTACTTTGCCTCTATTCTTGATCCTACCCAAACCATGGCCTTTATTTGGTCAATAACTTTCCCTTAGCACAGGAGACTTTGAGGCATTCAGAAATCCTTTTTATTTCATGATTGAGGGAAGAAAAAAGAAATTAAATATTTGAAGAATCAATGTGTTTTACTGGTTATGTATTAATATTTGAATAGATTAGAGATTTTGAGAGGCACATAATAAAGGGTCTCATTATTTAAACTCATTATAAATTTATTTTAAATGACCTTACATTAGTAGTAAATAAGTTTCATATTTGTCTGCCACAGGATAATTTTTTTTCACTTTTCCTCTCAAGCTAAGTTTATTACTTCTATGTTTTCTTGTAGAGAATTAAAAAAAAAGAGAGAATCTTTTGGGAATATGTTTTTTTTTTTACATATTACATTTGTGCCAACCAGAATCCATCATATGCCAATGTTTTCCTTTGTAATCTTTCCATAATGGTTTAGTCGGTTCTTTTTGCTAAAGCAGCATGTGTCTGTTATATGGCACTACTTGCTATTATTGTCTGTTTCCAAAGAATAGAAACTAATTTTAATATTAGCAGAAACAAAATAGAATTAGGAAAAAGAATATGTGCCAAAAATACAAATAATGTGGTGCTCGACTAAAGACAAAGGTCTCATTGGATGCTAATCTGAATACAATTAAAAAGCTTCAGGACAGAAAAGGAAACAATCAAATTAAGAAATACCCTAAAGGATCTGAACAAAACTGCTAGGAAAGAAATATCCAACCTATAGGACTGGAAAATAATACATCTAACACAGAATTATTATCTAACATCTCTAAAGAACTCATAAACTTAACCAAAAAAAGCAAAAAAACAAAAGAAACAAAAAAAACCCCACCCAATCAACAAATGGGCTAATGCAACAGACAGTTCTCCAGGTGAAGTACTAATGGTCCATAAGCATGCAAAAGAAAAAAAAAGCATTCTCAGCTATCAGAGAAATGCAAATTAGAATGACATTAAAATTTTATATCTTCCCAGTGAAAATGGCTATCATTAGCCAAACAATAACAAATGCTAGTGAGGCTGGGGCTAGTAGGGACCCTTATTCACTGCTGATGGAAATATGAAGAGATGAAACATTATGAAACTCAGTATGAAGGTTCCTCAGAAAGAAACCTATGATGAGTAATATCATATGACCCAAGTGTACAGCACCTGAGCACATACCTGGGGGACACTAGGTCAGCATGCCACAGAGACACTTGCACATCCATGTTCATCACAAGGCCTTTCACTTATGCAAGTTATATATAGAAGCAGCCTAGGTGTGCCTCAACAAATGAATGAGTCCAGGAAATGTATATATACATAATAGTTTCATTCAGCAGTAAACAAATTATGTCATTGGCAGAAGAATGGATGCTACAGGAGATCATTATATAATGAAAATGGAAAATAATAGCTCAGACAAGTATTGCATGATATGATATAGATACAAAACTTGTGTTATGCTGGCTAGTTCTATATCTACTTGACACAAGCTAGAGTCATCTGAGAGGAGAACTGAGAAATTGCTTCCATACTAGGAGATGGTAGGCAAACCTGTAGAGAATTTTCTTTTTTTTCTACTTTTTATTTTATTTTTTAATTCAATTAGAAACAAGATTGTTTTACTTGTCAATCCCAGTTTCCTCTCCCTCCCCTCCTCCCCTAAAACCAGCTCCAACTAAAATCCTACCTATCACATACCCTTTCTACTCCCCAGGGAGGGTGAGGCCTTCCATAGGGGGTCTCCAAAGTCGATCATATCCTTTGGGATAGGGCCTAGGCCCACCCTCATGTGTCTTGGCTCAGGGAGTATCCCCCTATGTGGAATGGGCTCCCAAAGTCCACACCTATGCTAGGGATAAGTACTGATCTACTGCAGGAGGTCCCATGAATTTCCAAGTTCTCCTCACTGACACCCATGTTCCTGGGGTCTGGATCAGTCCCATGCTGGTTTCCCAGCTATCAGTATGGGAACCAAGAGCTCCACATTGTTCAGGTCAGCTGTTTCTGTGGGTTTCACTAGCCTGGTCTGGACCCCTTTGCTCATCACTCATCCTTCTCTGCAACTGGATTCCAGTTCAGTTCAGAGATTATCTGTGGGTGTCTGCTTCTACTTCCACCAGCAGCTGGATGAAGGCTATAGGATGGCATATAAGTCAGTCATCAATCTCATTATTAGGGGAAGGCATTTAAGGTAGCCTCTCCTCTGTTGTTTAGATTGTTAGTTGGTGTCAACTTTGTAGCTCTCCAGACATTTCCTTAGTGCCTGATTGCTCTTTAAACCTAAAATGTCTCCCTCTATTATGGTATCTCTTATCTTGTTTTCCTCTATTCTTCCCCCGACTCAACTTTCCTGCACCCTCATGTCCTCCTCACCCCTCTTCTTCTCCCCTTCTCATTCTCCTAGCTCCTTTTCCCCTCCCCCCATGCTCCCAATTTGCTGAGTAGATCTTGTCCTTTTCCCCTTCTCTGGGGATGTCTCTCTTAGGGTCCTCCTTGTTTCCTAGCTTCTCTGGCAGTGCAGATTATGAGCTGGCAATCCTTTGCTCTATGTCTAAAATCAATATATGAGTGAGCACATACCCTGTTTGTCTTTTTGTGATTGGGTTACCTCACTCTGAATGGTTTCTTCTAGTTCCATCCATTTGCCTGAAAATTTCAAGGTTCCATTGGGTTTTGTTTTGTTTTTCTGCTGAGTAGTACTCCATTGTGTAAATGTCCACAATTTCTCTATCCATTCTTCAGTTGAGGGGCATCTAGGATGCTTCCAGGTTCTGGCTATTACAAATAATGCTGTTATGAACATGTTGGACAGATGTCCTTGTTGTAGGAATGTTGTAGGAATGTGCTTCTTTTGGGTATATGCCTGAGTGTAATTGCTGGATTTTGTGGTAGACTGATTCCCATTTTCCTGAGGAGTCACCATACTGATTTCCAAAGTGGCTGTACAAGTTGGCACTCCCACCAGCAGTGAAGGAGTGTTCCCCTTTCTCCACATCCTCTCCAGCATAAACTGTCATTGGTGTTTTTTATTTTAGCCATTCTGACAGGAGTAAGGAACTTCTGGTGGCCCCACCATCCCTGACTTCAAGCTCTATTATAGAGCTATAGTCCTGAAAACAGCTTGGTACTGGCACAAAAATAGACATGTAGACCAATGAAATAGAGTTGAAAACCCTGATATTAACCCACACACCTACAAACACCTGATTTTTGACAAAGAAGCTAAATTTATATGATGGAATAAAGAAAGCATCTTCAACAAATGGGGCTGGTATAACTGGATGCTCTCATGTAGAAGACTGCAGATAGATTCTTGTCTATCACCATGCACAAAACTTAAGTCCAAATGGATCAAAGACATCAACATAAACCCAGCCACACTGAACCTATTAGAAGACAAAGGGAAATAACCTTGAATTAATTGGTACAGGAGACCTGAACATTACACCAGTGGCACAGACATTGAGATCAACAATTGATAAATAGGACCTCCTGAAACTGAGAAGCTTCTGTAAGGCAAAGGACACAGTCAGTAAGACAAAATGGCAGCCCACAGACTGGGAAAAGATATTCACCAAAAGATATTCAGCCCACATCTGACAGAGGGCTGATTTCCAAAATATACAAAGAGCTCAAGAAGCTAGTCTCCAAAACACCAAACAATGCAACTAAAAAGTGGAGTGCAGAACTAAATAGACAATTCTCAATAGAGGAATCTATTGCTATGGCTGAAAGACACATAAGAAAGTGTTCAACATCCTTAGCCATCAGGGAAATGCAAATCAAAACAACTCTGAGATACCGTCTTACTCCTGTCAGAGCATTTTGGTCATTAGTGATTGATGTGGGAGGGCCCAGCTCATTGTGATTGGGGCCACACCTGGGCTGATGGTCCTAAGTTCTATAAGAAAGCAGGCTGAGCATTTCTTGAGGAGCAAGCCAGAAAGTCACACCACGAACCAGTAAGCAGCCTTCCTCTATGGCTTCTGCATCAACTGCTTCCTCCAGGTTCCTACCTTCTTTAAGTTCCTGTCCTGACTTCCTTTATTGATGAGCAGTGCTGTGGAAGTGTAAGGCAAATAAACCCTTTCCTCCCCTAAGACACACACACACACACACACACACACACACACACACACACACACACACACGGAAGTTGCAAAGACATTGTCTGAGGGAAGGAAGGAAATTAGCAAAGGAGCAGGGTCAAGACAGATGATGGTGAGAAGGAGGGGTTGACATGGTCAGAGAACATGATGTATTCTGATGAAAATGTCTTTGTGGAACCCAATACTGTATTATGAATATACAGCTGTAGTAAGATGGTTTTTTCTCTTTTTGGGGGCCCACCACCCAGCTCCCAAATGAATCACACACAGAGTCTTATTATTAGCTTAGCTTGTTTCTAGCCAGCCTTTCTGATATTATCCTTTTGCCTACCTTTTGTCTACTTTTGCCTCTGGGCTTTTCCTGTTCTCTTACTTCTGTAAATCTTCCTCTTACTCTGTGGATTGCTGTGTAACTGGACGGCTGAGATGCTGGCTCCTGATGTCCTCCTCTCCTTGGTCTCTTGCTTTCCTCGCACCTTGTTTCTCCTATTTATATAGTCTCTACCTGCCAGCCCTGCCTATCCCTTGCTCCTGCCATGCTATTGACCGTTCAGCTCTTTATTAGGACCACGAGGTGTTTTAGACAGGCACAGTAACACAGCTTCACAGAGTTAAACAAATACAAGAGAAACAAAAGTCACATACCTGAAAGTGATATTCTACCACATACAGCAATACTTTAAATTCAATTTTGTCTTTAATTATGAAAGTAATATGTAAGTGATATTTCAAAGAGAAAGGGGCTTGGAGTGTGCTGTGAATTATTCATTTTTCTAGTTGATTTTTGTCTACCTAACACCAACCTAAACATATCTTGGAAGAAAGAAGCTTAACTGGGAAAAATATTTCTTAAGATTGGCCTGGCAAGACATTTTCTTCACTCCTATTCTTATTTAGTTTGGTTATGGTATCTTAGTGGAGCAATAGAAAAATAACTAAAACAGAAGTTATTACCAGGGAATGGGTTATTGCTACTATAAGCCTAAGCATACTATCTTTTAGAGAAATGTGGAAGACTTTGAGACTTTGAACTAGTAAAACACTGAAAGGCTGTATGCAGAGCTTAATTGGCATCCTAGTATGAACTTGGAAAACAATAGTTCAGAGAGCAGTGTGAACTATAGAGGCCCAGCTCAAGAAGTTTCAAGGGGAATAATATCAATAACTGGGCTAAGGACCATCCTTGTTATAGTTTGGCAAAGAATGTGACTGCATTTTGCCCTTGTCTTAGAAATCTTCCAGAAGCTAAACTGAAGAATTTTGAACTAATTTTACTGGCAGAAGAAATTTCAAGACAGCTTTATATTGACTTTGTTATGTGGTTATTAGTAATCACTCTTGCACAGGTCTACAATGAAAAAGAGTAAGTCAGGCAAAAAGAAATACAAAGTGTACATTTTGAGAACAAGAACACAAGGAAATTTAATATTGGAGTGTTATGACTTGTGCTGCAAGACAGGGAGAAATCCAATAAAGAGAGTTGACACCCTTAGGGTGAGGCCCTGCCCAGCTATTCTTGCAACTTCTAAAAAGGAAAGACCTAAGGGGTTAAGAGGCAAAAGGAGGTCTGTTCCTAATAGATTTTATGCAAGTGTAATTCAAGGAGGGGGGGCAGTTTCGATCCCCAGCAGGCAGCAGAACTTGGCAGCATTAATCACATGGTCTGACTTTAGAGTCATGAAAAACACAAGAGTAAAGCTGTGGACAGTCATCCTTCAAGGTTAAGGAAAGCTGGAGAGACCAAGCATGTGGCAGGCGAGGCCCAGAGAGTCTATTGAATAAAGCTGTTAAAGTGAAGGCTAGATTATGTTGGATACTCCAAGATGTTGGAGATGCCAGAGCCATGTGGTATCTGCCAAACATAGATGCAGACATGTAATAGGACCAACCTGAGAGACAAACAGAGAGGGAAGAGTGTTTCAGTCAACAAAAACAGAATGGAAGAGTGATCTAAGCCCTTTGACATTGGAAATAGAGCTATAGGACTTGCTGGACTTCTGTCTTGCTTTGGTCCAGTGTGTGCTCTCTAGCCCCAAATTCTTCCCTTTTGGCATGGTAAAGTATATTCTGTGCCATTGTATGTTAGAAGTATGTAATTTGCTTTTTGATTTTTACAGGGGTTTCAATTAAGAAATTACTTTGAATCTCAGAAGGGACTTTGATGGATTTTTAAACATAGCCGAGAGACTATGGAAACTTGAAGTTTGATTTAAATTCATTTTGCATTATGATGTAGCCATAAGTCTGTGGGGGCCAGGGAGTAGAATTTGGTGGTTTGGATGAGAATAGCCCCCATATGCTCATATATTAGAATGCATGGTCACCAATTGGTGGAACTGTTTGGGAAATGCTTGGAGGTATGGTCTTGTTGGAGGAGGTGTGTCACTGGGGGTGACCTTTGAGGTTCAAAAACCCTATAGTTCCCAGGTAGCTCTCTCTCTCTCTCTGCCTTATATTTGTGTAAGTTCTCAGCTAGTGCTCCAGTACCATGACTCTCTGCCTGCTGCCAAGCTCCTCACATAATGGTCACGGACTCTAACCCTTTGTAACTGTGAGCCCCAAATTAAATGCTTTCTTTTAGAAGTTCCCTTGGTCATGGTGTTTTGTCACAGCAATAAAAAAGTAAAAAAGTAAGACAGAATGTGTCAGCATCTAATAAACATATTATTATTATTATTATTATTATTATTATTATTATTATTATTACATTCTTTTATTTGGGTGCCCAGTAAGGTTTACAAAGTGTATGCAGTAATGCTTATGTCATTTAAGGAATATATATGAACATCCACAGTATACTCTTACATGAGTCTCTAACCAGATTTGTCTCATTATCCTTTGCTTGATCTTTACAATATTCCCCAGTAACTGTACACATAATAAAACATCACTGTGATAACTTGCATTTACATACTATTTACTATGTGTGCATTATTTCACTTAACCCTTTCCACTACTCAGAAATGCAAGTACCTTTTACCTCATCAAATGAGGAACTGTAAACAGAAGAGTAGTTTGCTTTTAGAAATGATGGCAATAGTATCTGAATGACATGGCAGGCTTTTGCCTACCCAGGTTGAGACAATGTAGCATATGATTAAGAGCAGAAGTTCTGAACCCAGGTCACTTGACTATGAATTATAGTGGCGGGTGACTCCAGTACCTTGGGCCTTAATTTCCTCATCTGTAAAATGAAATGTATTATAATGCCTCCCTTAGGAGTTTCTTAAAGCTGAATGAGTGAATATATGTGAAACACACACGATAATACCAAAGAACCACTCCATGCTGACCACTATTTCTGTATACATTTATTCATACAACTGTTATTGTACTGTTTTTAGAAATATTGCATTATATGTATTTCCAGACATTGTTAACAAATAGGGATAACATTAATGGCTGTTGACAGTCCTTGCACTTTGCCATCAGGGCTCACCTGATTTCCAAGTAGTAGAGCTAGCTTGTCCAAACTCAGCAGGTTGGAATCAAACCAGAGTCAGGATCTTGGTGGAGAAAGGGCACAGCAGCATTCTACAGGTGCTAGGGCCACTGTCTCTAGGCCAGAGTATGTACAATCAGAACAGTCTTAGGCTGCAGCATACACAATCTGAACAATATCTAGGTTGCAACATATACAATTAGAACAGCCTTAGGCTGTAGCATGTACTTCCAAAATAGTCTCTAGGCTACAGCATTTACAGTCAGAACAGTATCTAGGCTGTAGCATGTATAGTCAGAACAGTATCTGGGCTGTAGCATATACAGTCAGAACAGTCTTAGGCTACAGCATGTACAGTCAGAGCAGTCTCTAGGCTGTAGCATCTAAAGTCAGAACAGTCTCTAGTTTGAAGCTAATTTTCTTGAGACTCTTTCTGTGAAGGTACTTCATGATAATTATCAAAGGAAATCTTTTCCTAAATGACTCAAACATTTTTTTTAATTCCAAAGGAATAACATTCTTTTTAAGTTTTAAAGGTTTTTTTAAGTGACTCAGTTGACAAGGTGCTGAGACATTCCAAAGAATTCTGCATGCCCAGTATTTCTAACATGTAGATGAATGATTGTTTGTTTAGATTTTCACAGTTTGTGTTACAACTTTGAATCTCTAGAATATTCTATTTTCTTGAGATTTCTTAAAGTAGACCTTTGACTTTGGAGACTATTCAGATTGGACCACGAAGGGCCAAGAAGCAGAAACAGTGAGTGAATGAAGGCTGATGCTCAGTTCCCTTCCTTCCTTAAAAAGTTGAGGATCCAAGCCAGGGAGTGGTGCAACCCACTGTGAGCTTGTCTTCTCACCTCAGTTGACATGATCACTATAATCACCCACATGCCTACCCAGATGACCATCTTCCAGAGTCTGACAAGTTGACAAGTGATACCATCACAGGGAGGATGTGGCTTTGTCCACAGGCTGGTCCCACCTTGGAAGTGTTTGACCAAGGTCCATGTGGGGCTAATTACTACAGAGCCCATGGATCAGCTTCTTGGACCAGATGCTGCACATAATGGATTGGAATTCTGGTTTGCTCTGTGTCTTGGTATTGTTGTTGTTTATTTGTATATTAGTTGACCTAAGGGAAAATGACTTCTGTAGCACGATAAATAAAAAAACAAAGAGACTGATATTGGGGTCCAAGCTTCAAGATAAAGATCAGAAAATCAAAGTAGCCAGCCACTAGCTCTTACCTTTACTTCAGCTCAGACCAAAGGGGCAATCCTCAAACTGCTTCCCACTTCACTGCTCCTCGGATTCACGCAGACTGCTATGCTCTCCTCAGTGTGGCTAGACACTTCAACATCTTCCTATCCTCAGTGTGGCTGGAGAGTGAATGCCAGCTCTAAGACCCTGTTCCTGTCTTAAATCGCTCTCATGAGTCCTGGGATTAAAGGTGTGAAATCTGTTACTCTTTTAGACAGATTCAATTTCCTGTAGCCCTGGCCTTGAACTAATAGAGATCTATCTACTTAATTCTGAGTCCTGGGGTTAAAGATGTGTATCTCCACTGCCTGACCTCTATAGCTTGTGGCTGACTTTGCTTTCTGAAACCTCAGGCAAGCTTTAATAAATCATAAATAATATATCACTGATGACTTCTAATGGTATTTTGTTTGTTTTACTATAGTAGAAACCAAGTAAATACTACTAATATTTATTCTTATTCCTCAAAAATAAGGAAAAACAGGAAGTGTGAAATCAGTTTCCAACTAAATTTTAGCATAACTCCTTTCTTCAGTTATGCGGTTCTTATTTCTAAAAGATTGTACATTACAATGATTTAATATTAGGTACTTAATAGAATGAACAAATGTTCTAATATGCTTCAATGCCCCATGGATATAGTAATTAAAATTTTGATTAATGTCTTAAATAGATTTTTTTCCAAATTATAATTAAATGTTTCCTGCTTTGTTTTTCTAAGAGATAGTTGGATAGGTACCTCCTTCCTTTTGCCAAAGTGTCTCAAGTAATTATGTAAATCTTCAGATTCATTACAAGGAATTTAGATGAAGTGATTATTATTGAAGGCTCTGGAAGTATTACAACATATATTTGTAATTATTTTAAAGCTCTGATTCACTGAACTGTTTTTACAAACCTTCCTGTCCTGCAGCTTCTGACTTTCCTGAACTGTCGTGAAAAGGACCTAAAACTTAAAGTTTTAACTCAACACAATTGAATTTCGTTTTAAAGTAAATAAAGCATTCAGGTGTTGCCTTAGGTGACGTACAGCAGGAGACTTTTGGGGAAGAGTCATTGTGCTTGGGATAAAATCACTACAATAGTTTTGAGCCTTTGGGCTCTTCAGTCACCATGAGAGCTAAAACCTAAGAGGCAGAAGAAGGGCCTTCATTAATCAGCAGGTAGAATTCCATTTAAATGAACCTGGAGGGACCATGGAATTACTATATTAGATCTCAGTCTCTTCAAATTGGAAGCCAAGTCCTGCAGAAAGTACAGGGGTAGGCTCTTTCTTTTTATTATTGCAGACAAATCTGTACCTGGGAGCAAGTGAGAGCATTGCTCTCATTGCAAAGCAATAGAGAGACCAGCTTTCTTGACCTTGTGCCTATCTCTGCATTTGGATAAAGCACGAGAAGATGTTAGCAAAAGTTAACTTTTCTAAATATTTATGTTTTGTTATAGTTTGGGAATGGGAACATTTCTTAAGACTTATTCTCTAGTTCTTGGATAAGAAATATTAATAGGATTCTTGCATTCACAAGCCAAGAGATATAATTTTTCTGTGGCCTGAAATACAGGAATGAATTCCATGTACATGATTATTAACATAGGATTCTACCTGCTATTTGCATAATGAAGAAACTGCATTTATAATTCTTAGGGATTTTTCCTGTAGACCTTCTATTAAAAAATATTCATGTAATTTAAAGAAAAATAAGACACCCAATTTAAAAAGTCAGCTTTTACAATTATAGCAACAAATGTAAATACAGGTGGCAATAAGTTGATCTCCATGAGGCTATGCAGGAGTAATAGCTACAATTACTGTCACAAATGTTTGTAATTGTATCTATTGCTGCCAGACAATAAATGCTTTTTAATATAACAGGGCCATAAATGTACATGCTGCTGTTGTTTAAACAAAATACAATTTTCAGTAAATTTATCCTTGAAACACCTGCTATAATCAAAAAGAGGTGAATGCTATCAAAATAAACTGCCTAAATTAACTAGATACACATACATTTTTAGAACAGCCTGCATGATTACTCAACTGCCACATCATCTCAGAATGAGGGAAAATACTTGCTGATGGACTTTTATAGCAAGCATTCTTCAAAAGAGATTGCATAAAGCAGCTATTCTTTGGGGCTGTTGTATTATTTCAAACAAGATATGATTTTGTGCACTGGAAGTTGTATTTGCAAGGTCAGCCGTTTGATTTTCGTTTTGTATTTCCTTTGTTGCATGTGGATCATGGCTAGATACCACGTGGTGGGAAAGGTTTATTATGCTTAAAATTATACTGAATAATACAGCAAAGGAGTGGAGACAAAGCCGCTCTCCCCCGTCAACGACAAGATCCTAAGTTACTTCAGTAATCATCTTGCGAACCCTCTGGATATTGCTTGTTTAAGCATGGCTGATGATGCCTTCCTTTCTGTCTACCTCGAGTGTGATAAATGTTTAAACTGGATCAGGTGAAGGTCCCATGTATAACAGACTAAAATAGTAGAAGGAATATTTTTGCCTTAGTGACAACCGTTAGCTGTAACTACAGAACATCAGCAGTGATGCCGATTACAAGGAAATAACCAGTGAAAACTGCATGCTTTGTTAATACTGCAAAGGCAAGAGACCCATGCCTCACTGCCCGCAGACCTCAAACAGACACCTGTGATTGAGAGCGGTGAATTAATATATATTGATTATAATTAAAATGTCTAGACTGCCTAAATATTTCATTATTGTAAAGTATGATTTAATGTTTCCCTTGAATTGCTTAATATAAAATATGAATTGAAGCAGAAACCATTTGTCATATGGACTTCCTACAAAATGTAGTTTTTATTGGCTTGACTCATTTTTTCCAATCAACCATGTTGGAATCATTCTCACTACTACTATGTTTTATTTGAAATTTCTTAATATTTAAACAAAATTTTATTCCCATGATTTTTATTCCATTATTTTTCCCTGTTTCTTTATACCAAAGAAATGGTTTATGTTTCTTGGTTCTTTAAAAATGTAGAAGATAACTATTTTTTTTGTTTGTTTGTTTGCTGGAAGGATGTTGAATGTCAGTCTGAGAGCTAAGTTTGGATCAGCAGATTCTTAAATTTGGGTGGAACTGTTGTTAGAGCCTTGATACAAAACCAGGTCACCTGGGAAGGGAGTCTAAAAGGATAGCCTAGATGAGATTGGTCTGCGGCCAGGTTTATTGAGAGCTGTTGTGATTGTTGATTGATTTGGGAGGGCCCAGCCCACTATGGGCAATGCACTGTTGGAAAGGCTGCCCTGGGTTGTGGAAGAAAGCTGTCTGAACACAAGCCAGAGAGAACAACACAATAAGCAGCCTTCCTTCGTGGTTTCAGCTTCAGTTCCTATGTAGGTTCCTGCCCCGACTTCTGTCTCTGATGAGTCCTAGAAGTGTACGATGAACTGAGCCCTTTCCTTCCCTAAGTTGCTTTTGATTAATGTTTATCACGGCAGGCAAACAAACTGAGAAGTGGGGCTAGCTTAGTCATCAGTTCTCCACAGTAGTTCCTCAGTATCACACGGAATCAATTCTGATTTCTGATCTGACCTGTGAGTATTTGCCTTGTAAGATCTCTGCTCCGGGCATGTCTTTCTGAAGTCTGTAAGCCCTCAAGAAGATCTGTGTAGTCATCTAAAAGAAGTATAGCATGGCATGGCTGTGAGTAAGGGATCTTAGTTAACATGTGAAGGCATGTTAACCACAGACTTGTTTACCTTTAGAGACTCTGAATCTCCAGTTTGAATTCCAATTTAGGCAGGTGTAAGGGTAGCTGTGCTCACTCTGACAAAGCCATGCTTTGCCACTGTGTACATGGTTGACTGTTCCTCTTCAATGAGAGAAACTGCTAGAAAAGAGGAACTTGCCAAAGAAACATAGCCCTACCAGTGGTGATTATTCCCACACTCCAAAACAAATCAACTACAACACACTACAGAATGTGTGTTCCCAGTGGACACTTGAACCTTGCCACAGGTCTGAAAGCATTGAAAACAGCCAACCATGAATTAAAATCATATGGCAAAAGAAAGCTTTCTCCCTTGAGTTGATTTTCCTTGAGTCATTTGTCAAATTGATGAGAAGCTGACTAATGCAATGGCTTGTTCCACCTAATATAATGTCCTGTATTCCATCAATATTACAGCAGATGCCAAATCCCTATTCCTGTTAATGCTACAAAACATTCTGTCATAATTATATACATTTTCTTTCTGCATTTCTCCAACTTCTGGGTTCCCCTCACCATGTGCCCATTTCAACTTCATGCCCTCTTTACTTTTTAATAACTCACTGAGTCCAACTAGTACAGGGTTATATGCACATGGTTGTGGGAACATTCACTGAAGCATGATCAACCTACTGTGGACCACAACTCTAAAGAAAACTGAGTCTTCTTTTTATAGAAGCCATCAACTGTCAGTCCTACGTGGTGAGGGGAAGAGGCTTCCTTATTTTTCCTTTCCCCTTCCATACTAGGCTACTGACTATCTTGACTTTGTGAAGATATTGTTTAGACAACCACTGCTGCAGTGTTTGCCCACGTTACCCAGAGCATGCATACCACAGGGTGCGTTAGGAGGTCAAAGGTCAGCTTTATGGACCTGGTTTTCTCCATCCACTCTTATGTGAGTGCCAGAAATCAAACTTTGGTCACCAGGCTTACCAGACTTGTTTATGCAGCAGGAACCTCTCTACTTACAGATTCATCTTGCCGGATTGATAGATTTCATTTGATCATGGTGACTAGTGTGTGTGTGTGTGTGTGTGTGTGTGTGTGTGTGTGTACATAAGAACATACATGCAAACATACATGAATACAACCTTTGAAACAGAGACTTTCTCTAAACCTGGAGTTCACTATTTCAGCTAACCTGACTACTGGCCAGTGAGCCCCTATGATCTTCCTGTCTTCGTTCACACACCTGCAGCCCCAATGCTGGCATTACAGATCAGTGCCTACATGAGCAGCATTAACTGAGGATCCAAACTCAGATCCTCATGCTTGCAAAGCAGGAACTTTTCCATTGAGCCATCTCTCCAGCCTATTGTACTTTATTGAGATCTCTTTATATTTACTAAATTTCTTATTCAGATTAAAGTTCCTTTCCTTATCTTATTAAACTTTCCAAATTTCTTATATTTCATTCAGCTTCCTTTAAAGTCATCATTTAGAATTTTTTTCCAACAACTCATCTAATTCCTTTTCTTTAAGGGTCTATTGCTAGAAAGTTATTATGCTTTTTTGGAAGCATGATGGTCCTTGTTTTTTCATACTGTACATATGTTATTTGTGCATCAGATCTGTTGACCCTGTCAACTCATATGAGGGCTTCTATAGCAAAAAGCTTTCTTTTGGCAGCATGTCCTATGATGTCAGTTGTGTATGGTACACTGACTTGTGTCTCATGTGGGCATGGTAGTACGCTCACTATATATATACCTTTTTTCACTACTAGATTTAATTTGGCAATATTGTGTTTAGTATATTTATAATTCTTTCATAAAATGTACAAAAGGTATTGATCTATGGATTTGTTGTTGCTTGGTGGGTTGTTTTTGGCTTTTGGTACCCTTGTCAAATTTGAATGTGATGCTGTATGCCTCATAAAACAAATTGGCTCTTTCTCTTTCTCTCTCCCTCTCTCCCTTCCTCCCTCCTCCCTCCCCTCCCTTCCTTCCTCCCACTTTTCACCCCTTCTTTTTTTTCTACTCTGCAATAGACTTTGTGCATGATTGTTATTTCCTATTTAATTAAATGTTTGGAGAAATTCACTGTTCAAACCATCTGGGTCTGGATATTTCCTAATGAGAATGTTTTGAATTATATTTGTTGATCCTGTGGACATTTTAAATTCATTTTAGGACAGTTAATATATAGATTAACTCTTATAAATTTTCAAATATTAAAAGCGGTGTTGTTAACTTTGCCTTTATACTAACAGCAGCATGCCAGCCAGCTTATGAAGAGAAGGGCTGAGGTGGTCGACAGTCTGGAGGTTTCTGCTGACCCTGTTGCTGTTGGGCAGTATCATATCATGCTTTATTTTTGTTTTCGACGTGTGGTAAACACCTCACCTCATGGCCGTAGCATAGGAGAAAGAAGAGTCTGAGATCCCACTACCCTTTTCAAGAGCCTGCGCACAGTGGCCCAAAGATTTCTCACTAGCCCCTCTTAAGTTTCCGCCCCCTCCTAATGCCGCCTGGAAATCAAGCCCTGTGGCTTGAGACTTTAGAGGCTATGAAGATCTAAGTTTTACCTCAAATAAGATTAATGTCTTGCTTATCCATTGTCCTCTTAAAATTCGAGTTATATCTTAGTGCATTTCGTTGGGAAATTTATGTTATGATAGTCTGTGTAGGTTTGCACTCGATAATGGATTTACCATATGACTCGGGGCTTCTACTTATAAGTAGTTAAGTCTTCATTTCTGCATCTTAGAAAAATCTTTAGACAAGACAAATGTACTGAGATTCTAGTAGTTCTTAGCATAATGCTTACTTATATTAAATGTAATGCTTTTTAACATTGTTGTTGTCTTCATTAGATTTAAAGAGACCGTAGTCCATGTGACTGTTGAGATCCTAATCTTCACTAAAGCAAGGAAGCAGCAGAAAGCCTTCTGGCTAGCCAAAGTGCATATGTGTATGTGTGCGTGTGCTCATGTATTAAATATATATATATATATATATATATATATATATATATATGTGTGTGTGTGTGTGTGTGTGTGTGTGTATACATGAATTATGTGTGTATATAGTAGATATGTATATGTGTGAATTGTATAATATGTGTATGTATATCTACGTGTATTATGTGTTTATATGTGTGTACATCTATTATATGTTCATATATATATATATATATATATATATATATATATATATATGTGTGTGTGTGTGTGTGTGTGTGTGTATACACACTCCTACATATCTACTGGAGCTTATTTATTTGTAGGACAGCCCCATAATCTGTCTTTGTAAGTCTTTCATTTTGTTTTAGAGATAGTCCTAGCAGGGTTATCTAGTTGGTTCTTCTGGAGCAGATTAGAAGCAATAAGATTCCCCAATGTCTATACTTTAACCAAACAACAGGAAAATTATTTCATTCAGTGTACGTGTTTGAATGGGAAGTTCTCAGAACCTCTGTTTTTCTTATTAAAATTGGGGGACAGGGTAAGAAAATGAAAGTGATGGTTTGATATAAAGGAAAATCTGTCTGTGGCAGAAAAGAACATTTGGTTTCCTTTTCAATCAATGATAAACTGTAAAAATCAAACAACCTCAGTGTGTCCCAGCCTGTGAGCGGGAATACAGGATTTCTTTCTCTTTACCCTACAGTAACCTCGAAAACTCCTAGAAAAATTTTGAATTGAAATCAAGCCTTAAGGGGGAAAATGAGATGAACCTATAGGGGCCCTAATTCATACTTCTTATATTTACTAAAACGCAACTGCAGAGCACTAAATTGAGATTTGACTGGTAATTATCAGTAGTGGCACTGGGGTATAGACAGTGGGAACAGAAGAGAAAGGGAGGTACATGGCAGGACAGAGGTGACATGGTTGCCCTTGTGAAGTGGTGATTCAAGACATAGCAGAGCTCTGGACCCTCTTTCTGCTTTGAGAGGAGAAGCAAAACACTTCCAGTAGACCATGTGATTTAGCAGGTGTGTGGTGCCATGGATTTTTCATTAGCCTAGAATACATCCCAGCACACAAAAGGATGCTGCTTTGACTGTTGTATAGCAGACTTCACACTGTCTGTCCATGAGCATGGAAGTGCAAGCTTGATTTAAGATGGAAGGGAGAGTCTGACATTTTACAAGTTTTATGTTACTGAAACTTACCCAGGGACATACAATGAACACTAACTCACAGTTTAATATTTGCATCTCTTGCCCCATAGTTGCAAAGAGAAGCTTTTAGTCATTGAGTTCAAACCACCTCCCACCTACCCCCAAAAAAGAAAAAGGCACGAAACAGAATCCACATCTGCAAAAGAGACCAGTCAGGTGATGTCACAGTCACCTAACAGTGCAGCCAGACTGCACCCATTTTGATTGTATGCTGTACTGTGAATCACCAGCTAGAGATACTTCTTCACAATTCTCCACTTCCTGAAAGGGGGAGATTCGGGATATAATTTAGTGCCAGAGAATTTAGAGTGAAGGGAAGGGATATGCTTATGATACCTTTGTTATTTATCCTCACAAATGATAGAATTATGTAAGATTTTGTATGAGATGATTTTGAAAGATACCAAGCCTAAGCAACTGGGACTATAGATGAATGGGCGAGTCTCCAGCATGCTCAAGGCCCAGGGTTCAATCATAAACACTGCAAATAGAAGTGAGTCTAAGGATATGCTGCATCATTACTGCTCTCCATTCCAGAGAGAAAGTTTGTAAAATCAGGTAAACAGTGAGCTTCAGCAGACAGGATAAATGCTTAGAGAACACTAAAACATACCTCAGAGCATGTAGAATAAATGGCCAGTAGACTCCAGTGGCACACAGTGCTCACTGGATACATAACAGACAGAGGCTCTGGTTTAACCTTATAAACTCCTCAACAGTCTGTTTTATCACAAAGAAAATCATTATAGGACTATGGAAACCCACAGGTTTGGAAGCACATTTTCCGGACAGAACACTGGACAGTTCTGGTAGCCTATCTGACTCCTGGTTTTTCTCACTATAAAGTGTGTATGTAGCTGTCTCCTCTGCAGCAAACAACTTCAAAACCACAGTGCCTTGCAATAACCAACGTACATTATCCTGGCTCAAGATAACTTTTGCTGATGTGTGGCCAGCTGCAGCTTAATTCCGGTGGCATCCAGTGCTGCTCAGTCCCAAGCTCAGGCTGAAAACCATCCGAGTAAGACAGCTTCCTTATCTTGACTGAAAGATAGAACAAGGGCACTCTTAGGTGGATCCCTCTCCCAACTTCTATCCAGCCCACCATTCCACTGAAAAAGATCCACACAGCCCAGACCACCAGTGGAGCAGGGAAGTCCATTCCTCCAATTAGCAGCCAGCAAGTCTCACTGAGCTGTGTAGGGAAGGGAGAAATGGATCAGAAGGGATGGCAGTATCTACTTATCTCTCCAGACCTTTGTGTTTCAAATATGTAGAGTAACATTAAAGTGGCTGTAACAATGCCTTCTCCTCCAATGTTTGAGTTGCTAGCACTGTTGAATAGTTCCTTTTAATGTTCCTCATTTCTAGAATCCAGGTAGGCTTCAAGTCTTTCTGTATCATTAAAACCCATCACTTCTCCATTCTTACCACACAAACCTTTGTAAAGCTTTCAACCATCTCAGTTGTCTGCTCTCAAATGTATGCCTTCCCCCCTTTTATATTCATGTTTTTAAAATGTCAGTTACAGTCACACTTACTTCCCATTATAACTATGTTAAAACCTTTTCAGGAACTTCTTGGACAACTATGAGATTTTCTTTTCCTTCTCTTTTTCCTATGATAATTAATGTGATAAAATTCTCTAGGAAGCTTAGAGAAATGTAAAGAATAAAAATGAAACTTAAATTATAATATATTCAAACCCATGTGTTAATATAAAAACACACAAGCACATCCATAATATATACACTTAAATTATATATATAATACTAACTTTTAATAATTTAAATACCTAATCTGTGGGGGCTGTGTTTCCTATTATCCACATGTTATTAAGCATACATTTTTGCTGATCACTAAAGGGACACAACTTAGCATTTAATGCATATTAATGAGCATGTAATACAAAATACAGAGTGTCAAATCTCAAAAGTAAACCAGTCTCTTTCCTGACTTGAGTTTTGAAGAGTGTGTTCCTCTGTGTCTCTTCCCACCCATGGTAACTACCATTCTCAAGTCTCTGGACTGTTCTGAGATGCTCTCCCCCCTTTTCTGAGTATTTTTACTTATGTGTATCTCTGAACAGTGAATCACAGAGTTCTGTTTGCTTTTGAAGTTTATAAGAATTCTTTTACACTGTGTCCATTGTTTGTAACAGTCGAATGAATGATACAAAATTAGTGAGATTCTTTTCTGACATTTTACTTTAACAGAAAGCTGTGCAGGAATCTATGTGTATGTCCAGTTTGGTGTGGAAATACGTTCTAGAGTTAAAATCTCTGGATTAAAAGATAAGAATATTTTAAAGCATTGTTTGTTTTCTTTCTTTAAAAATCAGGAAATATGTCCATGGAGATTTTAATAAGATATGTATTTGGATTTTTCTGGCAGATAATTCTAAATCATGACTAGTGTTGTACTTTAATTGCTTATAAAAATTAGAGAAATTTAACAGGTCCAAAACCAAATTCCTTGTTATTTTTAACTCCCTAGTCTGTCCTGCTCTTGTTACATGTTGCATTGCTCACTATTCCATTCACTTGTCAATCAAGAACCCGTAGAGATTATCTTTCTACTTCCCACTTCCTCCCCAGCCCCATGCATATACACTTTCCCAGGTAAGAATGGCCAGCCTGCGCAGTGTCCTTTGGATGGATCCTGCTCTTCCTTTCAAGTCAGTGTAGCAGAACCACCCCAGCCTCCTGACTGGGCTCCCACCAGTCTTGCTTTCCTAGTGGGTCCTTTTTGAAAGCACAGGCTTGACTTTAAAATTCAAACCAACAACATTTAATAGCATGCCATTGTCCACGTGGTAAAAACCACACTCCTCACTTGTTAGTAATAAAGCCGTGAAACAATTTACTCCACCTCTTCAGTGTTATTTCTTCATGATCAATCCGTTCTACCTCCCACTCCAGAGGTGTGTGTTTTGTACTTGAGCCAGCCTACACTGATATACTCTGTACATTTTATGTGTTTGCATCACCCTTTCATCCTAACCTTCCTCTCCTCTCCTCTTGTATATACCCCATTGAGATGTTACTTGTGCCTTAAGGCTCCATTGAAACTCCAGCTCCTCTGTGGAGTTTTATATCAATGTACGTTATCATAATTAACATGGATAAGTCAAGTGTTGCTGCTGCTCTCAAACTATTTTGAAAATCAATGCTTGCAAACATCTATTTGTGTATATAATTTTGGGTAGAAAAGGGGGACCACATACTATCTCCATTATCATAAATTAGGAATGTATGTGTAA